>NC_090850.1:18767142-19108571 GCF_024217435.2 Syngnathus scovelli
TAGCACACAAATACAAATGTTATTAACATAAATGTTAACGTGTTACATTTTGTAAACTTTTTACAAATATTTGTATATCTTCTCCTTAATAGGATTAAATTATTGAGGGTGTATATTTGTATAAAACGAAATTTGCACTTTTATCTGTATCTGCACCAATTTTCAACGGGAGGCTTGATAGGCCTACATGTAATAAAATCTAGTGTCTCAGTCGTGGACATGCACTCCAGTCAAAGTCAAGTACTACACTGCGAAAACTTGGCGAAATGTCAAGTCATCAAGTTTTGTGGCCGGAACATTTATAACTCAAGTCGTCAAGTTGTGCTCGCCACTATAGGCGCTTAGCTTCGGATGGCTAAATGTCAATCCCTCACTCGTCCGTGCTGCTGATTCACCAGCACTTTGTCAAGTGGTGACAGCACTGTTCCGATTGTCTCAAGGCACACACACATGGAAAATGCCATTTTCTTAAAGTAAACAGATAATATACATTTAAAACATGACTATGATCTTTTTTTGCATGTTATTTTACAGTATATTGAAAATTTACAGAGTAATTCTGCTTAAAAAAAAAAAAACTCCCCTGTCAATGGTCGATGCGTCTTAGTCAGATTAAGTGCTTCTCCAATGAGTGTGTGGAGGGCCATTAGGGGCGAAGGCCGAGTAAATGTCACCTTGAGTTGTGGTGGAATCAGCATGGAGTGTCTCTCGGCTCTATTTAAATCGTCACTTGCGCACATAATTGCACCCATGTCTCGGGGTGTGTGTGTGTGTGTGTGTGTGTGTATGTGTGTGTGATATGCGACAGAAACATGCTGCTTGGCTGTTGAAGCTTAACTAGTCGCTTTCCTGTTTGTAATGGAGTCAATACAGAGAGTCTACTTGTATTGAGGTATTCAAGTTGAGGAAAAAACATTTTGTACAATTGTGCTCTCTTGCTAATCATGGTAAATGTACCTCATCATGGCTTTTACGAATAAAGTAATAGTCGCTGGAAAAACTCACCTATTTATCAGATGATGGCAACAGTGATTATATCATGGCTAAAAACTAGCTTGCTAACAATAATAACAAATCATGACAAAAACTTCTGTACTACTACTAGAACTCTGTGCTATCGAATTTGCTATTTGCAATATACACAGTTTAATTTGTAAAAAAATCAAAATTAAAATGAATTTAAATTAGCAATTGAATTGTGAAGCAACCAAGCAGGATCAGGAAGCTTCTTGGCATGTTGTGTTATTTGAACCAGACAGCGGTAATCAGCCAGCAGGGCAACTTGTCTCACTTGTGTCACTAATGAAAAGTCTCCGGAGAAGACAGATTAGCCAATTAATAGGCACGGAGTTGGCGTGTCACTTGAAGGCAGGAAAAACACGAGCGGTCATATTACACGAGAAGAAGACAGATGATTTGAAAGCACTCAACATGACCTCCTAAATTCAATCTGCGGTTTCCTTACAGTCTATAGATAAGGAGAGGAAGGCTTACATTACTTCCTAGACATAAAGCACATCATGCAATTATGACATAACGTCGAGAATAAAAGTTGATCAAAATCGGATTGGAGCTACTGAGACGCGATTACATGCAGAGCTCTGCGGAAAAACAGGAGCTGTCGGTGACGTCAGTGCTGATCAGATTTGAGTATGACGGAGTGTGACCCTCCGGAGGTTGTGCGGATCCAATCAATGCTTATCGGTGTTGTGCATGTAAATAAGCCGCCTGGATGTGTTGTGTTTCAAGAGGATGATTTGTGCAAGAGTGTGACTTGATCTCATCGTGCACGATGCGGTCCCGTTGAGAGAGAGAGGTTTGCAAGCGGTCCACGCACAGGTAGAGCCAAATTGGATATGTCACTGCTCCCCACAATCCAGATGGTGAGTTGCTTCCCCTTGAGAGCTTTATTTTGTCTTTCTTCTTACCCCCTCTGTTGTGAAGTCAGCCACTGGTGTAAAATGTTCATCACCCACACACTGCTTCCCAGCAGCACAGCCACCATATGTCTGCAACTTTTCTCATTCTGCTCTTCACTCTTGCAAAGTCCCCCAAGGACGAGGTTAGGTTCAAGAGAAGCCTGCTTTGTTAGCTCACTCACATTGTTTTTGTGGTTGGTAAAGGAAGAGTCTTAAATCACCAAAAGAACCTTAGAAAATCCCGATAATCAAATTTAATCAAAGGGATCATCATGTGTGTGTTCAGCTCGATCAGTCGTAAATGTAATAAATAAAAGCGCAATAGACGATGGATGGATGGAAATATTAAAATATTACATTTTCAGCCAAATCGGCACGGTATGGGAAAGTTAGCTAGCCCTCTTTTGTCCTAACACTTTATGTCCTGGGATGAGGTCATGTGTGTGTCTCCAACGATCTAACGAAAGCTTTTAAAAATTGGAAATGTTAATGACACGTAACAGACAAAAAGCAACATAACATTATGTAGTAATATGACGCTAGTTCAAGGTATGCTAGCTCAAGTTTTCAGGAAGCGCCTTAATGGCTGTGTATGGACCAACCTACATTAACACGTCGACAGCATAGTCATAGTAGACCAGCTTTGATTAACGTGACATGGGTCCTTTTAGCTAATTGTTAGAAGTCTGGGCTTTTTTTCCGCCATTGTCAGCCAGCCCCCCCCACCCCATCCCCCCTTCTATCCCTCCGGCCCTGTAAACCGTTTTGGCATTAGGGGAGTGATGCGCTCATTTACGGGACTCTCACAGCAGCCTCATGTTGCCTCCAGCCACAACAAAGTAAATACACTGTGCTTCGAATGCAATTATGGATCCAGTTGACTTGGTTAAGTCGCATGAGCAACAACAGATCCCTCGGAACTCGGAGGCTCCACAAGATAACCTTCATCCGATTACATCGGCTCAGCGTGGTCCATTTATCCATTACAAGCAGACTTATGAAAAATACATGATTTTGCATGGAGAGAAAGATGTTCTCTGCCTATTTGCTTTATGTTGACGTTTTTATTATTGTTTAAATCGTATGCCCTGCTCTGATTTGTATGAAAGCTTTATGTAACATTAAATAGTTCTCTTCCTACCAAGGCTAAATATTTTGTTGAATTCTTCTTCACCTACACCTCCACTCCTAAAGTACTTCGAGTAATAAAAGCTGCCCTTCAAATCTTTAGTCAGAAAAACACCAATGGACACCAAACACAAATATTTTCAGTCAGCCAAAATATTCCACATTAGGTTATGTCACAGTCTTTTTCAGACCAAGCAATCATTTTGGATACATTAGACCTTCTGTATCTGGCAGATAAGTCTCAGCAGGCCCGTGAACTCGACCTTTCTTCAATCATTCAACATAAGTTTGAGCAAAACTTAACTTAACTCTAAAACATAAAAGGAACATACTCCACAGAGTAAAGCGGTGGAGTACCAGAAACATTTCAGGGCTTGAACAATTAATTTAAAGGCTTCATTGAACTTAACATAATTTTGCAATGACAGGAGATATAACCAATCATAAAGCATAAAGACAACAAGCAAAAGCTGAAATTCAACTCTCGACAGCCTCGCATTGCAATCGGAAAGGGTAACGCCTCCGTGTCACGTGTATTCAGAATTCCGAGTGACTCAATCTGTTGAATTTACACTCACATGACAGTTAAGAACGTTACTTACAAAATGCCTGTCAAGCTATCAAATCTTTATAACGGTGACAAATAGGCCTAAATTATATTTCCATGATTTTCTATGCGGTAAAAATAGGTTGCAAATCATGAATCAATCAGACAAGCAATCGACAGGATCAGTCGATAATTTCGCATGAGGGCGAGGTTGCAGGGAGCTGGAGCCCATGCAGCACTCCAGGTAATGAACTGTCGGTGTGATATATGTACGTTGGTGTGTGTGTGTGTGTGTGAGTGGGGGGTGGGGGTGGGGGGGGGGTAGTGGTGCAAGACGGCAATGCGATGGCAGCACTTCTGTGATTTCTCTTCCATCACACTTACTCGGAGCGCACATACTGTACATGCTGAAAGGCACAGCTCCTCAACAATTGAGACAAGGAACACTTGGACTCAATGTCCCATCATCTCCCCCGAGACGTGATCAAACTCCTAAGCCGTGCTTTGTCTGGTCCCCCACACCTGAAACCTAGTTTGTCATGGGGGAACCCTGCTGGGTTTATGAAGCTCCAGAGAACTAGAGAGGCAAATAATAGCAAACTCAAACAACATCATCTCACCATTAATTAAACACCACCTATCCTCAAATAAAATTGATAGAATTTGAAGTAAAATTAAAGAAAAATGTTAAAAAAAAATACAATAAGTTACAAAAATATGATATAAAAATAATTCAATCGTATTTAAAACCCCTGGAATAGAATTGGCGCTGAAGACTTACGATTGCACATCAGTCTTTTTTTTTAATAGGACCCAAAGTTGTTAAAATAAGTTTACAGCACCAAACATACATAAAAATAAATAACGGGTGCTTGGCCTTCTGTGGGTGGGGAGGGGTGTACATAAAACCAAAGCAATTGTGTGGAAAGATTTGACTAAAATATCTTTAAAAGTATTTCTGTCAAAATTTGGTGTTTAAAACATACGCACATTGCCTCATTGAATATAGAGTGGAAGGATGCAAGAAAGACTTTGTTAACAGAACCGACACAAGACATGAGCGCTCCAGCCTAAAAAGAAACTGGGCAGGTCTTGGGCGCTCACTAGCCGCCTGAGACGCCTCAAGAGCGGACACGTCACTTTTCCTGCTGGATGGACGGACGGACGAACCACCAAAGTACGCACCACGAATCTTTCTTTTTTTTTGGTGTTTTTTTAATTTTTAATTTTTACTAAGTTATATCACAATGGAGCGTCTTGTGACACTTTTTGGGCCGACGGTTTTGTCTACAGACAAGCGCTCCATGCTGCTGGATCCTTATCGGGGTGCGCCGCTGGCGGCTTGTCCGGCCAGAGGAGCGACGCTCTGAGACTTCGCAAGCTCACTGGTCCCGATGACTACATGGTACCGTTAAAATGACGACTAATCTCGTTATTGTCGCGTGTATCTTCACTTTAATACACGGTAAGTCCTATTCAGCTCATTAGTACTTTATACATAGGCAACTGTAATAGCTATTTAAAAAATAAATTATTTTCTGTCGTACTGTGTCCCAAGACTTTTGCACACTATGGTTCATGCAAATGTGGACCTTAAGTGTGTTCTGATGCTGTGTTACGACCTTTATTGATCAGGGCACATGTATTTCATGAGGAAAAAAAAAATCTAAAGGCACCAAAATTTCGCTGTCATAATAGATGAACAATATAAGATGTTATTTGTAGAACATGAATATTGTTTATACTTAAATAAAACGGGGGATTTTTTTCTCAAATCCAGCATAGCAGAAGTCATTATTTAAATTATGTATTCATTTCAGGTTTATTGGGGTGGATTTTGATCTTATTAACATAGCTTGGTAATTACGCAAATTACACCGTGACATGTATTATTAGAATTTAGTGTGTTGTCCAGTCAACAATGTGCTCTCCCAATCCGTCTTAGTTTAACAATGGGAGGGGCACTTGTCGAATACCAAAATGACTTTTTTTTTATAATTATTAACTTTACTTTGGGCCTTATCCATGAATTAAAACTAAGCAACTCAAAGAAGCTCAAGTAAAAATTTGACAGTCGCCTTATATCTCCTAAACTCCATTTTTTTCAGTGCACATGAATAAAAACACGCCAACCAAGCACACAGCGGGTGAAATAGCAAGTTCACTTGGGTTTTGCCTGTTGTCATGTTTGATTGTGATCCCCTGAGGTCTTGACAACATGCCATCTGCTAACTGAAGCAGCAGGGGTACGAGTCATGGTGGGCATCCCAGCCAGAACACAGAAGGCTCAGATGTGCTAGCATGTATGGCACCATTAGACGGGCGGTGTTTGGCTTGCTAATGACTTACAGTGTGTTCTCAACAACAACAACAACAACAACAACAACATCAAAGCCATTACAAAGTTTGGAAGCGAAACAACATTGTGATCATTGATGCGTCAAGTCATATTTTCTCTCTAAAAGGTCACACTTGATGACTTTCAAGTTCTCCATGGTAGCAATTCAACATGAACAGGACTCTCCAATTATAGAGTTTGTTATTGAGTTAACTGATGGGAAATGGGGTTCATTTATGAAGCACCTTCGGATGCAACACAAACACTCAACATTTTTTTTTTTTGCATAATATTTACATGGATGAAAAGTAACCATACTTCATTTTGTTTTGCTAATACAATAACCCACCACATATTTATGGTTCTATTCTCAAATCCTCCATTTGTATCTTTTCACAGAAAAACCCACCTATTTGCGTTTTTTTTTTCCTTTCTGAAACATTCTAAGATGCCACAAAAGCGGTGTCAAAATTAGAATGTAGTATAATTATTGATCTCAAGGAATTCTGTTGAAGTGATACATCTCAACTGAGAGACTTGCTATGTATGGGGGGGCGGAGCTAAATTTAGCCAGGCTTATTACAGGTTTAACTAAACTATGTAACTTGATATATAATGATTGCAATAATTATTTGTGTGAAAAACAATTATTTTTCATAAATAGAAAATAAATCACATGACAAACACTAACTTTTTTTGTTCTCTAACGATGTGCTATTTTTTGGAATACGTGTACTGTTAGTCATGAAAGCAAATTGTCGGTCTAGGGTGTGGCGGTGCCGACTCAGAGGAGCGCCTCATTAACTGGCTGCTAGGCGAGCACCGCTACAATCCGCTCATCCGCCCCGCGGTCAACCGGACCGAAAGGGTAACCGTGAAGCTGCAGGTGTCTCTGGCGCAGCTCATCAGCGTAGTACGTATTAGTTCAAGCTATGTAAAAACGTAGAAATCATTTTTGACTCCATTGTTAATTCTTTGTTAATTCTAGAATGAAAGGGAGCAGATCATGACCACCAATGTCTGGCTTACTCAGGTAAATATGAACAATCTTGAACTCAAATTAATCCGTATGCATTCTTAACATTTCAAACGGAGCCTACAGCTTCGACACGATAATATTATTTACCGATAAAGATGGACGCCAATCGGAAAGTCCGACTTACTCTTCTTTTTGCATTCAGCACTGGGTAGACTACAGGTTATCGTGGGACCCCGCCAAGTACGAAGGAATCGACAAGCTGCGCATTCCCTCCAGACACGTCTGGCTGCCTGATATCGTCCTCTATAACAAGTTAGTAGCAATTCCACGAACCATGGTATCCGTTATTTTCACAATTTATCTCATACCAGTTTATAGACAATTGAGAAACGTCTTGGTTCTCGTTAACGTGAATTTCTAGGAGGAAAGGACAGGACGAGATCTATTGGGATTGAGCCAATGCACAATATCCCTTCGAGATTCATTTTTCAGCCAGTTCCTTATCAAGGTGCTAATGTCTGTCTTCCCGTAGTGCCGACGGGACGTACGAGGTGACAGTCTTCACCAACGTCATTGTGCTCTCCAACGGCAGCATTAACTGGCTCCCGCCCGCCATCTACAAGAGCGCCTGCAAGATCGAGGTCAAGCATTTCCCCTTCGACCAGCAAAACTGCACCCTTAAGTTCCGCTCATGGACCTACGACCACACCGAGATCGACCTGATGTTGAAAACGGAGGTGGCCAGCATGGATGACTTCACGCCCAGCGGCGAGTGGGACATCCTGGCGCTGCCAGGTCGGCGGACGGTCAACCCGCTGGATGCCACCTATGTGGACGTCACGTATGACTTCATCATCAAGAGGAAGCCACTTTTCTACACAATCAACCTGATCATTCCGTGTGTGCTGATTACCTCTCTAGCCATCCTGGTCTTCTACCTTCCCTCAGACTGCGGCGAGAAGATGACCCTGTGCATTTCCGTCTTGTTAGCCCTCACCGTCTTCCTGCTCCTGATCTCCAAGATCGTCCCCCCGACATCTCTGGATGTGCCGCTGATCGGCAAGTACCTGATGTTCACCATGGTGCTGGTGACCTTCTCCATCATCACCAGCGTATGCGTGCTCAACGTCCACCACCGTTCCCCCAGCACCCACACCATGCCCCCCTGGGTCAAGCTCATCTTTCTGGTCAAACTGCCGAGCTTGCTGTTCATGAGACGCCCTCACAATAACGCTGCCCTTCATAGGCTGCGAAAACAGAGATCGAGGAGGACAGTTCTGGGCTTGGGTTGCCCCGTCACATCCCAAACTGGTTTTCCCAAGACGACTTCAGCCTTACTGCCTTCAGACTCCGCCTTCTCAACACTAGGACATAAAAGTGCCCCCACTCTGGGCCTTAGCCACCCCAACAGAGGCGAGTTGTGGTCTACGGATTGCATTCCTGGTTCTTTGGACCTCCATCTTAGAACCAATTCAAACTTAGCTACAGACGTCCAAGAGGCGGTGAATGGGGTGCGTTTTGTAGCGGACCACATGATGGCGGAAGATGACGATCAAAGTGTACGTATCATGCTTGAAATATCCGACCTGAGTCGTTCCTGACAAATCAATACCACAGTTAGAGGGATCCTGTGAGGAACTTCGAAAATCAACTAAGTATGGGCGGGAATTGGGGCGGAAGGGACAATAGTGGGGCAACCAGTTTGAAATCCAACAGGCAATTTAGACATTAACCACTCACCCCTTAGATGCATTCCCGTTTGTGCTTGCAGGTGGTCGAAGACTGGAAGTACGTGGCCATGGTGGTGGATCGCATGTTCCTGTGGATCTTCGTGATTGTGTGCGTGGTGGGCACGCTGGGCTTGTTCCTCCAGCCCCTCTTCCAGAGTCAGGTGTCTCACCAACATCAGCAGCCCACCTCTGAGATGCCTCGCATTTGATTGGTGTGGGTTTTTTACCATCTTTGTTCGGGAAGAAGACGTCGCAAGTCTGCGGGACAACAGGAATTAAGGATTAAACTCGCGTGATTGGCTTTTTCTTTGGCATTTTTTGCGACGCTAGAGAAGAAAATGCCTGAATGAGTGTTGTTAAAAGAAGAACACCCCACTGGTGCCTTGAGTTCCGAGTTTTATCTCATTTTGTGACCATGTTTGTAAAGCAAATCATCCATAGGCCAAATCATTTTCCTCCATTTAAATGAATGGAATTGCCATTAATTGGTTCCAGCCCCACAATGTGATTTCTCTGGTGTGCGCAATTGTTCACTATCTGCCAAATTGCTTCTTGTTGTGAAGTGATTTAAATTGAGTTTGTAGTCACCATTTAGCGCTTGTATCTAGAATTTTTCTTCCGAGCAAAAAAATCAGTCGGGTCACTCATAAATCAAGGCACCGTTGTATAAAGTACATTGGAAGTTATGCGAAGCAAGCGGACTCATTCTCACTCAGATCATTACTTTTACATTTTTACAGACACTGGTTAACTAAAAAAGATTTACAGTAATTATATTATTTAATTATATTGTAATTTAATGTTATTATAAATAAAGGCCTACCCCTAATAAAAAACTTTCCTTTTAAATACACTTTGGCTTTATATATGTATCATCAGTATCTCAATAAATGTGCTATTGGCTCCAACAAATAAACAAATACACACCTCAAGACAATCTTTCTATATCAGACTCAACTACGGTATAGCTTCAAAAGATGACCCAAATTAATCGATAAAATCGATTTATCGCAGATCAGGATTTTATTTCAACACTATCACTATACTAGTCTGGTACTTCAAATAGAACGAACACACACACACACTAGATTCACCGCTCATTAAATGGTGCTGAGTGTGCTCATTACGAGATTCTGCAGACTGTCGCCCATTTCGCCAACGCTTCATCACGAGATTGCAATTAACTAACCCCACCTTCTTTTTTTGTCCAAATGGACTTTAATGACATTTTTTTTGTTGTTTTTAAAAATAACTGCAGATCACGGTTGTTCCATCGGAAGGGATGCATCGTTAATATGCATTGGTGTCATTAGCTACTAGGGTGAGATACATTTTATTATACGCTTTACTAGACCGTGACTTTTCAATCTGTTTGTTGTTGTTGTTGTAAATATCGTCTGTGTGATGGATAGGATGTACACAATTAGCCACCACATAGACAACGCCAAAACAAACCTCACAAAGCATTTTTATGATGGAGCAATATTTTCTCACGGGTCCGGTGTCAGCGCTGGAGTTCCCATATGGCACCTCCTCATTTCATGTCGGCGAAGGCCTCTAAATTTATCGAACGGAGAGCTCGTTCGTCTCACTGAAGGACATCATGGAAAATCATTCTGGCAGGAGGAAAAGTGGAGCGTTTATTCAGGGGGAAAAAAGATGCTGAGAAGCACAATGACAGGCATATTTCTAAAATGAATCCTCACAAAACTGACAGAGAAACTTTACTCACGTTGTCCTTATCTGTTTTAATCGCCACTTAGTGTTGTTTGCTATTTAGTTGCTAAGTGAACTTTTTAAATAGGTGTAATCTTATATGTCTTATAATTCTGCATTCTTACAACTGTTACTATTAATCCAAATAATAATAATAAATAAAATCTCATATTTTAAGATTTTACCAGATTTTTGCTGTGGTTTTAATAAGGCCTGCAACTGAAGTGCTCAATACCTTCAACTGAATTTTAAGAAAATGAATGCAAAGTCATACACTTTAAAAGTCATACTTACCCCGAGAAATAGAGGACAGGTTGTAAAAGGAACCTATGGCTTTGTGTCACATCAGCTTCTCATAGGTTGCCGTAGCAATCAAGCTTCTGTCAGAGGCTGGCTCAGCCTTCCCTCCCTCCCTCTCCTTCCTTCTCTGCATCCTTTCACTCTTCCTCTTGACTTTCTCCGAGCGTGGATCCAGCCTTCGTCCAGCATCCAGGAAAATGAAAGGCAATTTTTGCCTCTTTTTTGCGTCCACCTGTTCTGTCTTTTGGTTGCATCTTCAGGGTAAGTCAGAATGTTCCTGTTCTGTGACTTAACATAGAGGGATTTACTGGAAACACAGTTTAGTTTGTTTTAACCCTGCAACATAGGCAACTATAATGGTTATTACAATTTTTGTCATCCCCAGAAAAAGTGTAAAACAAAATAAATGATTATATAAATTACATTATTATTAAAGTAGTAGTTTTGTTTCTTTGTCTGTTTTGTACACCCACCACAAAATTGTATGCTTTTTACATTTATTTTTATACAAATGCTTTTTACAACCTAAATGAGCATTCTGAAATTGCATTTCTTTATTTTACAAAAATGTCAAATCATGTTTTATTTGATTAATGATTATGATTGATGATGATCGATGATGATACGTATATATTTACTTTTTAATATAGTTTGTGTCTTTTTATTTGATACTTTTTGTATCTCGGTCTGTCTGTGGCCATCCATCTGTCCTGTGACCTCAGGAGGTGCATGTTCAGAGGGTGAACACAAGCTCTTCTCCGTCATCTTCTCCAAGTACAACCAGTTTATTCGACCGGTGGAGAACGTGTCTGAGCCAGTCATTGTGCAGTTTGAGGTCTCCATGTCGCAGCTGGTCAAAGTGGTGAGTAGGAATTGCATCCGATGAGAAACAGTGCAAGTTGGCAGCTTGACAATTTTGGGTTTGGCTGAAATTCATATTGATCAGAGAGTGGCGGCAGATGACTGGAAGGGCACCGTTGTAAATGGGACGCTACGAATTGTTAATCTACTCACATAATTGCTCGATTTTGAATTTACTGTTAATATCAATAAAAGAGATGACTGAAGAGTGCAACGAGGCGAGCAACTGGACTCTTCTTGTTTGTTGAATATTTTTTTTTTCCTGGACATTCAAAAATGACTTGGGCAATTATGCTATTAAGCTAAAGAAATGTTTTAAAATTCTCTGTACCAGTAAACTGCCTGCCATGGAAAGTCAAAGCCAGGAAACTGAATATGTATTTTTAGGTACCTTTTTTTTAAGTTTATTGAGAATTTAAAAAATTCACAACTTAGTTTAATGCACCTGCTCAGCCCAGAATGCAAGGAGCACACAAGCATCATGTGGGGGGCACTATGCCGAGACAACATTGTTTCTGTTTTTGCAGCTAAAATATTCCAGCATGTCTTGTTCTAAAATCCTTTCTGCTGCTCCCTTCTCAGGATGAAGTCAACCAGATCATGGAGACAAACCTGTGGCTAAGACACGTAAGTTCACTATCCCAATTGGACCAAAGGGTGCCCAGTATGGAGCCATTCCTCTGTCATGGGGCATGACGAAAACAATCTTGAATTATTTATGGAGATGAGGAGAAAATGTCTTATAGTCCAGGTTCTTAAAACCAGATAGGCATCACAACTTGGGCTCAGATAAACAGAGGAAATGGATGCATTGGATTTTAAATGAAGGGTGACAGTTGTTGTTTAAGTGCATTGGTGTCTTTGCTAATTATTTGACATAAATCAAGAGATCAGGACAAACCTACAAGTCATACGAATTGGACCACAAATTTGGAAAAATACATCTCTGAAGTTGCTTAAGACCTCAGTTCAGTGAACGAATGACTAATTCAGTTTTTTTGTGGTATAAATTACAATTCTTATCCAGTTTCCTATCATTGTTCGTATTTGCATTTGCACTATACGGCATTATTTTCTAAAAGTTTTTGATCCTGCTCTTATTGGATTGAGTGTACCTAATGAAGAGTCCCATATAGTACCTCGGGTCTATCAGTTTTAAACATGACGTATTTTACTCCTTTGTTTTTGTGCAGACACTTTCATTCATACTAAAAGGGAGGTGACAAGAACCCCCCCCAAACATTTAATCAAGTGCAAGTTTTAGAGCACCCGCTGTCTGCCTCTCTATTGTGCCTTTAAGACTCTTGCGAGGACTGCCAACAGCAAAAAGGGCCGTTAAGCACATTTTACTTTCAGCGCTAACTGAATAACTTGTCTCTTCTTTTTATTGTTTCTATAGGGAGTGGGAGGAGGCGTTTAAAATCAAAGCGTGTGAATGATGTTATGTTTCATCTTCGGTTATATGGTGCAATTTATGTGCTCTTTTTGTATTAACTTTTATCTTGCGCCAGGCACTAAAATCTTTATGTTTCTATCGACCACTGAGCCACCGAATGGTTTTGATTTGTCACCTGCTCGGTAGGTAAATTTACATGAAAATGAGTTTCGCGGCAGAAGAATCCTGATATTATCTGTGTTGTTTTATTTCTATTATTGTTCCGTTTTTTTTTTAAACTTAAATATTTTACTGGTAATGTTTTAGATCTGGAATGACTACAAACTCAAATGGAATCCAAGAGATTTCGGTGGTGTCGAGTTCATACGTGTGCCGTCCAACCGGATATGGAAGCCTGATATCGTGCTCTACAATAAGTGAGTCTTTTGTTTTTTATTTTTAAGCAAAATAAATAAATAAACTCACCTCAGAGAACACCTTCGTCGTCCGTTTCTCCCCACAGTGCAGTCGGTGACTTCCAGGTGGATGACAAGACGAAAGCTCTGCTTCGGTACAACGGCGAGGTCACATGGATCCCTCCCGCTATCTTCAAGAGCTCGTGCAAGATTGACGTCACCTACTTCCCCTTTGACTACCAGAACTGCACCATGAAGTTTGGCTCGTGGACTTACGACAAGGCCAAGATCGACCTGGTGCTGATCGGCTCCACCATCAACCTCAAGGACTTCTGGGAGAGCGGCGAGTGGATGATCATCGACGCCCCCGGCTACAAGCACGACATCAAGTACAACTGCTGTGAGGAGATCTACACGGACATCACCTACTCGCTTTACATCCGCCGTCTGCCGCTCTTCTACACCATCAACATGATCATCCCCTGCCTGCTCATCTCCTTCCTCACCGTGCTCGTCTTCTACCTGCCGTCCGACTGCGGCGAGAAGGTCACGCTTTGCATCTCTGTGCTGCTCTCCCTCACTGTCTTCCTCCTGGTCATCACCGAGACCATCCCCTCCACATCGTTGGTCATTCCGCTGATCGGCGAATATCTCCTTTTTACCATGATTTTCGTCACCCTTTCCATCGTCATCACCGTCTTCGTGCTGAACGTCCACTACCGCACGCCCAAAACGCACACCATGCCGCGGTGGGTGCGGGGCGTCTTCCTGGGCCTGCTTCCCAAAGTCATGTTCATGACCCGACCGGAGAGAGACCCGGAGAAGACGAACGAGAGCGTCCAGATGATCCGTCCCAGACCGTGCGGCGCTCACAACTCGGGGTCTCAACACAAAACACAGGTTCTGGCCTCCGGGGTGGTGTCCAGCTTGATTAACCGGCAGAAGCCCCCGAATGACACGGAGCTTTCCGATCTCAACAACTTGAACGCAAACGAGCTAGCCAAAAGCGCCGGGTCGGGCTCGTTGTGCTGCGAGGAACGCTGCTGGCACCAGAGGTCCGGGAAGCTGCCAACGGACTCCGGAGGAGGCAGCGGCTTGAGCTGCCTAGGGGTCCTTAGCGGAGGCTCCAGCTCGGAGTCTTTGGATGCGGGAGTATTGACCCTTCTGCCGTTCTCCCCCGAGATCAGGGAGGCCATTGAGAGCGTCAAGTATATCGCAGAGAACATGAGAATGCAAAATGAGGCCAAGGAGGTGAGAGATCGCAAACACGTTTTGAGCATTTTCCCTCTCTTGGTTGATTTCACAAACCAAGATGTTCTTACCTGAGCTAACAGTTAGCTTAGCTTCTTCCATTACTGTTTATTTTATTTCCTTCACTATAGAGATGCTTTTCATAGTGTTGCCTCTCACAGGTCAGCCTTGATACGCTGCTAGACATAGAGATTTGCGATTGTGAAAATATGAATAGCTGTCATTTCAAGTATACCAAACACCTACTTGTTTATTGTCGCACATATCACAGGTTCAGGATGATTGGAAATACGTCGCCATGGTGATCGACCGCATCTTCCTGTGGGTTTTTGTCCTGGTGTGCATCTTGGGGACCGCCGGCCTTTTCCTCCAGCCTCTTCTACTCGGGGAAGACATATGAATACATATTATCATTTTTTTAAATGCACAGCCTTTTTAGGATATTTCAAAAGACAGAACACAAACGTACCGACGTCAGATGAAAACCATAAGGCCTTGAAATTGGTCTTCAGAGCATGAAACAAGAAATGGGTGGCAACCTGAACACATTATGATCAAAGAGCGGCATCATCTGTTTAATTGAGGTACTGCAACAAATTGCCTGCAGCAGTGAAAGATTTTATTGTGGCATTTTGTGCAAACTCTTATGCCTTTATATACCGCCATAAAATCACCTGTAAATACAGATTTCTTTTTTTTTTTTTTTAAATGTCGGATCTTATTTTGCACATTATTTGGCTTGCTCCCCTTTAAAAAAAAATTACTCAACAGGGAGCAAAAAGGAGATGTCCAAATTGTAGCAAACATACCAGGGCAGCTGGTACGACTCGGTCCTCAGGTGAGCTGTACCTTTGTGCTTCGTGCTCTATCCAGAAGAGGCAGCTGTCAAATGACAGAATGGGCTGATTGTTCACAAACGTCCCTATAGCGACATCAGGATGACTCTGTGTCCTCCAGAACTCAGGACAAACTCTTCCAGGTGGTCATGTAGAGGCTTGGGCAGGTTTACACTGGAAGTCCCTCATGAAGTTAGGCTTGTGGGGCATGGAAACTCAAAGGCAAAAAAAATCTGCATGAGGTCTGTCGCTCACAACACATAGGGCGCTAGAAAGAAATGTGAGTTTCCATGCACGGCCATCTTTACCCTGAAGAAGTAAACAACAGGAGCTCGGTCAAGTGTGCGACATGTTTCACTTTTATTTACAAGAATCACATTCTTAACATACCTAGCTATAATATTGTAACCTTCAAGTGTGAATTACTGAGTGGATACATGCACTTTTTGTCTCTCTTCTGGAATGCATCATGCAAACGTAACAAAATTTCCCATTACAGATAAATCCAGGATGGCCACCCCAATCTAAAGTGTAATTGTCAATTATGTGAAATCAACACATTTTCCAGAAAGACATAAGGAAATGTCTACTGATATACTTTGGTTTCTTGTTTTATATTTAATATTACAAATGATTTCATGTGCAGAAAATAACACTGCAGTTAACACTTTCAGTTCCACAGCAATTTGTTTTAATGTGTAACAAATAAATAAAGTTATAAAGTGTAAATGTATTGTAAACAAAACAGCTGGTTAGAAATTGGCATTTGGTATGAAAAGCATAATTGACGCAGCTATTGTGGCTAGTGGCTGCGGAGTGGCCATTAAATTTTCTGACCCCCTGGCGGCGCCCCTGGTAATTACATGTTTTTTTATTTCCACTTCACGTTTTTTTTCTACTTTTAAAAATATACAGTAGTAGTTAGTAGTCTGGAAATGTGTTGCAAAACATAATCAAATCTAGATGTGCCTCACCTTCATGTTCCTCAACCTTCAGAGGACACCTCCAATATGTTTGGGAACGATAATGCTGGCCCATTTGTAGATAACCGGGATGAAGAGGAGAGCTGAACCTAGGACGGACACCAGCAGGAACGCCCAGAGAAAGATTCGATCCAGAACCTGGGCAACAAACTTCCAGTCCTGTACCACCTAGAGAACCCGCCCCCCCAAAAAGACATAAAAGACAGTTATGCAACACGTTGCCAGGCAAAACTGAAGGGTGGTTTGACGTTGCTGTGTTACAAGTTGCAACACCTAAGTTTGCGCAGGGAAAAAAAAAAAGACAATAAAGAGCATGGGTGAGGTTGTGAGGACACTACATTCCTCGTTTGCATGAGTGCTTGTTTGACTTTGATAAAGATAATGTTTGATTGGGGTGGCCATCCTGGATAATTGCCCCCCCCCCCCTCCCATCTCATATCTAGTATTGTCAATCTTGTGTTTCACAGAACAAGAACCGTTAGTTGAGCTCCATTATGGAGATGTTCTTCAAAGGGTTTTGGCATCAACTTTGGCTGGACGGGGTCTGCATGCAAATGGCAGTAGGCATTCATACAAACTGCTGTTTATCTGGATCAGGGAGAAATGCATCCAAATCGTCGAGAGTAACGGGGGGCTTGTATCATAGCAAGCTCCAGTTCTTATGCCAGGCAAGGGTGAAATTTGTACATGACCTTTGCATGTACATAATCTTCTTAATACCGGATGGCAGTACCAGATCCAAACCATTTCTACATTTTTTATTTTTTTTTTTGCCAAGTATCTATGCCTGGCTTTGTGGTCGTACTGTAATTTGTAAATTTCTTTTAATATCTTGCAATCTTTCACTATGCAAATAACAGACTCACCTCTCTGACCTCATTTTCTTTGACCACATGCATGGTTATGTAGCGGATGGAATCCAACGCAGCTTGGATGTTGAGTCTGGTGTGGGAGAGGCCGTGCTCAGCGGGATAGTCCTTCATCATCCCCAATCCCGGCACCCGTCCCGTCGGTGCCGCTCCCGCCGTGCCGTAGCGGTCCACGTGGCTGCGCATGCACAGCAGCTTGGGGAGCCGATGCAGGAAGACCCTGCGCACCCACGGCGCCATGCCGTGATGCGTGGATGATGAGCGATGGTGCACGTTAATGGCGAAGACGGTGATAACGATGGAGAGCGTGACGAAGATCATGGTGAAGACCAGATACTCGCCGATGAGAGGGATGGCCTTGGACGAGGAGGGGATGATCTCCTCGATGACCAGAAGGAAGACGGTGAGAGACACCAGCACCGAGGTGCAGAGGGAGATCTTTTCGCCGCAATTGGACGGCAGGTAGAAGACGAGGATTGTGAGGAACGATAGGCCGATGCAGGGAATGATGAGGAAGAGCGTGTAGAAGAGTGGCAGCCGGCGGATGATGAAGAAGTACGTGATGGTGGGATAGGAGACGCCGGCGTCCACTCTTAGACCGCGGCTGCCTGTGGCCGTCACAATTTCCCACTCGCCGTTGTCAAAATAGTCCTGCCTGTCTACGTGGAAGTCCTCCAGAATGATGTCGACCTGCCAAAGAAAAATCGCATGGACTTCACACAATTACTGTATATGCCGGATAGCACCTATTAAAAATAAATAATCTCTAGGACAGTTTTTTGGAGGGGGATCAGAGAATTTAGGCAAGAAAATTACTTGCATTTTTTTGTCTTTTTTCCAGATTTGTCTACCTGGGAGCCATCGTAAGTCCACGAGCCAAATTTCATGGAGCAGTTCTGCAGGTCAAATGGGAAGAAGGTGACGTCGATGGTGCAGGCAGATTTGTAGTTGGCAGGCGGCGTCCACAATATGGTCCCGTCGTATTTGACTACCGCCTTGGTGACTGTGCCCTCGAAACGACCGTCTGAACTGTCGGGGAAAGCGACATGAAGTAAGATCTAACAAAACATAACATTCTCATTTGGAGCCATTGTTTCCGCGTGCTCACATTCGTACATCATTTATGAGGCTCAGAGTGGAAGCTGTTAAGACCACATTTTATTATTCCAAAACAGATTAGAATTAAATCGTCCGGGCATCGCGGACAATTCTGACCTGAATTATCTTCAATAAAAAAAGCAATAAATAGATTTGGCAGGGGAGCTAAAAATTTAATTGTGCTGAGAATTTGGACGCAAAATGTTGATTTATTCCGTCGATTAAGGATGTAGACTGACAAGTGCAGCAAATACATTCTGGATACATCCTGCATGTATTATGTAAGTTCGATCCATCACGTTACATACTTATCATAAAGCACGACGTCTGGGAGCCAGAGCCTGTCAGAGGGCACTCGTATAGTGGTGATGCCCTGATAGTCATCGGGGTCCCATCTTAGCTTCATGTCAGTCCACTCCTGCATGACAAGCAACCCCAAGTTGACTTTAACTTGGATGATAAAATTGCATTAAAAACATCAATCCATTGACGGTAAACGAGACACAGGTTATAAAAAAACATTTTAAAAGAGATACGATGATATACAAAACAATTCATCACACTGGAGGAGGCATTTGTGGGGATTGTTCAATTGATGTGAGACACAGAAGACCATGAATGAAGCTGACAAGAGTGGAGTGGAGATGAGGAGGAAGGCAGTGAGCGCAGAAGCTGGCAAAGTGCCAAGAGGGCTCATCCTGATGGGAACTGTCAAGGAGATGCCACCGGTCATCAAGATGGATTGCTTGGTTGGGGATTGCTCAACTTGCCTGTTTCATCCACACGTTGGTGGTCATCAGTTGGTTCTTCTCATCCTGATTGGTGAAAACACAGTAGATCCTTTATTGTGTTCCGATTGTTACCTAATTTAAAAAGAAATTCGTCTTGAACCGCACCACATCGACGAGCTGGGAGATGGCCAGTCCAAACTTGACGTAAATGGTCTGGTTTAGATATTCCACCGGGCGGACCCATTTCTGGTAGTTCCCAAAGAGGTACTTGAAGAGCTTGTCTTCAGCTTTTGCATAGGAGGAAAGCTTAGGAACACCTGAGAGTGATAAGAACCGCAGAACTTTTCATCACTCTAGAAACGTCTATCTGACTCGGAACTTCTGTTCTTTTGAAATAAAATGTGATTCATGTGGCCTGGGAGGAAGCGCGCTGCCCCTGCCGAGTGTATTAAAACACATTAGAGCTATCAATCCCACACGGAATGACGCCTTTTGTCTTCGGGGCCCGATTTACGGGCAGTGGATCTCGTATTCATTCACTTCTCGTGTCGATGCAGACAAGCAATTCTCTAATTAATGAGACTGTTAACCGCACATTCATCATCTTTTCCAGCCGCCCTTCTTTTAAGGGTCGGTCCGCTTGGCTGAGACTTTCAAATCGATAATGGCGTAGCTGCGAGGATTTGTGGCTCCCTCAGCAAACCAATTAATGGCGACATACTGCTACTATCCGCTTTATTATAAAAAACATTGATCTTCTTGACATTTCATAACACTTAAATGGACCAATCACATGTGTCGGAACATTTCTCCTGCGTTCAGCCAACCAAATGTTTTATGTATGTGCAAATGGAGCAAGTCGGTGTCTTGTATGTAAGGCGAAAAGTGGAAGCGACTAAACGATTCAATCTTATTGATTTTTTCGTGGTAGCAAAGTGATGTGCTGGTTAGCATATTGGGCTCACAGTTTTGGATACATCCATCCAAGCCTCAAATTGTCCATAAATGTGAATGTAAATTTGACTAATTGGTTGTTTATAAGGCGAAGCGACACATTTTGTACTGTATGTCGAGGAGGAGCAAAGTTTAGCCAGCTTTGTTAGTTGGGAATCTTTGTCACGTGTACATTGTATATATATATTTTTTAAAAATAATTCTTCGGGATCATAGTTTGTGGTGTATTTATGATTACCGCAAGCAATTCTAAACATTTTACTGCAAGGGTGTGTATTATTTGCCGTTTTTTCATAATCACGGCAGGGCTCTGTCCCTAACGTGAGTAGTGTGGATCTTCTGCAATATCAGTGGCTTCTCTCTGATACCGCTCAGTCATGTGGAATCCATTTATTGACACGTAAACAGCGTCGGCGGGCAACTTACGCAGCGAGTGGCACAGGTGGCAACAGTGCAGCAGCGGCAACAGCAGCAGCAGCAATGCGAGAGAGGAGGCGGCCGCCCCCTCCGCTCTTAGCATCGTCTCAGAGACGCTCAGGCATCGTTGGTGCGTAAGACAGAAACTGCATTAAAAGGCATCATTGGCTTCATAAAAATACAACAACAGCACAAACAAAGCGTCATGGTAGGAGAAAAGCAGAGTTCATGCATACCTGTCCCTGAGTGGCGTCAGTGAATAGAGAAGCGATGCTCACAGCCTCTCTCCTCTTCCCGCCTCCCCTCCTGCCTCGAGAAAGCACCACCCCCTTAACAACATATACAGTCCCCCTCATCTTCCTTGCAGTTCTTGAGGTCACCTCATCTTCAGCTGCAGTCTGATCACGTTTCTCCCTGTGGAAACACAACTGAACAAAGAGGATTAGAAGCCTCCCCCCCTAATTTAGACTGTGGGCATATTTCCACAAATAAATCAATAGTTGTGGAAATGCAGAAGAGCATTCACAAACATTATTCTGTACTGAGTTTATTTATCAAATATGCTTTGTGCAGAATTAAATACATCTTAAAATGGCTTTCCAAACAGCAAATTATGCCAGAATGTGGGATGTAAATAATCATCATAGTGTTAACCACAAAATGCTCCAAAAAAATTTCATTATCCAAGATATTTACTTTTGTTTGTTTGCCATTTAGAAGGTTTTCTAAGACCTTTGCAATTTAGCAATCTTGTATATTAATTAAAGCAAGTTGAAACATCATAATTGAGTAAATGCCATGTTTATGCTCGTGCGCTTAAATGGTGCTCATGTCGGAAGACTTTGAACTTTAGAATAAGACACATACATTAATTTGTAGTTATTCATTGGGGCTATTTTATCATTCTCGCTACCAATAAACAAAGGTCCTTTTTATTACATAACCTGCAAGCGGCTCATCAAATAGCCGCAGCCCTTTTTATTACACTTATGTAATGTTTGTTGTGAATTTCAAGTAGTGCGGAGACATAGTCCTGTAAAAATAATGCTGAGTTTAAGTACCATTGGAACATGGGCAAAACACGAACTGAAATGCGATAGAAGTGCAAATGGATGAGGTGGGAAGCAGGAGGTGCAACTTAGTAATCGCATAGAGAAAATGTGAATGATTAATTAAGTATAAACCCACACACGCGCGTTTTACTGACTTCCTCTCCTGCGATCTTCGCCCACGCAGCTGAACAAAAACTGTCCTTTCCTATTGTGCCGCAACGCTCGTGAACGTCGCACGCAATCCGAGGGGTGGAAGCGGACCCCGAAGTCTAAACAACACGCCGAGTCGACTTAAAGGTAAAAGCATAACTGCACGTTAAGTATGCAACATGACATGTGTTGAATGACATCAATTTTGGTTCGTTTCAGTGTCTGGAAAAGTTTTGAAGTCTCTCGGATCGAAATTGATAAAGCACTTTAAACTGAACGGCCAAGTTTTTGCTACCGCTCTTGCCTTGTCAGTGGTCGCGGGATTGCTGGAACTGAATCCCAGCTGACTTTGGGCAAAAAGCGGACTAAATCTTGCACTGGTTGACAGTCAGCTGCGGGACACGTAAAAAGACGGACAACCATTGAAAATCACTTTCACGCTGTCACTGAGTAAAGTTGTTTTGGTGTTTGATTCCAGATGAAGCTGACATGTTGCTGCAGCGCCTTGCTGCTCTTTATCTTGCTTCCCGGATCCTGTCAGGGTGGCAACATTTTGGTTTTTCCAATTGAAGGCAGCCACTGGGTGAACATGGACATCCTCATGCAAGAGTTGCACGCGCAAGGGCACAACTTGACCGTCGTACGGCCCAGCAAGACGTGGTACATTAAGGACGGCGCCACCCACTACAACACCATCACCGTCCCCGTGGAAAGGAGCTTGGACCAGAACTTCATCACCGGCTTGATTTACGAAGTCATCGAATACGAAAGAGGCGCGATACCTCTCATGACGTTCCTCCATATGACTGTGGGATTGTTTGGAGATTTTTTGAAAGCTCACGTGATGGTGAGCAATTTCACAACGGCGGTTCTCGACGACCAGGATTTGATGAGGAGATTGAATGACAGCAAGTTTGACCTACTGCTCACTGACCCATGCTGGGGTGGAGGGGCTATTGTGGCCAAATATTTGAACCTCCCTCTGGTGTACAACGTCCGCTGGATAATCGCCACCGAAGGCCACCTCGCCATCGCCCCGTCGCCGTTATCTTACATTCCCATCGTGGGAACTGGTAATACAAACAAAATGACCTTTCTTCAAAGAGTCAAAAATGTGTTTGTGTTTCTGATCGCTTCTACGCAACATCACCTGATCATTAAAAACACGTACCAGAAAGTATGCGACAAATATCTCGGACCTGATAACGACATGCACCATTTGCTTCTTTCTGCTGACCTGTGGCTCATGAGAGTGGACTTTGTCTTTGAGTTCCCGCGTCCCACCATGCCAAACGTCATCTACATGGGGGGCTTCCAGTGTAAACCTGCCAAGCCTCTACCTGACCACCTAGAAGAGTTTGTCCAGAGTTCGGGAGAACATGGATTCATCCTAATGTCGCTGGGGACATTTGTGAGCGAAATCCCCGCGGATTTAGCCGACTACATCGCGGCGACTTTCGCCAAGCTCCCTCAGAAAGTCATTTGGAGGTATAAAGGCGCTACACCATCCACACTTGGCAACAACACTCTCCTGGTGGACTGGATACCGCAGAACGACCTCCTTGGACATCCCAAGATGAAACTCTTTGTGGCTCATGGAGGGACGAACGGCGTCCAGGAGGCAATTTACCACGGAATTCCCGTGGTGGGCATACCCTTGTTTTTCGACCAGCATGACAACCTGCTACGTCTCACAGAGAGAGGTGCGGCTGTGGTGGTCACGTTAGCATTGGTGGACAAAGATGACAACTTCCTGAAGGCCATCCAAGAAGTTCTTGCTAACCCGTCCTACAGGAATAACATGCAGCGGCTCTCCAGGCTACACAAAGATCAGCCCGTCACACCGCTCAACAACGCCCTCTTCTGGATAGAGTTTGTCATGCGGCACAAAGGTGCAGCTCACCTGAGGACTGAGTCCTTCAAACTTCCCTGGTACACCTACTACAATGTCGACGTGTATCTATTCCTGTCTGGAGCTGTGCTGACTCTGCTTTTAATGTTATTCATCATGATCAAATGTTTGTGCTCTGCAATATGTAAGAGGAAAATCAAACAGGAGTAAATAAATCACAATATATGTACGGTGAATTGCTGATTTGTGATTCACTTTTTACGCAATGTGGTAAACTTCTCAAGATGATGCAGCGATAGGCCAGGAGGTACAGATAGTACATTTGAATGTTGTGATGCAAAAAAGCAACATTTAATAAGCTTCATAAACAGTCTCTCAGTTTAATTAAAGTACTAAAAAAAAAACTGCATGTTGTAAACGAAGTTTTATGCAATGTATTAAAGATGATCTTACCTTTTTTGGAAATGTTGTCTTGAATGACTGTTAGCATTTTTGTCGATTCTATGGTCCCTCCAAAAGACTTTGTGCATTCAGTCTGCTTAGTTCTTTCTGTAGTATTTGATTTTGACTCCATTGTTGTCATTCTAACCACTAATCTGCCAGAATCTGTAGCAGGATGATACCTAAGGAAACAACAAAATGAATACGAGCCAAAATACCTACATACTGATCAAATCCATCACATTTTTAAGTATTCAATGTTTTCAGACACATTTTAACACTCTTAATCTGTGATACCAACCAGGGGTGGAGTCCATAAAAAATAAAACAGCTTAGGTTTCAATTGCATTCAATTTATCAGGAAGTCATGTTTCCTTGATAAGGGTTGATTTGACTTCACAAACTAACTTGCATAACGTGAGTTTGAAACACAATGTGGAAGCAAAACATTTGTTTGCATTTTTCATTGTGTTCAATCTATGTTTATCTATTTGTCACACCAGCAAACAATACAATCATTCACAAAAGTGCCCTCAACGGGGGCTCGCTTTAAAGTAGCGTAAAAGGAAATCCTGCCGAGAATCCTCCAAGAAGAAAAACATGAGCAGGCTAAACAGAGAGTAGTCTATCAGGCTGCTTAACTGTGCCATCTAGTGGCTTAAAATAGCCGTCATTACCTTTTTGTGTCTGAAAATTAGTTTATTTCGTAAAATTGATCAAATCAAATGAAATTTATCACAAGAAAATATAAAATTATTGAGTGATAAATTACGCTGTAATGTCAATTTTCTGAAATGACACTTGCATTAACAGGTAAAATGTGAACTAGCAATCTTTCCCCTTTGAACTATATCCTTATCAGCACACGAGTGTTTATTAGCATGAAACTATAATGTCAAAGTCCTAGTGGGCTAGAACTGCAAGAACGAACACAAGTTCTCTTTCATAGAAGGGAATCTCTGGACAGAAACTACATACATTGGATGTCAAATGAGGTAATATTGACTATTTTGTATCAGCGGCATTTTCAATTGATGCATGTATGTGTGTGGAAAATGGAACGGTCCAATAATCTAAAGGAATGAAAACACTGTAGAATTTGTCTTACGGAAATATTTTGTCATCCGAATTGTAGAGTGAAGATGCTTTGGTCTTGGGTCTGCCTCTTGCTTTCCACTCTATGTGTGACTTCCGCTTTTGGCGGCAAGGTGCTTGTTTTTCCATTGGATGGAAGCCACTGGGTGAACATGAAAGTGGTTATTGAGGGACTGCACTCGAGAGGGCACCAGGTTGACGTGTTGCGAACGGACGACAGCTGGTACATCAAGGAAAAGTCCTCACTCTACACCTCCATTACGCTTGACGTGGAGTCGGGTTTCAGCAAAGATTCTATTATTGAGTTTGTGGAGCAGTTGCTGCGCATCCAGCGAGAAGGCAACTCCGTCTGGACTCGTTTAAAACTGGAAAGGGAGCAAACTGAAAAAGCCTCAGTGATGCATGAGAAAACAAGCAAACTGCTGATGTGGATTTTTGAGAATAAAACAATGGTGGAGTCACTACGAAGTGCCAAATATGACCTCGTTCTGACAGACCCGGCAGTGCCGTGCGGTGTTATTCTCGCCCACTTCCTGAAACTGCCTCTTGTTCTCAACGTGAGATGGACCAGCCACGGCGAGGGGCATTTAGCAATTGCACCATCCCCTCTGTCGTACGTGCCCCTTACAGGGACACAATTTTCTGATAAGATGAGTTTTTTTGAAAGAGTAGTAAACAATTTGCTATTTATCTTTGCCGAATATCAATACTCAAAGTACATACAACTGCATTACGACGGCGTGGTTCAAAAATATTTAAGCCCCGACGCAGACTATCGTTCGCTGTTCCAAGCAGCAGACCTGTGGCTCATGAGAGTGGACTTTGTCTTTGAGTTCCCACGCCCCACCATGCCCAACGTCATCTACATGGGGGGCTTCCAGTGTAAACCTGCCAAGCCTCTACCCGACCACCTGGAAGAGTTCGTCCAGAGTTCCGGGGAACACGGATTCGTCATCATGTCCCTGGGGACTCTAATCGGAGAACTTCCTAACGACTTAGCCGACGAAATTGCGGCAGCTTTTGCCAAGCTCCCTCAGAAGGTCATCTGGAGGTATAAAGGTGCTAAACCCTCCACTCTGGGCAACAACACTCTCCTGGTGGACTGGATGCCCCAAAACGACCTTCTTGGACATCCCAAGATGAAACTCTTTGTTGCTCATGGTGGGACAAACGGCGTCCAGGAAGCAATTTATCACGGCGTGCCAATCCTCGGGCTTCCACTCATTTTCGATCAACGAGATAATCTACTCAGGATTGTGATGAGAAAAGCCGGGAAAGTCCTGGATATAGTCACCCTGGATCATGATATATTCTACCAGGGCATACAGGAAATCCTGTCAGATCCATCCTACAGGAACAACATGCAGAGGCTGTCCAGGCTGCACAAAGATCAGCCCATCCCACCGCTTGACAGCGCCCTCTTCTGGATTGAGTTTGTCATGAGGCACAAGGGCGCAGCGCACCTGAGGACCGAGTCGTATCAGATGCCTTGGTATGTTTACCACTCTGTGGACGTGCTCCTCTTCTTGTCTGCTGTAGTGCTGCTCATTCTCGGTGCTCTTAGCACATTCACTTACTGGCTTTGCTCCAAATTGTGCCTGAAAAGAAAATGTAAACATGACTAAAGTTATGTACAAGTTACTTGATGGTTGAACTTCACAATGTACAATAAAGTGACTTGTAACCTCAAGTAAGTCACAAGTCAAGTCGGACAATCTTGCACTGTTGATTCATGCATATAAACTTGATGTAACTTATCTTTGCGGGTTGTATGGTGAAGGATTACGTTCGGAGTTTGACTTGTGTCTGTTGTTGTTGGTCATCTTGTGTTTTTGCCAATGTCCCTTTCTTGAGTTTCCCGTCACACCGCTCGACAACGCCCTCTTCTGGATAGAGTTTGTCATGCGGCACAAAGGTGCAGCTCACCTGAGGACTGAGTCCTTCAAACTTCCCTGGTACACCTCCTACAATGTCGACGTGTATCTATTCCTGTCTGGAGCTGTGCTGGCTCTGCTTTTAATGTTATTCATCATGATCAAATGTTTGTGCTCTGCAATATGTAAGAGGAAAATCAAACGGGAGTAAATAAATCACAATATATGTACGGTGAATTGCTGATTTGTGATTCACTTTTCCCGCTCTTACTTCTTTGCAAATGTGACACTAAAGAAAGCAAGGTGGTAAACTTCTCAAGATGATGCAGCGATAGGCCAGAATGTACAGATAGTACATTTGAATGTTGCGATGCAAAAAAGCAACATTTAATAAGCTTCATAAACAGTCTCTCAGTTTAATTAAAGTAATAAAAAAAAACAGCATGTTGTAAACAAAGTTTTGTGCAATGTATTAAAGATGATCTTACCTTTTTTGGAAATGTTCTCTTGAATGACTATTAGCATTTTTGTGGATTCTATGGTCCCTCCAAAAGGCTTTGTGCATTCAGTCTGCTTAGTTCTTTCTGTAGTATTTGATTTTGACTCCATTGTTGTCATTCTAACCACTAATCTGCCGGAATCTGTAGCAGGATGATACCTAAGGAAACAATGTAAACAAAATGAATACGAGCCTAAATATCTACATACTGATCAAATCCATCACATTTTTAAGTATTCAATGTTTTCAGACACATTTAACACTCTTAATGTGTGATACCAACAGCTTAGGTTTCAATTGCATTCATCTTAACAGGATGTTGCATTTTTCATTGTGTTCAATCTATATTTATCTATCTGTCACGCCAGCAAACTCTCAAAGCAACAATACAATCATTCACGAATGTGTCCTCAACGGGAGCTCGCTTAAAGTAGCGTAAAAGGAAATCCTCCAAGAAGAAAAACATGAGCAGGCTAAGCAGAGAGAAGCCTATCAGGCTCCTGAACTGCGCTATCTAGTGTCTTAAAATAGCCGTCATTACCTTTTTGTGTCTGAAAATTAGTTTATTTCGTAAAGTTGATCAAATCAAATGAAATTTATCACAAGAAAATATTAAATTATTGACCGATAAATTACGCTGTAATGTTAATTTTCTGAAAAGACACTTGCATTTTTGTTCAGGTAAAATGTGAACTAGGAATCTTTCCCCTTTGAACTATATCCTTATCAGCACACGAGTGTTTATGAGCATGAAACTATAATGTCAAAGTCCTACTTGGCTAGAACTGCAAGAACGAATACGAGTTCTCTTTCATAGAAGGGAATCTCTGGACAGAAACTATATGCATTGGATGTCAAATGAGGTAATATTGACTATTTTGTATCAGCAGCATTTTCAATTGATGCATGTATGTGTGTGGAAAATGGAACGGTCCAATAATCTAAAGGAATGAAAACACTGTAGAATTTGTCTTACGGAATTTTTTTGTCTTACGGAAATGTTTTGTCATCCGAATTGTAGAGTGAAGATGCTTTGGTCTTGGGTCTGCCTCTTGCTTTCCACTCTATGTGTGACTTCCGCTTTTGGCGGCAAGGTGCTTGTTTTTCCATTGGATGGAAGCCACTGGGTGAACATGAAAGTGGTTATTGAGGGACTGCACTCGAGAGGGCACCAGGTTGACGTGTTGCGAACGGACGACAGCTGGTACATCAAGGAAAAGTCCCCGCTCTACACCTCCATCACGCTTGACGTGGAGTCGGGTTTCAGCAAAGATTCTATTATTGAGATCGTGGAGAAGTTGCTGCGCATCCAGCGAGAAGGCAAGTCCGTCTGGACTCGTTTAAAACTGGAAAGTGAGAAAAGTGAAAAAGCCTCAGTGATGCATGAGAAAACAAGCAAATTGCTGATGTGGATTTTGGAGAATAAAACAATGGTGGAGTCACTGCAAAGTGCCAAATATGACCTCGTTCTGACAGACCCGGTAGTGCCGTGCGGTGTTATTCTCGCCCACTTCCTGAAACTGCCTCTGGTTCTCAACGTGAGATGGACCAGCCACGGCGAGGGGCATTTAGCAATTGCACCATCCCCTCTGTCGTACGTGCCCCTTACAGGGACAGAATTTTCTGATAAGATGAGTTTTTTTGAAAGAGTAGTAAACAATTTGCTATTTATCTTTGCCAAATATCAATACTCAAAGTACATACAACTGCATTACGACGGCGTGCTTCAAAAATATTTAAGCCCCGACGCAGACTATTGTTCGCTGTTCCAAGCAGCAGACCTGTGGCTCATGAGAGTGGACTTTGTCTTTGAGTTCCCACGCCCCACCATGCCCAACGTCATCTACATGGGGGGCTTCCAGTGTAAACCTGCCAAGCCTCTACCCGACCACCTGGAAGAGTTCGTCCAGAGTTCCGGGGAACACGGATTCATCATCATGTCCCTGGGGACTCTAATCGGAGCACTTCCTAGCGATTTAGCCGACGAAATTGCGGCAGCTTTTGCCAAGCTCCCTCAGAAGGTCATCTGGAGGTATAAAGGTGCTAAACCCTCCACTCTGGGCAACAACACTCTCCTGGTGGACTGGATGCCCCAAAACGACCTTCTCGGACATCCCAAGATGAAACTGTTTGTTGCTCATGGTGGGACAAACGGCGTCCAGGAAGCAATTTATCACGGCGTGCCAATCCTCGGGCTTCCGCTCATTTTCGATCAACGAGATAATCTACTCAGGATTGTGATGAGAAAAGCCGGGAAAGTCCTGGATATAGTCACCCTGGATCATGATATATTCTACCAGGGCATACAGGAAATCCTGTCAGATCCATCCTACAGGAACAACATGCAGAGGCTGTCCAGGCTGCACAAAGATCAGCCCATCCCACCGCTCGACAGCGCCCTCTTCTGGATTGAGTTTGTCATGAGGCACAAGGGCGCAGCGCACCTGAGGACCGAGTCGTATCAGATGCCTTGGTATGTTTACCACTCTGTGGACGTGCTCCTCTTCTTGTCTGCTGTAGCGCTGCTCATTCTCGGTGCTCTTAGCACATTCACTTACTGGCTTTGCTCCAAATTGTGCCTGAAAAGAAAATGTAAACATGACTAAAGTTATGTACAAGTTACTCGACAGCTGACCTTCACAATGTACAATACAGTGACGTGTAACCTCAAGTAAGTCACAAGTCAAGTCGGTCAATCTTGCACTGTTGATTCATGCATATAAACTTGATGTAACTTATCTTTGCGGGTTGTATGGTGAAGGATGACGTCCGGGGTTTGATTTGTTGCGTCTCTTTTTGTTAGTCGTCTTGTGTTTTTGCCAATGTCCCTTTCTTGAGTTTATAAAAATCCTAATCCTTGAATCCAAATGTAATATTCTTCGGAGATTTCTCCATGATGGTTCTGGAGGTGCTTTTCCTTGGTGGAAAACTCAAATAGACATGGGAGATCCCTGATGGTTGTGTATTACAAAAATAATGTATTTTATTAAAAGACAATAATAAAAAAAACATTTAAATACTGGAACAGAATATACGTTTTTCCCGTGGCATCTTACATTTTACAATTATAAATCTTTTTTTTTTTTTTTACATAGTCTGTGGAGGGAGAATTTTGACAAATTTATTGATCATTTGTTTCTGCAAAATATTGAATAATTAAAATTAATTCCTTTCACTTGAACACTGGTCTTTGGTTTGTGTTGCGTTCGTGTTTGAACTCATATGAACAGAAACGCAAGATTTTTTTTTTTTTTTTAAAGCGGTCCTGATCCGCTGAATGCAGCTACAGTATTCTCATATGGTTGGGTACCTGGAAAGGAACCAAATTCCATATTTGGGTCTTCAGCTGAAGAAATTCGAGAAACCTTGCTCCAAAATGTCTTTTGGTCGACTATTAGACCATACGCTGATAATATTAGAATATAAAAAACGTGGTTACATTCATCCGGCCTCTGGATCTCATCTTTTTTTTTGGGGGGGGGGATTTTCCTCAAAGTGTCTCAAGATGTCCTGGTCTGCAGAGAGCTCATCCTGAGGACGGTGAGCTCGGCAACCTCTGTCTCCTGAAGCTCCTCCACTTCTTGTTGGCAACTTTGTCTGATCACATAGATGACGAGCCCCACGCAGATGACAATGAGCAGGATGATGCCTAGTACCTGAATAAGTGAACAGGAGTCTCACATTATTTTCAACATTACTGCAATAGACTCTGGGAGTCGTCGAGATAATTCGTTGCAAGAAAGAAGAGTGCTTGGACGTAAACCGGTTTAGGGGCGAATGTATAATTGTTGACCGGGGCATATAATATATGAACCACATGCTGCTTCACCAAGTCAGAACCACATGTAGCAGCCTATCTCCTGCTTTAAGAAAAACAAATTCAGAACATCCACTCACCTGAGAGAAAACAAAGAGCTGCTGCGAACGCAGCATGAGTTCTTGCTGGGGGACACCTCCATCACTTATTGGTTCACACCACTTCTGTGGAGCCGCCCTGTCCACCAGCACAAATCTACCCTCCCAGTCTGTCATAGCACAGGCAAAGTACTGGCCGTCCAAGAAGAGCAAAATGAGCCAGACGACGGCGGGCACCACGCTGGAGAGCGATACGGTCCGGCGACGCCACACGTCGCAACGGCACCCCTGGATGATGAGCATCAAGGTGAAGGCCATTACGGCCGGGAGGATGAAGAAGGCGGACGAAAACACGCCGTTCCACGTCGGGTTGCACGGACACTCGAACTCCAGTTCAACCAGCTTCTCCAGTCCCATGAGGATGAAGCCGAATGCCACGTTGGAGACCAGCGGACTGCTGCTAAGTTCATCTTTGAGCCTGGTAAGCCATTGTTGTTGACTTTCCATACTAAGTGGGCCCAAGAAATGAAGAGAGTCGCTGTGAAAAGCCAAAAAGAGGGTCTGGCGTTGTGAACACATTGGCAACGGCTAAGTGATGCATGATTAACACGGGCAGCCCTGAGTGTTCCCCCTCGGGCAACATGCCGCGCTTCCACTCTGATTGGTTTCGAACAAAGGAGGCGCTGACATCTCCTCAGCCCATTGGCCGGGCCCAGGTTTCAGGTGGGGTTAGTTTTGAAACAAACTGGAGGGAGGGCTGCAAAGCGGAGCACAAAGGCGACGTTGGTATCGCATGTCCGAGTCCAGCGTGAAGTCTCTTCAAGTAATGGAGGTTGCAGTTGTCTCGTAAGTGTCTTGAGAATTTTAAGCTTCAAAGCCAGTGAACCTTAAACCTAACAAACTTTTTTCTGCACAGCAAGAATATTCTTAATGAAATAACGACAAAAAACGTTTTTATCAAAAAATAGATTCTCTCTCTCTCCATCTGTCATTCCATCTACTTCATTCAGGTGCTGCCTTCAGGGACAATCTGAAATCATACTTCCCTAGCAGATGAGCAAGGTCGCTTCTGTCGACACTTCTCCAAACTGTCCGCATGAGGTCGCACTTGCAGCAGCGCCGATTTAATAACAAGGGCAGACGAAAGGGGATTAACCAGGAGGCCATGTTGAACTTTTCAAGGGGATATGCTTGCACGCGCAGCCGATGACATTAAATAAATATGTATTAAAAAACTAATATATATCTCCACTTCCCCTCTAACACAATTAGTATTATTAAAGCAGCCAACTGGGAGGGGCAAGCGTCTTGGTGAAAGCCATCATCATCTATGTCGACCGAATTGCAGCATAAATATTGCACGAGAGAGAGTGGGTCCATAAGTAGAGGAAGTCACGTGTTTGCCAGCGCGCACTTCCTCCAAAATACAACACGTCAAAATGATAAGGAAGGAAGACAGAGAAGAGGTGCGCCTTTCACGCCGCGTGCAATAATCAACAAACTAGTGTGGTGGTGTTGAATATTGGACTCGCCTCTAAGCGTGCGTAATTACGCACCCTTTTAAAGCGTCTTTCTTCCCTTCTCAGGAGTGGAGAGAGCCATTGCGCATCAGCTTGCGCATCTTTGAATCTTCCCAACTACGCTGTGGACAATCTCTGTGACACCCCCTCCCTCCCTCCCTCCCTCCCTCCTTTCCTCGATCCATCCTCCTCTGCAATCCGACGAGGCTTCTTCGCCGCCGATGGCCGCACATCGGCACCCCTGAGAGCCGCCGGCCGCTTCCTCACCATCCGTCGCGCCCCCCTTTTTTTTTATTATTTCCTCCGACGGAACCACCCATCGACTTCGTTTTCCCCGCTGTCCTTCAACGCCAAATCGAGGAATCTGCTGTCATGCTGCACGCGTCTCTTCACCTCTACCATCATCACCATCATCATTATTATCATTAGTCCAGTTAGTGATCGACACCAGATCATTCATTTCCCACTCCCCTACCCTTCCCTCACCCTCCCTTTGCATTTTTCCCCCCCGAGCGGGACCACGACGGGATGCGTCCTGGTGCAGTGATGCTGCTCCTGGTCCTCCTGGGCAACTTGATGCCGCCCTTCGTCACGGCTCAAAACGGTAAGAAGAAGAAAAAGCAGATGTGACCCATGGCGTGACTGATGAAAACACACAAGAATAATAGAGAGAAAGGGGGGGGGGGGGGGGGGGTAAAGTGACTTAAAGAGGATTTAGACTCCACTTGACTGCACTGCACTTCCACCCTAAGATGCAACTAGGTAGGCTTCAAGAGAGTCGTCGCGAAATGACTTCTATGACTTATTTAGGGTGTCCCATTTTCTTGGTGGCTTTACTAACCTGTCTCTAATCTCAATTAGGGAACCACTTCAGTTTTTTTTTTTTATTTAGTGTTTGCCAGGCTTGGACTAAGAGTTCCTGCTGAGGTTCTATCTCTTTTTGTAGCCACGGGCAATTGGCCACCCACCTTGTCCACAAGACTCGTTGTTGTACTTTAAATACAACGCGGGGGGGCAACGCGACTACAAATAGTCTTTATGCCCAACTGCTTTTGTGTTGAATTATTATTACGTTTTGCCTTACTCGTTGAATTTATTACATGCAAGATCAGAACTCATTAAACTCATCATTTTTTTTTATTATTGTAATCTTTTTTTTTTTTTTTTTTTACAAATACTCAGATAGTTGTCTAGAACACGTGCTGCAATTTTATCAGAAAACATCACTAAAATATTCTTAAAGCGCCACCTTGTGGTGGTGTTGTAAGGTTCAATTCATTGATGGTGTTTTTATCTTCGTTTAGGATGATGCCCTGTTTTGTTGGGGGGTTCAATGAATGCACCTTGTGCAGAAAGTGAAACAAAAAGTATGGTTTTGCATCTCTGGCAATGTTGATACTAATTTATAAAATTGTTGTCTAATGACTTATACAGTTTGAGTTAAGTGATAGTGCACATAGGGTGTTACTTAGGCTAGTTTGTTAGCTTGTTTATCTTGAATAACTACTAAATGCGGTGATTCACGTCACACGGGGTGGTCATCATGGTGTTGATGTTTTGCTGATGCAATTATTTGTGGATTGTTGCTATTTTAACAGAGGTAACTAAGCCCAAAGTCAGACATTGTCGTGTATTTGTATTGATGTGTGCCTTGGAGAGGCGTGGCCTAGTTAGTGACATCACAAGTTGTACTTTCACTTTTTTATTGTTGTAACTTCCTTTGTTTTATGCGCATCATTTTTGTATGCTGCTGTGGTTGTTTTTAAAGTACTCTCCAAAGTTAAGTTCTTATTACTAGGTTCAACTTTGAGGCCGCTTTTTCAAATATTTTAGGCTCCCAAAAATGTTAATTAGAGAATACTGTTTTGTTTTCACAAGTTTTGACCTTGAGTGCAACTCGAACCCCAGTTTTTTTTCCTTAAAGGATAAATTTAACATATTTACATTACATTTATGTGATGACCAAGAGATAATCGTGAGGGAGGGGGGGGGGGGGGGGAAGAAATAATGAAACAAACGAATGGGAGGGAATTAGCGTGCATACTTAAATTTAAAGCCTAATACCCCGCCTCGTCTTTTCTGGAGGATAATCGGACATCCATGTTCGATTGCTAATAAATGATGATTTTTGGGGACATTTCGAGCGTGGGATGAGAAGTGTTGACACAAAACTGCATTGTCCTCGTTTTGACAGGGTTCAATTTGACCCATTTCGAACAAATACTGCACTACACAAAATAGAATGACAACGTATCCCAGTGGATTAAGGAGAAAATAACGCATACAGTTTCATAACAAAATCTCATCCCAGGGATTCCATTCTTTTCCTTTTTCCTCGGTTTGTAGTGCCAGGAGCGTGATGTGAGGCATTTACCCATCTTGGCTATGTGGAAAATCTTATATCCCATAATCTGTCTATTCTTGGACGTATATGAAGACGGGTTTTCTATGGTTGAGATTGTGCCCAATGACATTTAGGGGTAGGGGGTGTTATTGTCGGTAAGTCTATTGAATGTTACAGTACGTCAGCTGTTTTTTTTTTTTTGCACTCGAAAGCCGTTTGGTTCTCCAACACAGTTCAGATTGAGGGCCAAGCGATGCGTGCCTCTTTATGTAATGTTGGCTTTCCTGTGCGACTCCAGCCTTCGGGTTGTGACACGCAAAGACTAATAATTATAAGTGCATCAGATGTAATCATGGTTTTCGAGGAGTGGCGGGGCGGGTCGCAGGGGGGAATCCGTGCCTCTTTCCCTCCTCACATTCATCGGGGAGGAAGTGAAGTGTGCGGTCGAGTTCCTGCGACAAATATGAGTGCGAATAGTGTTCCCCCATGCCCCCCTCGCGGCTATTCTGCCCCGTTTCTATTTTTAACGCCACGACACGGCATCGTGGGTTTAAGGTCCTTTTGTGAAAGTGAATCCATTAACGCTTAATGGATGGCCTCCTTGTGCACAGCTGCAGCCGCCTCGCCAAGAAGTGTGATGCCACTGTCAGCCACAAAGGCCGAGAGAAAATATACAGTATAGCCTGCTGCTAATGCTAAGTTATTTGAGGGACCATCCATCCATCCATCCATCCATCCATCCATCCATCCATCCATCCATCCATCCATCCATCCATCCATCCATCCATCCATCCATCCATCCATCCATCCATCCATCCATCCATCCATCCAATAGAAAAAAAATAAGCATTGCATAAGTAATGGTGTATAATTATTTTCCCAATAAGTGTTCCTTTTGTTCCTCTTTATTTCCACCAAGCGTTGCAATCAAGAGAGGCGGGGTTTGCCTTTTTAAGAATAGCATTATAAAGCTGCATCCCATCCAATCAATACAACGAAGAGACGAAGGAACAACTTGTCCATTATCGTGTTTCTTGTCCGCGCTCTGGACAAAAGGTCCATTTGTAAATCTGGAAAATATGCTGCGGGCCTCGAGCCAGCCCTTCGACCGAGTTGTACTTGATGCGTGTGAAATCTGATATGGACCCGCAGTGAACGCAAAAACACACAGGCTGACAATGAGCAGGGTTTAGTATGCGTGTGTGTGTTTTGGGATCATGGTTTGGAGGTATATTTATGATTTGAAACTTATTGAGGACTTGCAATATAATAATAAGCCAACGTGAATGGGAAAATAACCAGGAAGTAGAAACCTAGCTTAATAAACATTGAGGAAGAGAAGCAACACTTCTGGCTCAGTCATCCGCATGGCTAACTGGTAATTATCTGCAATTAGCATGACATGGACATATCCGCTCATGCTATCTCACTAAAGGCATTCGACCTTCAAGGCACCACTGCATCGCCCTCAGCATATTTTATTATCAGTTGGTGTAATGGACAGATGTCGCACAATAATTGTGATTATTTTTTTACACAATGTACAGGGTTAGCAATAAAAGGCGATGATTTAGCATGTGTCAAGATTTGTAACAAGCTACTGGCTAGGGTCTTGTGAAATCCCCCAGTTTTGCTTCAAATTGCTAGACTCTGCCTGCTTTGACCTTCAAAAAACAATAAAAGGACGTGTTTAGCGGTTGTGATTACAGGGCCGGATTAGAGCGTGGCAACCCAGCAAGGGTTACTGGGATTTAAATCTCATTAAACTGTTGCCGCGCTGGCGCTGTGTGATTGGGAAGCGCTTTTACTTGAATTTGCAAATAACAACGACACTGTGTCTCATGGCTCCCCCACCGTGACATTACATAAGATGTAAAATGCCGGTGGCATCAAGCGGTGTCGAAAGCAAACAATGTGGCTTCACATACTCGATTCATTTTTGAACGTTTGCATGATTGGCTACCGTGAAACGAATAGACTCAGGCTCAATATGAAAGGGAATAATTGACTGTCACGTAATTTGAAAATAATGGCCTACTCGATTGGACACTTTGCTCCCTATTAGTGTCATGGCACACTCGTGCGAGGTACGCTAAGCTTGACGTTGCAAAAAGGTTAGCTGGGTTATGTATGCTATGCTAAAAGTTACTCATTACTGCTCTGTGTGCAAGAACTGATGCATCGTGTCGTAACCGGTGAGGCAAGTTGCAACCATTTTGTAATAATGTGGGTATCTTTTACACAATCGAATTATCTCACAGGAAATAATGCTATTCTTAACCGTCAATTGTGAAAAAAACAACTTAATCGCTGCGTTAAAAAAAACATATGCAAAGTACTCACCCTTTGATGACAGAGGTGCGTTTTCGAGTAGTTAGTTGTGTATTTGGTCTTCATCACTCTTCGGTGTCATGCAAATGTAAATAAAAATAAGAAATTATCCACTATATAGAATATTGCTATTATAAACCTCCACTACAGTGGAGCCCTGCTAACTCAAGGCTCAGCACAATTCACGATCGTTTCATTCAATACAGTATTTAAAAACATTTTTTTCCTTTGGTTTTTTTGGGGTGGGGGAAACTTTAATGGGTGACAATTAGATGGCCAGCACGGTTCCTAAACATCACAAATGGCGGGGTTTCACGCTATAGTTGTAATATCACCTTTCACCACTAGATGGCAGAGATGGTTTAGTATGCTTGAAATGTTTGCAGATTTGGAAGACATGCAGGACAAACAGTACTGAATAATTAGATTTGGTCTGTGTGCATATTTTACACATATGCAAGTACTTAATTTTTTTGACATCCATCTGGTTCAGAAGTGTGTGGTCCTATGTGGCCACCTGTTAGCACTGATAAAAAAAATGGTGACCCGCTTCATCATTTACGTTGCCCATCCCTGATGTATAAAATAATCCTGTTACGACTGCTTGATGGGGGAGGGGTAAAAAAGTTTTAAAATCAAGTCAGGTAGCACGCACCCACAGATGCACCCACGACCATTTCACCATGCACACACATACACACGCTACCTTCCTGCATGTGACCAGTTCAGCGGTCCTTGGGGGGGTTTCCTACTCGCTGCTCTCTCTGTCTGCCTTGTGGGAGTGCAGATGGGGATCCAGGTTGTAGGCAGGCAGCTGACTCACTCAGGCTGCACGGCGCTTGTGTGCGGCTTGATGTTGCCTCTCAGGGGAGCTCTCTTTTATACCGACATCAGTTGGAGTAACACTTTAATGCTTAAACAATTCAGATTTTTTTTTTTTTGTGCCACTGCTGCTGCCGAACAATGAGCTTCTCTCTCATTGTGCTACCCTACTTCGATTCCTTGTAAACTAACACAGCAACTTAAAACTAAATAACAGATTTGAACCACATAAAAACTTGCTAGTCCTAACACGGAAATGTAAATTCTCTGCTGAAAATGCCACAACATCGAAAATGTTCTATTTGGTCTGTTAGGATTAATACTGCAGATATCACGCTGGACTTGTAGCCAGTCAATCAATAGGTGACCTTTTATCCAGTTGGAAAAGTCAGCTGTGTGAATTACTAAACAGCAAATGTTCTATTTTTGCCACAGTTGAAAAGACAGTTTGGGTTCGGCAGTATTCTACCCTGGACTGGTCGCCGATCAATCGAGAGTGACTGTGAATCAGAATAGGATGACATTGAGTGCTAATCTAGCCCTGATGGTAGCATGTTTTGTGTTATGTGAAGGGAACAAATCTATATTATGGGCCAAAGCAGTCCATTAGTGACCATTCTTGTCCCAATATCACGTTGAAGTGAGAATGCATGATGGATGAATGAATGCCAGCTGCTCTGTGTCAGCATGTTGTTGGAACGGTGCAGCAATTGGGCTCGTGAGCTTGTCTGTAGTTTGTTCCGTGCGTTAATTCTCCCCCGCTGAATACAAATTACAATTTTTTTTCTCCGGGCCGTCACCTTGAACAGCATTTAATTGGCTTTTTAATGCATTCATTTTCTCTTGTTATTATCACGGTGGATGGCTACCTTTGCCACGAGCTGAGTTGCTCAACTCCCCGACGCATACGATCGTAGTAAAGAACGTCACAGTAAATGTGTCAAGATTGAAATCCCGCTTTTACGAGTGTAGGCGTATTAGACTTGGTTTCACCCTCTGGAATGATGTTGTGAGCTTGATGGAAGCAGATGTTTGTAGAGAAAAGAAACAAATGCTAATTAGTCTGCATAACTGGAGGCATCGCGCATAGAAGCTCGCATTGTAAATGCTGAATATCCTCCGACACTTTTTTTTTTTTCAATTCCCGCCAAATTCTCCTCACAATTCCTGCCTCCCTTCTATCCAATTCGTTTCCATCTGGCTGTGAGTCATGACCATGTTTTCGGCAACAGAGCTGTTGCTATGGTTACCAAGTTAAAAAAATCATGTATTGTTAAGTATGTGAACTATTTCGGCTCGACTTTTGACGTTCTGTTCGAGTCAACTTGCCAGATGACAGCGATCACAACTTTGGGGGAGATTGCATTTCCAAATCAACTGAAGCCAAATGAGAAATCAAAGCTACGCAGAACGGTTGCTTATTGGCTAGCACATCTGCTTCGCAATCAGTAGATTTGGGTTTTCCTATGGTTAATCTGGCTTCCATGAATATTTGGTCCATTCAAGAATCCGAATTGTTCGTAGAGTGCGAGTGGTTATTTGTGTTTTATGTGCGATGGACTCGACTGGGGACTAAAATCTCGCCCAAAGTAGACAGGCACAGGTTTAATCGTGACCCAAATGAGGAAAACTTCAAGAGAAAAATGGATAATTGGAAGGAAGGAAGGACGGACATCTAAGCTGCAGGTAAAAATGAACGGGCACCCCCATTTCCCTGGAGGAAGCGATGTGGTGTGCCAGTAAATGGGAGCGTCAGGAGGAGTTATTGCACCTTCTTCGTCATGTCAGTAGAAGGTGCGCCTATGAGTCACTTTAAGGCAGGAACTTCATCACACACAAGACATTTGCTCAAGGTCTGACCTTGTAGAGTTTGATTATTAGAGTTCGGTCTTTTATGGCGTGTCATCAAGTTTCACCGCCATCACATGCGATGACGAAAAATTAATGTCTGCGCATTAATGTCTTGTTTTTTTTACGCAAAATATTTTTGATTAAGGGAAATAGCTCACAAATGATACTATACCTAGCCAAAGAATCATGACTAAGCGAATCAAACCATTTCATAGACCTATATACTACTTTCCGCCAAAACAAATCTTCGAGGGTCAGAAAAATAAAACAGCAGTTTAACAGCGTCTTTGTTCCAATTTCCTCTACTGATCGAGGACAAAGTTAAGTTAAGGACGTTTCTTTTTTTTTTCTTTCTTTTGTTTACAGCTGACAGGCGGTTGAGAAGAATATCCGTGGTCCAGGTGATTTGTCATTAGATGAGGTTCATTAGGGCTGTCAGTGTGTTGTTGGGCTGACTACCGACGCGGAACAAGTGTGTGAAGGAAGTCCAAACACACACTGGCACGTGTGTATCTTTGACACTAACATTGATGGGATCCTATTTCATTAACAATACTGCAGTGTTTCCTATAAGGCATGGAGGTGGTTCCCAGTGGAATACGACTGGCTGATGGTATTCCAAAGTGTCAGTCATTCACCGGTCTGTGGGGGAGGTGTTGGCGGTTTGACTTTTCCTCAAATGGATTTTGAAAAGAAAAAAAATGCTCTTGAATTTCCCGCACATTCAAATTGAGGGTTGGTTGACCTCATTTTTGCTGTCATAACAATATCTGCCCGGGATTAAAGGAGATTAAATTTATTCCAGTCCCTCCCCATGAATGTGTGGCGTTTTCTGTAAAGTGCCGTTAATAGGGCACTTGATTTGTAATTTAACTGTGCAGGCTAGTTTATTTGATTAAATACCTCTAATGTCCCACTGGATTACATGTTTGTCCTTCAATGAAGACAGCAGAGAAAGACCAATTTAACAGCAGAGACACTGTTGATCTAGTCTCAACTCACTAAACTGTCTCAAAGACAATGTGACATTAGCAATATAAAACTTCAATCATTCAGATCATTGTAACTGGCATTAAAACACATTCAAACTCAGATTCACATCTAAGGACAATTAAGGAGTTAAATTCATATTTACACAAAAAACTTCCATTCAAAACATTTTTAGATCCAAGTCTAACCTCGATAGCTGTTGTTCACTCCCAGCCCCAGCAAACAAAGTTAGCATTCAAGTTTTCCTGTGATTGAGGTCAAGTGAAAGCGTTCCCACTGATTGCCACGGCAACGCGCCCAAGTGTACGTCTACTCGACAAGTCCTGCTGATGAACCGATTTTGAGGAACCTGACGAGACTGATGAAAATCGGTTGTGCTTTTCCCTAGAATATATTTACAGTCGACAGTTTGAAGGCACTGGTCAGAGAATCGGTTCGCAACTGGTTTCACTTTGGGACTTTTTCCATTGTCATTTAGTTGCAACGTGCTAGGGTTTACAGATTATCTTGATCATATGATTATGTTGGAATGTAGACTAGAATTATTAACTTTGTTTGAACCTTTTACCTTTCCTTGACTCTAAAAAGTTTAACCATTCAGTTGTTGAAACTTTCCAAATGGTGTGGAAACATTCTTGCTTAGTTAGTCATCTAAAATGCTCCACTAGTTTCTGTTTCCACGACCTTGTAAAACAATGAGCTGGGACCCTCCGCTCTGATTAACCAGTTGCTGAGGTGACCACCAAACATGTCCAATGTCACCCCCACCCTGCCTTCTCTCAATAAATACTCTCTTGCAAGAATCCAAAGTCAGACCTCATTCGATCATCGCTGTACGCACAGCGACGAATGACTCTCCACTTGCAAGTGCTTAAAAAGGGCATACTGTCTCCCGTGTGGTTCTTGCAAAAATAAGTTAGAGTGAGCACCACTCTAACACAATGCAAGTCAAATCAAGTAAATTGTAAAAGTAGTTTTCACTTGTTATCCTGTTTTTCCAAGCTGTACTCTCATCACATTAAATTTCCTTCACACTCCCTCGGTATTTTATCACCTTACCGACTGCTCTAACCCTCCTGATCTCTTTTGTTTTCAGCTGGATTTGTAAAGTCGCCGATGTCTGAGACTAAGCTTACCGGGGACACGTTTGAGCTCTACTGCGACGTACTTGGTAACCCCACCCCAGAGATCCAGTGGTGGTATTCCGAAATCAACCGAGCAGATTCGTTCAAGCAGCTGTGGGATGGAGCCCGCAAGCGCAGGGTGTCCATCAACACGGCCTACGGCGCCAACGGTGTCAGCGTTCTGGGTATCACGCGCCTCACGTTGGAAGACTCTGGGACCTACGAGTGTCGGGCGAGCAATGACCCCAGGCGAAATGACCTGCGACAAAACCCCGCCAACACCTGGATTCGGGCCCAGGCCACCATTTCGGTGCTACAGAGTGAGTAAAGCATGTACTTAGATAATGAATGAACTTGTAACCTTTTGTCCTCCATCATGTACGTTAAAATGTGATAGTCTTGCTCAAATATGTCTTAAAGGAGAGCAACGATACAAGATATCTTCTCTAAAGTCCATGTCCTTGCTTTGGTTTTCATTATTTGATTGTCTCCCGAGTAATCGTTTAAAAGTCTTGTTGCATATGATCACAAACATAGAAACACATTGCTTTCCACATTTTTACCCTTCCTATCTATTCACTTCGCTGGCTTCTATCTAAATGTTAATTTCATCAATTCAATTTTGAGTGACTGTAATTGTGACTGTTATTTCGGTTGCTTCTCTTGCAGTGGATTGTCTTAACTCTCCTACTAGTCTCAGAGTTCTTCAATTTTTCATTTTCTCTACAGCCTTTTCACTCAAATGTAATTGTAGGACAAAGTGACATTGGAGTCTAGTCTGTAGGAAAAAAAAGCTATCATATTTTTGCTCTCTAATTTGGTGGTGATCCAATAAAAGAATCGGACCCCGTCGGGTGTCTCATTTCACCTTCGAATGGGGCATATTTTATTTCTATGAAACAGTCTCCATGGACTTGTCTGAGCATGGTATAAGCTTCTCAGCCAATCAGTAATGACATTATAGGCCCTTAAAGCCTCTGCTCTGTGCACACAAACAGTCAAACAAACTGAATGGCGAGAAGACCTTTCTAATCTGTGCATGCTTGGCTGCTTGGCCTACTGAAGCACAAAGAGACTTAGAATGTTGTTAGCCATAGTGAGCTTCTCCCAGAGAGGCTGAAAAGGTTTCTGATCCTTGCCAGCCTTTCGGACAAATCTGAATGTCGGTTTTAGCAACATTTGATTTAGGCAAAATTGATTATTTTTAGCATACAACCAACTAAAAGTGTACACATTCTGTTCTGAAGACATGTTCTGTGCATATGCGGTTTTATCAAAGGCACGATATAAACCGGAACTGAACATCCCGGATCTGAGGAAAATATATTTCAGGACTTTGAGTTGCAAAGCATCAAGACTTCCCACGTTGTCCTTTTTTAAACATTTTAACCGTCATAAAAATCTAAATGTTAATCAATTAGAATGTTAACATAATGAATTACTTACCACTTAATGGCGTGTGATGGTCCTTGCCTCAGAGATGAAAGGACAGGGGAGTTATTGCTTGTCCTTCAGACAGGTGGTATCTTCACATTGAGACCAAACAATATCATTTCCTACAACTTCAGATCCGAGTTGATGAATCTGAAGGGTCCACACTACTTTTCCATTGCTCGTACAAGCTCGTTCTAGAATCAAGAATACAAGCAGTGATTATCAATGTAAATACTACAAAGATACAGGACGGACAGTGCTATGAAATTACACGCAGTGCCTCTTCGAGTTTCTTTTCAGCGGGTATTACCGATACATGCGAGAACACACTCTCACATTTTGAGTGGAGTGCCACTTGAATTAATTCCAGTGAGTCACAGTCTGTGCTTCAAATCAAACTAGTTACATTTAAGAAGGAACATTTTGTGTGACTTAACAAGCTAGTAATGGATCTGATTTTCTTTTAGAACTCAAAATTGAAAATCCCCGTTAGGCACAAGCAGTTCCATTTGGTACAATCAAATACTACTTGAGAGACCCATAATTCTCTACATGCCAGTCACTTCATGGCATGATATCATAATGCCCTCAGCTGTTTTTATTGAATTATTTTTGTGTTAAGCAGTTAAATAGTGGGCTGGCTAACAGACAGGAGATCAGGCGTCCGATCTCCGTTGGGATATCTCGGTCAGAAGGTTTCTTGTTTGCCCCATAATCGTATGTCTGGATACTCCCACCTACCCCGAAATGCATGTAAGTTATACTAAAGATGCTCAAATTCCCATAAAGTGCAAACGTGAGTGCAAATGGTTGTCTACATGTGCCCTGCAATTTGGTACCGACTGATCCATGGTGGACAGCTGTACCCCGCCTCACGCCTACACAGCTGGTATGGACTCCAGCTCACTATCTATCTTTATGAGTCCAAGCACTAATGGATTATTTTGTGTTGTGTTATCTAGAAAATAGAGGGTGAGACGAGGGAATCTGGTTTCTCTGCCTTTTTATTTATAGACATTTTAAATTGAGCTTCAAGCATACATAGAGCTAAATTTTTCAGCGTTATGAAGATTGACAGAGCGTCCTTAGAACAACCTTCTGTGTGAATTGCCTGTGGACCACTCTGCCGAGTTAGCTAAATGTTAATTTATGTACCTCATGTTGTGTCTGTATGCATGTCTTCAACATGCTATTAATAGAACATGCTTGGTGGTGGGGAGAAGCGAGAGAGAGAAGGGGGGCAGTGATTTCCCTGTAGCTAGTGCGCATTACAGCAGAGCAGGAAGATGATGCAGTGAATGCTAATACAAGTCACTGGATAGTAATTTTTTGCCACCTGGCTCGTAGCCTTGCAGGGATCAGTGGCGTCACAATGCTCGGGCCCAGTACTCCTCCCCCTTCAGGGGTTTCATGGCCGCCGAGGTGGGTCTGCCCTGGAAGCGAGCCTCCCACTCATGGCAGAGCAGAGGACACTCTGCCCTGCATGTCCTTGAGAAATGAATCGTGTAGTGACCAGGAATCTCTCTCATACAAATGGCAAAACTGTCCAGCACAGTAGGAATGTATGTAGGAACTGAGGTAGTATTTTACTTGGCTGTAACCAGCAGGGGCTGTATTCATTTGAGTCTCTAATTGTTTATATAGTGGTCTATCGCTATAGATAATATTTCTCAGACAGTAAAAGTCCATCAAAGGTTTTGACATACTTTCTTAGGGGTGGGCAATTTCGCTTCGCAAGGGCTCCCCCCCTTTCTTGTCTGAGATATTCCCCTCCTCCTACACATCTGGTTCATCTGATCAGCAAGCTGTGCAGAAAAAATAATGATCCTGATCATTTGATAAAGACGTGTTGGAAGAGGGGAAACATCGAAAGCATTCAGGATAGTGCCCATCGAAGACTGGAGAGGCTCCACTCATTTTAAATGAATGACTAGAATGTGGTATGCATCTGTTTTTGAAATTCCTACATACATGAACTTTACACCAAAGCAAGCCATCCACAAATATCTCCTTAAATCTAGCCTTAAATGGAGCTGCTAAATATTGCAATAGTGAGCCCCGCTCCTGTGATAAGCCTGGACTGTCCGTCTTTGTCTTGCAGAACCAAAGATCAATGCCTCTGATCAGATCATCTTGCCGACGGACTCCCCTGGCGTACCGATTACTCTGCATTGCAACCTCACCACCGCCCACACCGAGCACACGGAGAGCTTCTGGGTGAAGAACGGTCGGGAGATTGCTAACACGCGGACCGAGCACAGGACCACAACGTATAGGTGCGCCTTTGAGGACTGGGCGATGCATAAAATACTGATTGAATGTTAATCAAACATCCTAAATTTAGCTGATCATTTCAAGACAAAGGTTGCATACTGATTGATCTTCTGGCAGTACACCTGATTTGAATCTTCCCCATGGAAAAATTGTGGTAATTGGCTTTTTTGGATAAGCAAAACAAAGCCTGATTTCAAACTTATTCTATATTAAAAATGATAAACCCTGGCCTTTGGTACTAACTCGTTTTTACTTTGCACTGTCACAAAGGATCGCCAGCGGAGCACAAAGCCACTGTCACCCCTGTAGACAAACCACAGATTCTCCCTAGCCACACAAGATAGGACCAATTGGTCACTTCCTTGTCACATTATATCAGTGCTACTCAGAAGATTACGGCTAATATGCTCATGGCTCCCTTCCCTGCAGGATCCCGAGCCGCTGCACTGTAATATTCTAGTATCATGCCACCACATTGGTCGCTACTGGCTCGCTGGTCCCCTGGGGCCCTCATTTCTGTAGTCCCAGCTAATTAGTAGTAGTTGACTTCATTGGTTTGAGTGACTGGTAGCTTTAAGATATGGGATTAATGTTCTCTGTCTTGTTGCAGAATTGGTAAACCACGAGCGGATGATTCTGGGGAATACATGTGCGTATACACATTCGAAATGGCTCCAAATGCAAATGCAACAATTGAAGTAAAAGGTAAGATTCTTGACTTGAATGTGGAAATTGAATGTTTGTAATGTCAATGACATAAATGTCTTTCAAACTCCTCACCCCACAGTCGATCCGATAATAGTCTGGGCTTTGTTGGTAGTATCAAAGTCTGACCGTATCAAGAGTGGTATAAGAAATGAATGATTGAATTGATGGATTGACAGGCCATCGCTGGTTTCCTTCTAAGGCATGGCAAGATAAAGATGTCCTAGAAAAAGTTAACAACCAGAGGCTGTGTGAAGTGACTCCTTGTTGACAAAGACGTTTGAACTCATCTTGCACAGTGGTTATGACAGGAAGCTCTCCGGAGGTTGTTGTCACTCTTGGCTTTCGCTCAGATGACGGTCTTAGCGAAATGGACAGGCGACCGCAAATGTTAAGCAGACATGCAAACGTGGAGCTTTCCTGCAGGGCAGCTCGAGGGCTACTTGTCAAAATAAAAGCTGATTTTCTGATTGAAAACAGTGTATCAAAGTGCCGATTAACAGGTTATGTAAACCGTGCTAGAAAAACTGACTGAGCAAGCAAACTCATGTTGTATCATACAAGCTGACAGCTAAGCCGTCGCCTTGAATAAGGAATCTTTCTTGAGAAAGGGCAAGTGAAGACCCGGTTCAAGAGAAGCTTGCCTGCGTGCGCTACATAAGCCAATTTGCTGTGGCATGGCTAGGCTTCATATTGAGCATGCCCTGCCTCTTCTTCCGTAGTTGTCTTCGAGCGCTGCCTGATTGCGTAACATGGGTGACGAGTATGTGTATGTGCTCTGCTTTTTACTGGCTCGAGAGCTGACGGGACTCGTGTCTGTTCAAAGTGAAGTGCCCTGGCCGTCGCCGGGGCTCCGGGCCTGTGACTGTTGAAGCTTTCAATGTGTCCCCTGGGAGAGAACGTCAGTCTTTTAACTGGACAGATATTGCATGAGGTTGTCCTTTACGTTCAATGTTTGAAGAAGCTACTGCCAGATTGGAAAGAATTTCATCACTATCCGAATGCTCCTTCTAATTTTCTCCAAGTGTTTGCAATCTTTAGTGACCTAGGTAGAGAACCCACTGCTATGCTAGCCAGCTTTGCACTGCGCTTCTTGGCAGCCGATTGCTGAGATCCCTCGCCTACAGTGTCCTTGGCACACTCATCCTTGCAGGACTCAGCTCTAGAGGCAACAGATGGAGGCTTCTGTGATGTTGTAGGATTAAGGCTGTGAATCCTGTCCCAGCCATCTCTGTTGCAGCACAGGAGTTTATTGTCTGCGATACTAAACTCACTGCCACTACACATTTGGTACCTCAAAAAAAAAAAACTTAACCTGCTGAATGATTTACTTGTGGAACATTTATCTGTTATCAATAATAGCATGATGCTAACACCATTTTTGCGGTATTAGCAGTATTATAGGTTAGTGGAGAAACAACAAGGTAGAGGGTGTCGTCATGATTCAGGGAAATGATTTCATACTGACTGTATCTATGCTTGCTGTGAACAAGGTCACTTTAACAACACTAATGGGGGGCCTAAGACTTTTGGACAGTCCAGCGTATCATCACAAGCAGATCAGAATGAAAGCTGCCAATAGAGGATTTAATGGAACTGTCTCTCAGTCATCCAATGCATAACCTCCTCACTGACAGCTATGACCTCCACCCTCATCAAAAGTCCATACTATTTATCTCCGCCTGGCACAGTTTCATAATCACAGAAGTGTGAAATTGAGGTTTCTGCTCGTTCTGCCTCACTTTGGACAGTTGTCTCCGTGCTATCACTCGTTGACATAATACAAGGCAAGGGATAAGGCGCAAATGAGCTTGGCCACTCCTCTGCTTGAGCACGTGGGTTCCATAATTAGAGTGGTTGTAGTGTCACTAAAGAGCTCAGACCCCCCCACCCCCCCTTACGCCATTATCCATGTGCAGCTGACAAAAAATATATAATTCGGGGTCTCATCCTGCTTAATTGCATGGAAAGAATTATTGTCATTTTGGGGGATTAACGAGTGGTTATCCTCTCACCATGAGAAGAATCAAATGAAAAGTCTCACCTGTTCTTTTGGCAGATTGTTGTGACTTGGCGCTTGGTCTCAGCGACTTTTTCTAACAGAATAGAATTTTCATTTTCCCAGTGTTCATTAATCAGAGCCAATTCATTTTTGTTTCTTTCGGATTGCATCTCTTTTGTGGAATTCACTTTGTAGTTTTGGAGTGGGAACATCTGGAGGCTCTAATGCCTTATGATCCCTCCCTCTCGTGACCTCAATATGATTTGTCATGATTGTTTGTCTCATGAAAAAATAAAAGAAAGTTTTCAATAGATTTCTCTGGTTATGTCCATGCTAGTCATTAACCACTATGCTTTTGGCAACATTCTACTTGCTAAAAACTGATGCTTAACACATACAGTGACTTTTCAGGTATATTGTGTTTCTTGGAAATATATGGTTTATAAAAACCTTTATGATATAAACATTTTAATGTTAATTTAAACTTTTTTGTAAATTAGGAGATTAGCTAACCATTTATTTGTACCTCTTGTCATAGCAAAACCTGTTATCACCGGTCATAAACGGAGTGAAAATAAAAACGAGGGGGAAAACGCAACAATGCATTGCAAGTCGGTCGGGTATCCACATCCCATCTGGACATGGCGTAAAATGGAAGGCACGTCCTCTCGGGTAAGATCAATTAATTATAATTAATATTGTCAACTTAGTATGTTTACATTAATGAAACACTTTGTCCCTTTCAGGAGATCGACAACTCTACTGGACGCTTCTTTATTACGAGTCAAGGCAACTACACAGAGCTGAACATCATAAATCTTGATATAGACACCGATCCCGGGAAGTACGAGTGCAATGCATCCAATGCTATCGGGACAACTACCGAAATCACTATCCTACGGGTGCGAAGCCATCTTGCGCCGCTTTGGCCGTTCCTGGGAGTGCTGGCGGAAATTATCATCCTCGTAGTCATCATCGTCGTGTATGAGAAACGCAAGAGGCCAGATGACATTATTGATGGTAAGAGACACCATTTTTTACTGTATTTCTATTTTTGTGTGTTTGCATTCTCTTGTCATGTTATTAATGTACGGATAATTAACCAATGAGTTGTTTTAACAGGTTAAAATTCAGGTTTGTCAAATTCTTGTCTCGGTAGATCATTTTCAAATGCCTCAAGACATATTGTATCAAAAGGGAAGTATTGTCTGACGTAATCCCCATGGTAGACGCATGCAAATATGACCTTTATTAGGTAAATGAGAAGAGAACTAACCTTTTGAGGTGTGTTGTTCCTTTGACTGACAGCAATGGTAACAATGGTGTTGATAATATACTGTACAGAGATGTGTAACTGAATTGGTTACTATTCTTCCCTTCCACTTCTTTCGAAACGGCACCATAATCTAAACGGGTGGTAAGTGAGACATTCTGCATGGTCCTAGAGATGTCCTTTATCAGTTGTTTTTAACAAGCCTACTGTCCATTGCCCCCAAAATTCAAGTGTGAAATTGGCTCTCTCTTTTGGTGTTTGTTAAATGTTTGCTCTACCGCGAGAGATTCAATATTCCTCAAATGCAATATTAGGTTATGGCGATAAAAAAAATGCTTTGCATGCCTCCCTTTGCAATAATTTTTGAAGCCTTCTGTGTTGCCGCAAACTAGGTTTGAGTGTGGGCGGCCGCACTGTAAACAGGCAGGTAAACAACGCCTGCGAACACAACTTTGTATTGGCACACTCATCCCTGCAGCAAAAGCTTCAAAAACATTTCACAGACCGAGACTAAACATAATGTCTTATTTAAATGGAATCAAAAGAAGCCGATGGGGGAAAAAAAAGAAGGGAACAGATTTGAAATTCAAATACAATTTCTCATTGTATTCAACCATAATGCGCCTTTAAAACTTCTGGCTTCTGGCGGAGCCCAAACCCAAGAGGAGCTGACCGCTTGAAAATGTCTTAAAACCCCAACGGCAACCCCGAGTCAACAAAGGTTACGTCTAACCTTTACTAAGGCGACTTTATTGTCTTGAAAATACGGCCGTATCATACTAAAACACAACTGTCACAGGCCTTGCTGTCATTATGGATCGCAGTGGAGCAAGCAAATATTCGAATGCAGGCAAGGCTGCATCTGCCTTTTGTTGTTTTAGAGCAAACAAAAAAGATTTACTCAGGCAAAAACTGCTTCCTAAAGAAATAAAAAATATTTTGAGCCTTGATTCTTTTTCAGTTACATAACTTTCAAAACAGACACCTAAAGACGAATAGACATTTGAAGTTATATATGCCTCATCGTATATTCTATCATCTAAAGTTATTGATCTATTTTTACATTTTCTTCTCTGAAAAATGACGCAGCAAATAAAACTGCTATCACCTTATGACAAACGACAAAATAATAAAAACACTTGAGTATAATAAAACATTAACACGCATCAATGCCTACAGCACACAGCTCAAGTAAAGTGTGTGCATGGCCTCCAGTTGGTTTCATCCACCGGAAAAAAATGAAGCGATTAAGGTGGATTATATTTGCTATGTTTATGCCATTCAAATCAGCAGTGAGGACTCTCAGCTCACGAGGCACAGCCTCTCTAAAATCTCCTTTTAGCATCCCAGATTCCCGCCGGTTTCGGCCCCCCGTCTGCGCGCATTATGACTTGCTGTATTTGAACACCTCTCGTGCTCCACAGTCAAGGGCTCTGAGGCAGAGGCTCAGCCTGTGTTTCAAATCTAGTCGCTTGGGGATTTTTACTGTGTGATCATTTCTGCCAAAGAAACAAAAAAAATATCATTTATGAAAATAAGATGAATCCTAAAGAAGAGTGACCACTGTCACACAGTAAAAATCTTTGATTTGTCATGTGCTTGCAGAAGCAGTATAGTAAACACAGCTTGTGTGGCGTGATGCATAGGAGGTGAGAAAACAGTAGCATATGCAGAAAGACGTCCTGCCGCAGTTGATGGCAGCGCCATGTTTGATGACTAACATTATGACTGTTGTTCAAGTCCGCTTCATATTAACGCCATGGAATGCTGCTGTAACGCTGCCAATCTGCAGCTTTGTAACTGCATGTGGCTGTTGACTTACCCGTTTGCATCTGTATGCCAAACACCCAAACACCTCGTCAAGGGCACCAAACCGGAACGATCCGCCTCGTTTTCACCAAGTTCGATTTGGGACTCGGGAAATTGAAGAAATGTGCTCAATTTTCTATGCAGAAAATAAATAATCAATGTAAGGAGTAACTCGGCATCTGAAAAGATAACAGCACAGTTTTATATATATATATATAGGGAGAGATATAAAGACAATTAAAATATGACCATGGATCTCATTCCAAAAAGAATAATTTACTATAATGAATGAATTACAAATCAGCAGTAAAATAGAGACTCCTACTGTGCCATGCTGTAGGGAAATTATAAAACCAATATGCTGCTGCTCAAAAAAGATCCGTGTCATCATGCCAAATCGGTCACAATAGCTCATCTGTGAATGTAGTTTCTTTTTCTCCCCCGGCCTTAAAAAAAAAAAAAAAAAAAATCACTGTGATATTGCTGGCTGTAATTAAAAGGCAGTTTCAAATGAGTCATTTGTAAGCCTCCTGCATGTATGCTCAATCAGAAAACGACTAGCTTAACTCATGGGTTGAAATTAGATTTGTGGTAGCTTTAAGGGTCCATCGCCGTGTTGTCAGATTGCGCTACTTAAACATGATGTCACTGCCGACCGTTTTAGCACACTAATATAGTTATGCAGCTTTAACGCCTTCCAAGAAGCCTCCTTTTCAAATGTGTCCTTTGAATTGGACACAGAACGCTGCCGACTTGTGTGTGTGCGTGTGATTTCAGAGCTTATCACGAGTGCACGACTGTGTCACACCACCATTCAAAGCAATCTGTTCGCTCAGCAAATGCTTGAATAATTCGCTGAACAACTATGGAGCATTTCGAAGTTGATTTTATTCCTCCCCTTTTTTTTTTTTTTTAAACACACCTCAGTGAAATAGATACCTGTGCAAAGTGGATGTGCTAGATTTGGCCTACATTCTTTTATTACCTCGATCTCATGTTTTCCTCTGTTTGTTTTTCATTCCCTTCTATCCCGTGAAAGATGACGAGCCAGTTGGACCAATGTAAGTCACAAACAACTACATTTGAATTTGAGTTAACTGTTGCCCATTTGAGCTCTGTTGCAAAGCAGCAGCACTGAAGTGTGTAAATAGTCTCTCAGTGTGAAGTCTGTATTAAAAACGATATTTTGTAAAGTAGGTGGGAGCGTCTTAGCTGAATAGATTTATGCTAATATTGTTACTCTGCACCTGTTTTCTTGTACCTTCTGAATTGTACCCGCTTCTTTGGCAGGAAAACCAATTCTACAAACAACCACAAAGACAAAAACGTCCGGCAAAGGAACACAAAATAAGGAATGGACTCAAGTAAGATACTGTGCAGCGTGATGGCGGGTGCTAAATATAGAACGTGCTGCTGAGGATTATCAGTGGTCATGCCTTCTCTTTATTTTCTCTTCACAGATGAGATGGGTGAAACTGCAGGTTTTTTGGCTACACGGCGGCATTTGAGTTGCGGCCTATCTTGAAAGAGAAAAAAAATAATAAAAGCATATCTTGTCTCTTTTTACAAGGAACAATATCAGCGTAACACTGGCAACAAAGAGCAAGCGGAGTGGGGGAGTCTTAAAGCATGCCTTGTCGCGTGGCGATGTCAGGATGAAAAATTGTGACTACAAATCGCCCAAGAGGTGTTGGCATTTTTTTTCCCGATGTGATGTTGATGTCTCTGTAATTGATTTTAATCGTGGCCCGCGAATGAGCCAACTCCCCTTTTGAATGACACATCATGTAAATGCATGCAAAATAATTACGCAATAGGATACTCAGAATAGACATCTTCTGTTGTTATCCCTCGTGTGGCTTTTGTTTTGCATCCCAAAAGTTTTTTTTTTATAGAGTCATCCTTATATGAATATAGATATATATATATATATAAATATGGGTATGTATAAATATATATATTTAAATATATATATTTATATATAATGTCTTCTTTTTCCTTGAACATTTGTACAGCATATCATGGTCATTTAATGTTTGATTTTGTGACGACAAGTCCACTTTTAATAGAACTTTTATCGTGAAGCAAGGGCTTCGATGACTGGCAGTATTTCAAATTTAATGGAGAGTGAATACAGAAAATGAATAATGTGTGTTTAACAAACTAAATATCAATGGTATGTGTATTACTTTAATTTCCTTTTGAGAGTAACTTAGAGTGTCTCGTATATGTTGCAGTATGAGTGTTCAAATGATAGGATATCTGTAAAAAAAAAAAAAAAAAAGATATTTTTTTTAACATTTCCTAATTTCATCGTTTTATTTTTTGTATTTTTCTTTGACTATATAGCATGGCTATAATCCTATGCAAAATGTATTCTTGAATAGATTAAATGGAGGGCAGTTTGTTTTAATCAGTCAAGCTTTAATATCGTGGGATCCCTTGGAAGCTGGCATAGCGACATTAACTGCTGTAGCTGCATGACCCCTCCTTTCAATACAATGTAATGATGATGTGTGTTGCGATGGCAAACGGACCTGAATTGATGTGAGAACAGAGGGACCAGAGTATATAGCCACGATCCAACATATGAATAAGACCAATATTTTTTTTCTGAATAAAAAAACAAAAATGCGCTTGTTAAATCTCTCTTACTCTAATCAACAATCTGAAATATCCTAAGTGTTAATGCGCAACCACAACGCTGTTGACATTGGCAGCGCAACACGAGTGAACTCCTACGTGGGGAATGGCGTGGGAAAAACAGCAAACAAACAAAAACGCGCAGCGCTGACTTGACCTCTTCTCTGCCTTCAGTTGTCAACGATGATTCACTCTTCGAGTATTTTCCTCAGCTTGCCTTCCACCTGCTCCACCAAAGCGGGGAAGCTGGGATCCAACAGACAAAGGCGCACGAAGGCGTCCAGGTCTTCGGGTTCTGAAGATACGTGATGGTACAGCGCAGGCAGCGTCAGGGGCGTCTCTCCCATGAGGTTCTATTGAAATTCAACAGCTTATATCAGCACAACAGGTCCGCAAAACTTCATTTTCAAGGCAAAGCAATCAAATTTGACACCATGCTCACATGTGATGGCAGAGGTGAAAACCTTTCATAGTTCAGCTTAGCCCAATTTTCTCAAATGCCAATTTAAAGACTTTTCTAAACACTCTAGTAGCAGTTTTTCAAAAAAGGCAACTAGTGACTTTGTTTATTTATTTTTAAGGCCATATCACCCAGCTAACCCTGTAGATGGCTATTAGTTAGCTAGTAGTTATTTGAAGATGACTTGTATCGAATACCTGGACAAGACTCTTGATGGACAGCGATCCATGGACAACCTCTGGTTCGGCTCCAGCCGCCTCACCCTGCTGCGGACACGGCTTCAGACACAAAAGCAAATGAGAAAGATGTGACCAGACGCAGCACGACGACGCAGAGTGAAGAGTCTAATCAATTGGCTTCATTACTAATTGAAAAAATATCCCATTCTCTCCTCCTCTCTTCATCTAAACTGAGAACTCCTCCGGGGTGTCTCTTCACCGAAAGGTCACATTCCACCTTGTTGGCACAATGCACACTTTTATGTCACATCCCCTCAAGTGGAATTAGCTCACAACCCAGCGGGAGTTCAAGATACACATTAAATATCAAATCAAGATGTTTCAAAATAAAACATATAGTCTTACGTTGTCAATAAGCATTTTTTTTTCTTTTGTTTATGTACATTATCATCAGTTTGGAAAGGTCAACATCAGTAATCAGTAAATATTTCATGGGTCACTTGAATTAAATAGGCAGATAGACGAGATCGTCAAGATCGGCGAGATCGGCAAGATCAGACTGCATCAGTGCATCAATCCCTCAAGCTACCGCCAGCAATGTGACCTCTAAAGATGAGTATTGTAAATAGCACCACCTAGTGTCCGAGTCCATGTACATGACCTAGTTGAGAAAATCGTCATAAATCAGCTGTCAGATACGGTCTCTGCAATAATCACGACGGGGAGACACACAGTTTGTCTTCAGTATCTTGCTTTTGAAAGCATCGTTCATCATCAACGCATAAAAAAGTGACTATAAATGCCTTCGTCCCATAACCGATATGACCAAAATTGTAATTAGAAAGCATCAAAAACAAACCCCAATTACATTTGTCTTACAACTGGATGTTGTTCCCAGAAAATGAGGTCGTCTGTAATCGAACACTGCAATGAAATAATAATTTGTATAAAAAACAGTTCTTAAATTTAGGGTTTAAACCGGAGTTCTATATTTCATTTTCTCTTGAACATGTTAAGGTTAGTCTAATTAACATTGGCTTATGACAATGAATCATACTTCATATCACATGGAAATTTTTTTGTATCCAACATTTGAGGAACCACTGTAGAAATATTACAAATGTGTAATTTAATTTTGAATTCAATAAATTGCTAAATAGGTCACCTGTGTCACTGGCGTAGGGACATCGGTGGGTGGCTGATTATTTGGCGGCAGGGCGTCTTCGAGAGTGTTGACAGGCAGATACTCCCGCAGTTTTTCTGCGGCACTTGAGCATATTTTGATGGCCTGCGCCCTGCTCCTGCCATAAAACTGCATCCTGAACACACGGCCCGATTCCTGAGGACACACAAACAATCTCGTCGCTGTCACTCCAAGCCGACGCGTGAATAATTTCTTTTTTCTTTATCGCCTCTCTTAAATCAGCATCTCATTAGAACTAAAACAAGGTTGTTGTGAGTTTTTTTTTTTTTAAATAGAAGACGGCAAAATATAAATGTCACGAGTAATAACAGACAGACACTGAAGAATCAAACAAAAACGAAATTTTTGTGAGCCACGGTCCAAGCTCACCTTCACTGTATTGCGAAACAGCAGGCTGTCTGATTTCTGGTGGACTTTGAGAACATCGCCGGCATTAATCAAAGGAATTTTCTCCTGCAACAGTAAAAGTGAGAAATCTATACTTAATTGGATTACAAATGAAAACTAGCTTTATGCTAATTCTGGTGGCAGCATCTCATTTTTCTTCTATGTTTGTACTCATTCTCCAAAAACGCAATAGAAAAAATAAAATAAACATAATCATTCTGAAGAAAGCAAACGACAAATGCCATGACACTCTTCAATTTGATGTGCTCCAGTCAAGTAATTACTGTTACTGAAATTGGTCAGCAGGGGTCTCTATTTCTCAGTTACTTTTGAGGACATTTTTAGCTCCGAAATTTCGGATCAGCTCTAGGTCCCCTGCAACCTAAATGAAGACAAATACTAGAGAAAACAGAGGGACGGCCGGATATTTTATTTTGAAAGAAATTAATGCAAAGTTTTAATATATTTAAGATGAGAAGAAATAAGACGATGGACAAATGGACAGACTGACAATTAATTGATTTATTTACAATGTTGACAGAGCCAACACATGTTTTGAAGGTCATATTAAAGCTTTTATTTGATTGGAGACTTGAATTTAACTCCATGTCTTTTTCTATATATTTTTTTGATTAAACTTTTCTAAACTCATCTATGAATGCCAACGTCTATCCATTTTCCCCAGCACTTGACCCAATTGGGGTCAAGGATGAGCTGGAGCCTCTATCCGCCGACGATTGGGCGAGAGGCGGATTGCTCACCAGCTTATCGCAAGGTCCTGATTTAATGGAGTTGAATAAGAATTCCCAGAGGATAAGTTGCCATAGTGCGGATGTTCTTTAACTTGCTGTAACTCAAGCAACATATGGCGAGCACACATCATAGGCAAGAGGTTCTTTGTTTGAATTTCAGCTAAGGCCCATTATGGTAATTGAAGATTCAAAATATCCGTAGTCGAGAATCAATTAACAATCAGCTCCATACATTCTTAACTCATTCACTGCCAGTGATGGCTATATACGTCAAAGCTCCATTTCAACTGGACTGGCAGTGAATGAATTAATGACCAGTTAATTGATTAATTGATACCCTGCCCTCGTAAAAAGTAAACTTCCAGAGTCAAGTCACCTGAAAGACTGTCCTGGTTTTATTCTGCTGACGACATGTCTACAGCAGTTGCTCTGAAGGTCTTGACTAACATCACACTATTCTTTCAAATACAGAAAATTACAGTTCACAGCATCTTTCCCCGCCTAGCCTTATCGTGTGTCCTGTAGGCCCTCCTAAGCTGAGGATATTTGAAACTTCCCTGAGCGCTGACAGCACCAATCTGGAATAGAGCGCTCTATCATCCTTGGCAAAAGCTAGTTGCAGTCCGACCTGAATATCAGGCTGACTGCTGAATGCAAGATATCTATGACTCACTGACCATTTCCTTATTGTGTTTGCTGTCTACAAACACCTATATGTTTGATTTCTAAACACAATAATCAGAGACATACAGCGGAAATTCTGAAAATAACATTTGGAATGCTGGCTAACCTCTGAGTTGTTCAAATTTGGAGTAACTAACATTCCATGGAAATACTCTGGTCCAGGGTAAAACTGTTTTCATAAGAGCGCAATTCCAGTGTAGACGAAAGGAGTATCATGGATGGGACTTTTTATTTTATAATTTAATTTATAGTTTGGTTTAGTGGTGTGCTGTGAGATTTTTCTATGTAAAATATGCTAATTTAATGACACTGCTTTGGATGCTCACTAAACTGAAGTCTCACAGGACTTTTCGACATTTGACTTTAGAGGGTCCCATATTTTAGTACTACCACAATAAATGAAAATGTGAATCATCTGCCATTTTATTGCTGCAAGAAAATGGCCACCATATCCAACGCAACTATAACTCTGAGATTATCGTTCTTGCTGTCATTTTGTTGCAGATGATAAAGTCACACATCACCCAACCGGGCTCATCATTTAGAAACCGACATTACTAATGAATTGGAATGTTATTAAATGTTGCAATCTATAATGTAGGCAATCTATAGTGTAATAAGTGGGACGCACTATAAATTGCCAGAATCGCAAGCATGACATTTGCAGATGCAGCCAAGCTGTCATTTATTTTGTGAATTACAGAGCAGAGAGTGGAGGTATGTGGCAAGCACTTTCATGGATGAGCACGTTCCCAGACTCCAGTGTGTGCATGTGGAACATCACAATTAATTACTGCATTGCGCCAGGTTTTTAGTATGGCAATGTTCATGTATTCAGGAGTCTGAGATTAACATCTAAAGAAGTGATGAGCAGCCAAAAACTTCTACCCCCCTCTTTTTTTGTTTTTGCTTCATCACCGTTAACTGGCTCTGGAAGTCTTCCCTCGAGGCACAGGAGGGATTTAAAGACTCTTTAGTCCCCCGTGACATGCACCAATCTTAAAACAATTAAACAAACAAAGCCCGCATGGGATTATAACCTTGTTAGCCTTTCTGAAACGTGTTATCGATGGCGTAATACACAAATAGTCTGAAAGTGCATGTTGGTTTGCACAAGGTCAACACTTGCCAGAGGCGGATATGATCTATCTCCAAGCGGAATAAATTCTGAAAAACGATTAATCAGCTCATTTTTGGTCCCTAAACACTAACAATAAAGACATGAAATACAAGCAGAACATTCAACGGTTTTACAATACATTGCTCTTGTTTAACATTAGAACACGGACATTAAAACTGTTATTACTCATACAAGCCGATTAAATTGGTTGGACGATTAATCAATTGAGCCTGAATAAAAACAATCCTAATCAATTTCTTACCAAGCATTCTTCTCCCTGCAAGATCATCAAGTATCCAGAGTCCAGGATTGTGGCGATAATTTTAGGCTCCTTCTTTTTTGCTTCAAATATCTGGACAGGTAAAAAAGATGGACAGTCTTAAAGACGTATTAAGAAAAACGTCAAATGAAAATAACGGACACAAATATGTTTTCCTTTACCAACAATGTGAGAATGATTCACCTTACCTGTTTATTAGGAAGTGGTTGCTTTTTTAGCTAGTCTCTAAACAGCAATACAGTAATCCCTCGTTTATCGCGGATAATTGGTTCCAAAAACCACCCACAATAAGTGAAATCCGCGAAGTACGGTCACCAACAAGAAGTACTGTGCAGGCTAACGAGTTAGCGGAACGATGCTAATTCGCGATTGTGTTAACACTTGAAAATGGACTTTTAAAGGAATTTAAACGAACATTTGGAGCAATACTACATTGTCCTAAAGATTAGACACATGTTTCCTCAATTTAGAAGTGTTATTTTGACTTTTAAATGTATTTCCGCGATGTCGTGAAGCCGCGATAAACGAAACGTGAAGTAGCGAGGGTTCACTGTATACCCCCATCACGTACATATATTAAAATGTCAATTTAACTTAGAGCACAACATTTAAAACCATGTTAGCTATCTGTAATTTACACGTATGAGCATAAATTCATAGTTAAACACAACTAAGGGACAAAAACTAGCAAAATATCGGTCGTCTTAATTATCACAGGTGGTTACTTACTTTCCAGGATTCATTCTTGGTGGAGCCTGGAATAAGTCGTCCACAACGTTTCAACTTCCAATTCAGACAGGTAGACATTTCAATTTACTTTTTATTGTTTTTGTTCGAATATTCTCTTTGCCAAAAAGTCAATGTAAAGGAATACGGTGACTCGGTAAACAGACCCGTCTTTCCACCTAAATGAGGCGAATGTGTTTATCGTTAAGTACGAATAAAGTTGTGAACGTTTTTGAAGAACAAAGAGTTCGGCGGTTGTGCAACAAAATTGCATGGCGACTAAATATCACGTTTTTTTTTTAATGTAACAATGTTTTATTTTGTTCATTATATAAAATCTAACAGTTCGAGTGATCTAGCACCAATGGAGGGCTCATTTCCGGATTTTGTCACGGAGTTTGCGTTCACTTTTTGCTAGGGAGTTTTTGTGAGGCGCCCTGATTTGAGCGCAAATGTAACCCTTTTATTCATTAATGAAGAATAATATAACCTGAAACTATCATTTGGCATACAAAAACGATTCTGCTTGGATGCAATTCCCCATCACTTTTAGTTTGTGAGATTTATCACAGATTTTGAAATAGTTTACTGTATTTCAGCACAACAGTTCAGTGGTGCAGGGTTGGATTCCAGCCTTCATGTGTGGAGTTTGCATGTTCTCCCCGTGCCTGCATGGGTTTAATATATTATGTAGTAACCATTTCTATACTTCATTACATCCGTACATCTATTTTTGGAACAATTCAGTTGAAAATTCAGATGATCACGTGAGGTTTCAGCTCAGCTGGCATTTCTATAACAACTTGGAAATCAACTCAAGGCACCCAATGAGTTTCTCTTTCGGGGGGGAGTACCTATCCTGCTGCATTTCTAATACAATATAACCCTGACCCATTTGTAATCAGCTTAACTCCTAAATGATGTATCTATAATTGCACGCAATTATTGCAATTACTCTTAATTAGAGAATCAAATCTCTTGCAGCATTTTCCCCTCAATCATCAGTCTGCTTTCACCCACATGAATCATGTTGCTTCATTTTTGCGCTACGGAGGGTTCAAACAATGACCTACCTGTAGCCTCCCCTTTCCTCACCCCCCTCGCGTTTTAAGAATGGGAAACACATTTCCCCTTTAAACAAGGTGGGCTGAGCCCCCCTCGCTTCTATGGCAACCCAACCAGATCATCCATATTCACACGTTCACCTAAACGCTCCTCGGCCGCGCCGGATGGATTGGGGTGATGTCAGCGCGTGAGCCCCGTGGAACGCCGCGTGCACGTTTCCCATCATGATTGTCGCCTGGACGACGCCTCGGCGAGAGGAGCGAGCCTGCCGCTGACCTCTCCATCCCGCCTGCACACCTCCTCCTCCTCCATCCGCCGGCGCGTCCCTCACATGTCAGGCAAAGGTGACTTTCAGGCAGTTTCCCCCCCACTTTTGCGCGCCATGCAGTCGGAGAGGCGCAAAGATGTGCGAGGTGGCCGAGCGTGAGGAGGACGCGCAAGAACGGCCAGGTAGTCGAATCGTCATTTAAAGGGAGCCCAAAAATGTGCAGTTTATTTCATTAAGAGCCACCACCATCACCGTCCTCAGAAGCGGCAAGGCGAGTGTGTCATGTGTTGCAGGCTTTCAGGGATCGCTCACAAGGAGATCAGAAGCACCACGCGGTGCTGCTCGCTTTGCCCAACTAGTCTAGATTAGTTCGCTTTTCGCTCCATGCCATAATGGACAGGTTGCATTCGTCCATGCGTAAACGGCTCTACAGCTTGCCCCATCACATCGGACATAAACCGTCCATCATGGGTGAAGGAGAAGACGCGGACAAGGACACGCGGAGAAAGAGCATTCGGATGAAGCCGCTGCCGTCGCCCACCTCCGGGGGAAGCTGCAGAGGCATCGGGGAAACCAAAAGCGGCGAGTCGCTTATCATGGAGACCGACATTGGGAGACCGATGAAGACCAGCTCCAACGGAGACTGCCGGAGGTTCCGGGGCAGCCTCTCGTCTATCACCAGCCGCCATGTGCACGACTCGGACTCGGCGGAGGAGAGGCGCCTCATCACCGATGGGGACGTCACCCCGAGCGAAGAGAGCCCCCCCGGGGCGATCGGCGAGGGCGCCACGGAGCATGGCGCGCAAGGGGCCAGCGGAGGTGGCGCTTCCACCGACAGCGGCGACGGCGCACCTGCGAGCGAGTCCCAAGATGACAACCAGTCCGGGTTCATAAAGTTGGATGGAATTGATCAGATCCTGCCTGACGATGAGCGCTTGTACCAGGCCGGCTTCATGCACCGTCAGTTCGGGGCCATGCTCCAGCCGGGGGTCAACAAGTTCTCCCTGAGGATGTTTGGAAGCGAGAAGGCGGTGGAGCGGGAACAGGAGCGGGTTAAATCCGCCGGATTTTGGATTATTCACCCCTACAGTGATTTCAGGTAAACACAACGCTATGTCATCTTTCTGCTTTGACGTCTTTACATCATCAACCTTTTGTCTGAGTAGAGGCAATTATTCATTATTGAAGGCCTGTAATGTGACAAAAATTATGATTTTTTTTATTATTTGTTCTGGTTATTATTGCACTATTATTCTGAGGTTGGTGGTTGAGATCCAGGCTGCGGCCTGCCTGTGTTGAATTTGCATGTTCTCCCTCACTTTTCTTTGAATCCAGAGGCTCTTTTTCCAAAAATTAAATCGGTAAATTGATGACTAATTGTCCATTTACGTTTGAATGGTACTGTGTATTTCACCTGCAAGTGGCTGCCAACCTGTCGTGCATGTACCCGACCTCTCACCCCAAATCACCTGGGATATCCAGCTGACCTGTGAGGATAAGCAGTACAGAAAATAAATGCTTGTATTTTTAAATCACTTCTTTTGAAGTTTTATTTTTTTTTCTACACGTCATAATGCCTCAAATGTGCTCACTGGCCATTTATGGCCCAATCGCCTTAGGTTTTCCACCAGTGGCCAGTAACAGTACATATGGCTTCTTTTAATTCATATTCCTCCACTTTTTATTTGGGAAAAAAACAGTAAAATATAAAAGTAAAGCAGCCTCATAAGAATGCTTTTTGGGGATGTTGGAGAGGCCTGTGGTATTCTGGAGCACCCCATGGACGAAACTGGGAATTTAACTAAATATATGCAATTGGAAACAACACTTGTTTGTTTCTACTTCATAATTCTTCCATATTAGGATCAACTGCAGCAGTTTTCTTTTTATATTATGCAGATTCCTTAGTGCCCTTGAATTTGTTATTGGCCATATGCATCTTGATTCATGGCCACATTGAGCCTCTGAACAGCTTGGCCGAGACCAGCTTTAAAGGTCCCTTTTATTCATGCTTGTAAGACTTTTTGTAATGCAACTATATACGCTTGAACATCATCTGAATGTATGCCAATATGTATTTATTGGCAAAAACAGAAATGATAGTGTGACTGTGAAATCAAAATATTAAAAAAATGTCCATATAACTTGATAGGAAATTATGAAAATGTTTTTTTTTCTCCCTTCGTCTTCTTTCCACTAGCTCATTTCCTGTAGCACGGTAATTAAGGAGGGAAATATTTAATTACAGCCAGTGTCAGATTTAGTTCAGCCGTGTGGAGCTACATTGTGAATCTTGCACATTTCCCTCCTTTTACGTTGATTGGCAATGCTGAATCCTATCATAGCATCCCTATCGTATACGTATCAAAGTGTTTGCAACAAGATGTCTGACACTGAGACACGTGCACATGCGTTATAGTGGGAGTTTGGTGAGGCAAAAAAAAAAGAAAAGTGAGACATATAAAACAAGACCTTCTTCATCTCCTCCAGTGAATGAGGCATTTTTCATGATCAGTGATATACTTGGCTGGTTTGATTAAAGTGTGATTTTTCTTGTCAGTGAGTGGGAAAAAAAATTGGACTAAATGTGGGACAGGTGACTTGAGAGTGAGTGTGAAGTCCAGCCATCCGTTACTGCCACGGTTGATCCATGTTTGGGGGTCACAGGTGGGCGGTGGGGATGGCATGTGTCCCAGTTGTCGTGTCGAAGGAGGCAGGCTAAACTTTTAACATGCTGTCAGTCAACAAAATGACAATTTTTTGGTTTTGTGAGAGAGAGACAATCATAAAAAGATGTCAAAAAAGTGAAAAAAATATTCGTGAAAATTTATTATCCAAGTTGAAGCGTCCAAAGTTACACAGATGGCCATTTTGGTTGTGCTCTTTCCTTGCTGTTTGACCCACTCGCTCTGTCCACCTCTTTTGCTCTCTTACTCACCGTGTTAAATGTCACCAGAGAGGGTGATTTGGGGCTCGGGGATAGCGTCCTCATACTGAAAGGTCAGAGGTTTGGCTCGGGCCCTCGCTTTTGAAATGTCTTTTTGAGTGGGGATGCAGAATTAGGCTGCGGCGTTGCTCTAGCCGCATGCAGATGATGCACGTGTGACTTTCTGAGCGAGATGTGGAGATTAAATCACATGAGGCGATGCTCAAAAAAAAAAAAAAAAAAGAGGTTGAGGGGTTTGAGGGAGGGTACTGCGATTGGTTGGCTGACAGTCCAGGTTGTACCTTGTTTTCTCTCCCAATGTCAGCTGATATACTTTCCAACTCACAAATCTGTCATACCGTTTAAAATGGCCGAAAATCGGTGGCTGTAGCTGTCACTTTTGTTTTTTTTTACTTCACCAAGCGAAAGCATCTCTTGAGCTTACTTGTGACACCAATTTTGGCTCACGACACAAAGCAAGAATTTGATTGATTGTAACTTGAAAAAGTAGAACTCATCAGACTGTGCAGGTTTTCATTTAGAATGAAAAACTTGGATGCACGTTGGACTTGTGGTGAAGCCCCGTTCTTGTCATAGTTCTAAGGTTCGGAGTTCATCTTTTTTTTTCTCCAATCTTCTTGTGTGGTATTTGCATGTTCCCGATCATTTTCTACACTTTTTCATTAGTGGTAGTAGGTGTGTAATTTTTTCATGTGATGTAGGCGTGTCTCCGGCCTTCGCCCCATATAATGAACATTGGAGTTAGTAGTCTACAATTATAATCACGGATGTAATGCCCAATCAGGAGAGCTAAAAATGTATCGTGCAACTCTGTTCGTTGGAGTGTAGACGATCTTTTCGTGTTTTTCTACTGCCAACGGGGACAAGACGAGGTGCACCACTTTTAATGCATCATTTCACAAGTAAATGGAAGTATAATGCACCATTACCGTGCACTCTCGGAGGAAGTCTATGTCATTAGTTGTTCGTCAGCATTAAAGTCAAAGTTTTTTTTTTTTTTTCCAGAAATAATGGCAAAGTTCGACACGAGGGGGAATAGCGTGCCATGTCATGGAGATGCCACCGCGTGTCGAGACGACTTTCAGCTTGTATTTGAGTTTTAATGCGCTGAGGGGGAAACGCTACTTTGGACACCTACGTTCTCCAAAATCAGGATGAGCGCAGGACAGGATGAGTCTAATTAAACTACACAGGGATCTGAGTGGGACCTTTTTTTAATGGGGCCGCAGAAGAGAAGGGTCGCCGTGACTAAAAGTTTTATTCCCATGTCTGCATCAAAGCTTTAGCGCTATAAGCTCAAATTAGAGTGTCACAAGGAATCACGTAGTCGTCACCGCTCCAGAATTGGGCAGAAATCTTCCCTTGTCAAGTATTGTGTAACACTAAGAAGCGGGGAGGAGCGATATCCAGCTAGGGAAAAAGACGGATTAAAAATGGCATCATAATCCAATCTACAGCCTCATTTTCCACATCCAAAGCCCAGTGGCCGCCTTCCGTTTTCAACGAGCATCTTGCGGACGAGGAGATGCGGTCAGCGACACGATGACACTGAGCACCCAATGAAAGCCATTCTTTTAAATGAGGAAGTCTTTTAAGATCAGATGGACCATAAATATCTGCTGATTGGAGCTGTCCCTCTGCATAAGCCCTGCTAAGATTTATAAATGCTATGTCCTTGCTCATGAATATTGATAAGTAACACAGTGAAAACTTCCAAGATGCTGTTTGGCGTTTGATTTGTTATTAAATTAAAAGGAAGAGAAGGGGAAGGTGCTTTGAAATGTATCCTTGATTTTTTTTCAAGGAAGATATGCACGATGGCTCACCACCAGCTTTTATTTTACAGTAAACCCACCTGAAAAAAAAAATTGCTTCAATTCCGTCTAGGTAAGTGTCTTTGAGGAAAGAGTGTGCAGGCGGAATAAAAAGCTGTTGAAAGAAGGAAGACTTTGTAGAACGGATGGAAGCATTCGCCCGCTGACTGTTGCAAAGGGATTTTACTGATTGACAGAAAGTGCAGGACAACCAACCCCCGTCTGTCTCTGATAGGCGAGGGGTGGGGCGGGAGGGCTTAATAGAACCTTCGTTGCAAAGGGAAGGTGAGAAAAAAAAAGTTATAATGTGTGCCACTTTCCTTTCTCACCGTGAAAGACTTTCCAACAGATGTGTCCTCTAGGCTCTGAATCACCAGATAATTAAAAGGCACTCGGCGATCATTTTAATACTACACCGCATTGTTTGTCTGGAGATTGACACGCAGCGGTGTTGCATTGATGGGATTCACCCGGATATTTCTCTGGGCAAAGGAGACAAACATCAGCTGGTTTTCATCTGGCGTTGATGGACATCTCATTGTCCGAGCGGGGGAAAGTGTTTTCTCAATTGATATTGTAGTGTAACATCAAAAGTCACGTGGTGAATTTGGAAATATTTTGATCAATTCTATCGGGCTGTGAGTTGCAGCTAAAAATAAAAGCATGATTCATCTGTCTGTCTGTCGCTATCAATCTCTCCATGACTGTCGGATATAAGTTAAACAAATAAAGCTCTTATTTTACTGTACTTTAGATGTAATCTAACTGTTTCAAGAGCAACACTAATATCATGAAGTCTTTGACAACTGCAACCAGTTGACATTTTTCTCTTCCGGCTGTGTTGACTCAAAACAATCTGTCATCAGACGGAAATGGGAAGAACAGCTTGTTATGCTGTCATCATGAGAAACTAAAGGCTGACTGGTGAGTTCGGTTTCTTGAGCAGATGGAGTTCATTCCTGCCGCTACAATTCCGTGATGATTTTTTTTTTTAAAGCATTTTAATTGTGAACAATATGCGTGCGAATACGTGCGAGCACATCAGACGAAATAACAACCTCACTGGTGTTGATTACAGCTGATTTGAGAGAGTGTTTTGCTATTGATTTGTTTGGCTCTCGTGGGGCGCGCCAAGTGTGGCATTGTTGAGTATATTGAAAAACGACATGTAGAGACACGTCGGGGAGGTTGCATGTGTGGCGGGGTCAGAGGTCACTTTACAAAAAAAGGTTGATGCAATAGTCTTACTTTGGAGCTGATTTTTTTAAATGTAGAAAAATATAAGGATGGCTGGATAATATTTAGAAACACTCATACATGGAGTTAAATATTTCAGTGCGTGGCCTAAACAAAAACTATCTATATGATAAAACAGAAACCAAGTATCCATCTTGTATCTATCAATATTAACATGTACACTAAATGTCATGTAGATTAATAGATTTTTTTTTGTAGATGTTAATGAGGCTTATAAATTGAAAGTATAATGATAAATTATCATTTCGACCGGGTCTTCACACTACCTGTCACACAAGCATTAAGAATAAAACAAGACAGAATTAAGCAAGGCCAGTGAAAACAAAACTTCCTCGTCAGCGGTAATGAAACCTTTTGGATTAAAGACGCATGGATGAACTAAACTCTGGTACGTCAGCTTTTGCCCTTAATGGATCCATTTTTTTCATAGTGCTAATCTGTCCAGAGGTATGACACTCTCACATTGCATAGCTTCTGTGTCTCCCTTTTCTTTTTTTTTTTCACAGTTCATGTTGAATAACTCTCCCCGTTCAATTTAGCGACGGTTAAACATGGGGGATTACAGAAGGTTCTGGACCGGCCCTGAAAGTGGGCTAGTCAAAATAGTCTGCCTGCTCTCATCCATAAATATTGAGCCAAGAGATTATTATGGCACAATTTATTTAATGGAGGGAGCCCATGCAGAGGCGGGGGAGGGGGTGTTGGCCGCGGGGTAGAAGAAGGTTGCCTGTCACGGTGGCGGAATGATTGAACGCTACCGTGTGACCTCCCTCGCTTAAATGAAGCAGCGTGAAACCCGAACAACTAAAAAAAAAAATGTAATTTTGCATTTTATTTTTGACTGTCACCCCCCCGCCCCTCCCTCTCTGCCTGTTGACGTCATCTAATGCTGCTTCATGTATTAAGAGAGTTTAACCTTGTGACTGTAATCTGGAGGCGAGATTATATTGATTGATTGGACATCATATACATTTTGAAAATGGGCAAAGCAGCTGCTGAGCTAGATGTATTTGACTTGCCTAACAAATGTAATGTTGTGTGTCCTTCCCGCTTGGCCATCTCCCGTGCTGCCACATCAATTTATAATCTCCCCAGGTGGATACACAGCCTGCCAAGACTACTTTTAACACCTTCAACACCACAGTTAGGCTATTCCCCAAACTTTCCGGCCCCTCATCCCCCGACTGGACAGTTGGGGTGGTCGACAGTCTAAGCAAAGTTTGCTATCTCTTTCATTTTTTTTCAGTGTTTTAGTTGGGGTCGGTTGAGGCAACGGTATTTTCCTTCCCTGACGTGTCAAGAAATGCTATTATGTTTTCCGAAAGAGTCAAACCTTTAAAAGTTCGTAATTTATTATAGAAAATTGGCTTTTTAATTGCTTGTATACATGACGTCGGTCTCTGGAGGATCTGCCCACCCATCATGTGTGAAATTAAAGAGCAAAGTTTTTTTTTTTTTTTTTTGTCAGCTACCTATTTCTGAAAATGTGTCTGCAAGTTCCACTTGAAATCCTGAAGATTTTAATATTACATAGTATCGCCCCCACTAACAGTTTCGTAAACATTGACTTGAAAGCTAGGCCGTGTGAAGATTCGCCACTTTCATCATGTCAATCACAAAAGCACCGTCTGTGGTTTCTTTCATAATTGCATTTATTTATCATAATTAGGGCCGACATTTTTCTTTCAGTAAGAAATCCGGACATATTTTTCAAAGGTCTTAAAAATGCCACCAAAACAATAAACAATGTACACATTTGAAATGAGTACCTTACATTTACAAACAATACTATTATGTCAAAAATATTACTAGATTTTTTTTTTTCAATTAAAAATCATGTGACAATATTGAGCTCATATCACCCGTCCTTAGTATTCACATTTATTAGAACCTAAGTCTAAATTCGATTTTTTTCTCACTTTAAGCTGTCCTCTCGTGTGATGTAATGCATTTTTTTTTTCAACTATGCGGGCATGCTGAATTCTAAATGGCCTTCAATGAATTCAGCAACCTCAAGTGAGAGGTTGAGAGATGGGATCTGTCTTGCGTGTGACAATGAAGTGACCGAGACTTCTGCGGACCTTTTTTTTTTTTTTCCCCTTCAGTATTTCAGTTGACATGCTCTGCTTCTGGCTGTTTGCAATGCATTATCTGAACGCCACAGATTCCGTTGATGGAGGCAGGAGAGGGAGGCCTGATAAAGGGCAACACAGAAAAAAAAAGGAAAAAATTTGAGCTTGCGACACTTAACAAATTATGCAGCTCACTGTTAAGGAAGTGACACTTGAGCAACATACTGAGAATTATGACGACTTTTTGATGGTTGTAAATCTCACTTTTCCTTTTACACTTAAGGGTGTGACTATAACTTTCATGATATAAACACTGGTTGAAAAATAAAGCTGATATTTAAGTGGGGCAAAGTCATAGATGTGAATGTCTAAAGTATTCTTAAAAAATATAAATGCAGTAGTATTTGTTGTATTCTAAAACAAAGTCATTTTCTAGCTTATTCTATCTCTCAACATTTTTCCACTCTTACCTATTTTACAACCAGCCCATTTGCAAATTGACGTCCATAGCCATCATTGGTAGTGAACGTGTTAACAGTTTGACAATGTCTGTAATAATATTTAGTCTTTAAATCCATTCCCCCATTGTCCATCCTCCATGTGTTTTTTAAGTATAGTTTGTTTCGCAGTGTATCTCGATGGCATCTTCCCTTGCTGTTGACCTCTTCATGCACGCACACACGCACACCTCAGCTTCTGCTATACCTCGCACATACAGGTTAACCTTTTCAGCCTGGGCTTGTGTCCCAGGTGCATACTCACACCCCTTGTCTCTCTGAAATTGATTTTTTTCCCCGTTCGCCCCCCGCCACCACTGACCCCACCTCCCCACTCCCATCAGACCAGATGAGAAATGGTCAAGATGTGATACGTCGCTTCGGGGGGCTCGCTGCTCCTGCGGAACATGGCATTAAAAAGCACTTAAAATTTAAAAGTAAGTCACCGCTGTGAACGAAAAAGGTTTGTTAAAGCTCAGAAGCAATTAGCGGAATGTGTCCAAAACTTAAATCAGTTCTACTTGTAGGTCACAGTGTCATTTATTGTGCAAAGAGTCATTAAATTCAACAGCTCAATACCTCCTTGCCTATCAAAAAAGGTTTTACCCAATGTAGTGTTCATTCGAAGTCCATTTAAACAAATACTAATTGTTTGCCCCGGAAGGTTAATGGTCAAGTCCAGTTCACCTGTAGCTGATCCGAAATAATGTCTTTCTGTATTTTCTGTGAAGTAAGAACTTTTTTATTTTTTGTGACGTAAGAAGTAGCTTAGGATCTTAAAAAAAAAATTAAATGAAAGTTAAAAAATCCGACAAATCATCACCCATCATTCCCCTGCCCCAGAAGACAGTTGGTCAAGTCCAGTTCACTGAATGTCAATTAATGTATTTCATAATCTTCCATGAACCACCATTTAGCTTTGTAATTAAAAAACAAAACAAAAAAAAAACAATTGACAAGAACCCCCAAATTATTTTGGTCGTCAATTAACCTACAATGCAAGTGTTTCCCCACCCTGGGATAGTAATGGTAGAGTCCTAGTGTCATCTTCCCTTAACGTGAAACTGGTCAATAGTTTACTTTCCTGGCAGTTGAAATTTTAGTTACCTAGATAGGTCGGCCATTTTTTTTTTTTTTTTTTGCTCTTTTGTGGAAGGCCTAAACCAGCTGGATTCCGCAGGATGTCCACTCAGAAACCTCCAGAGTCCAGTGTACTAGATAAAGAAGTGTGTGTTCGTGTGTGTGTGTGTGTCTCATAGAAGATACTTCCCTGGATCAATTGTGTTTGACTTGGCCACGCCACACGCTGTCTGTCTGCTTCAGTCAAACAAATAGGCCGAGTTACCACACACACGCAGCAGTGCCAGACAGTGGCTATTTTTCTTTTTCCTCTGCTATGTGGGCGGACTCCTGATTTATCTTCGCCATCATCATCATCGTCATCATTGTTTGGAACATGTCCTAGTTTTTCTTTCCTCCTCTGTCTCCCCTCACACGAGTTTTGGCCATAATTGAAAATAGAGAGAAGTGAAAAGTAATTGAGCAGCAGACATTTTGCCATAGCAATACAATAAATAGAAAGCTACATGCATTAGCAATTGCAATTCCATTCAACCAGTGCTATTTTAGGCAGAGTGGTTGTGAGCAATGAGCATCTAATTACTTGCATTTAAATTTCTATTAACGGACACTTTTCAATACAGAGGGAACGTGTGTGTGTGTGTTGTGTTCACACACGGAGGATCAACCTTCTTGTCAGTCTCAATAGGTTTTAGGAGGGTAATTTTGTTTTGGTGCACCTACTCTTCCTCTTGCACTTTGACCTCCGATCACCATTTTGGAGCTAGACAGGAAAGGCTTTCATCCCAGCCACTCCATTTGTTGATTACGGTGACTGGAGTGCTGGAGATAATAGCACCGTTGTCCAGAACAAGAGGTGATACGTGCAGTGCGATCAGCTTCTACCTTATCTTAGCACGTCATTAGTGTTTGGAGAAAGCACATTGCGCAAGACTCAGCATCCCCTGGCCAACTGTGCTGCATTTGAGTACAATGCTGGTGGTTGTTTTTAGGAGCTGGCTCGTGTGTGTGTCCTCCTCCGCACTCGTCGCCGGCTGCCAGTGAACCTTGTGACTTAACCCTGAGGACCTTTTTGGAGATAACAAGGAATGGTGATAAAAGACAGGCACAATTACTGGCAGCGTGACAGACTGTACAGTCAGAGAGCAGATACTGGCACGCGCTAGTGGGATAAGTGCATGATGATGGCAGCGGCTGGACATCACTTGTGCCCTTCGTATCCAGTGCTGGGAAATGAATTAATATTTACCGGCGATTTTGTCACCAATTCAACCAATCCCCCCCCCCCCCCCCCCCCCCCCCCAGGTAGTACTAGTATCCACTCAAAACTAACCTTTTCGCATTTTATTTAGCTTTTTCTGTAACACATAAAGGTGCCACAAGATGGCACCTGTGCTATAGCGAATAGGAAAGTAGTAATTGGATTCAAGAGAGAGGCTAAAAATCTTTGTGGGCATCTGATGTCAATTCTACATTAATATGACATCATGTTTGACTAAACTGTGTGAATATGACTGTAAATGCTTGTTTGCCTGATTGTGACCTTTTGACCTTTGAACTGTAACACACTGATGACTTTTCGCGAATGCCAATAATAGACAACATTAAAACATTTTCTCTGCGGCAAGGCAGACTTGTTGTTGACAGTAAAAAAAAAAAAACATTTATGTCCAACAATGGAGCGACTTATTGATGGATTTATTTTAACACATTGGGTAAGGCTCATTTTATTTTTCTTCAGCTCCCAGTTGGTTCTTAGCAAATCCCACAGTTTTTTTTTTTTCCCTCCCCCGGCAGCCTCAGGTTGGGGAGATTTGCCTCAACTTCTGATGAAATCTTCTTAGCGTAGGCTTGATAAAGCGGCGCGCCTCACCTAAATATAGCCACTTGCAAGCGCACAGCCCCAGTGTCAGTGATGTGCTCGCAGTGTGTCTGCTGGCGGTGCTTAGCAAAGAGACGCCGGCGTTATGACAGTTCATTGGAGCGGGTGATAACAAAAATAGGATTAACCCTTTTCACCTGCGTTCTTTTCCTCGCGTGAAGCTTAAATCTCACCGTGTTTGCCAAATGGCGTGTTTTAAAAGACAACAGGCCGCTCTTTTATGGCCAGTGTATTTGTTGTTGTTGTTACAGATGTTCTCCTTTTTAAGTGTGACAGCCTTTTGATAGATTTACTCTGCCCACGGCTAGAAGTTAGTGCGTGCAAAAATCAAGCGATTTTTATTCCCCCCCTCCCTGTCTCTGCTCACAAGAGCCTCGCGTGCCTCATTGTTATTCATTCCTGCTAATTCATTCTTTCAAACATGGCTACCGATTTAATGGGGCTGCTGCTCTGTCCGTTTTATTTAACCTTAACGGCAATTAAGCATTAACTATTGTTAAACTGCTAAATCAGCAAGATATTGAGAAAGTATATCAAATATTACTCCCAACTCATCTCTTCATTATTTAGTATTTTGTGTCGTTAACATTAGATTTTTTTTTTTCCAGACGAACAACTCATGATTCAAAGCAAACCGTATAATTTGCCGAACATGATGGAGGCCAAGTTGAAATTTCAGGTGTTTAGGGATGAAAGTGTTTACATAATAAAATAAAGTCGTACATGAATCATTATGCTTATGTAATATGTTTTGACTGAATGAAATATTAAATTAGCTGTGAAGTTACCTCAATTAGCCTTACGGATATGAATTATTGTACTTTTTTTTAAGCTTAATTTCAAAACACTTTATCCTGAATCAGCAGCTTATTTTATGTACTTAGAGGACCTTTCCTTTTTGGTCAAAGACAGACACATAAAATGGCATCGGAATGGTGGGCCAAAAACCTTTTCTGCCATTTAACCAACATTAATTAAACTCTGTTGACAAGTGACCCCTAATGCTAATGTAATTATTCCCATGACCAGTAGCAAAGGCAAACAAAACATAACATTTTTTGGCTGCCATTAAAGGTGATGTAAACATAATCTGACTTCCTCCCAGCGGCAACATTACTGATGAGATTCTTGTTATGCTCATGTTGACCGTGTGTTATCATCTCCTAAATTTAATATTTCATTTCAAGGTACATACTTAGAATTTCCTCAATTATATTGTATATTCACCATGAAATCAATTAATGACCTCACTTCAAATCCATTAAAGGCAAAATCCATCCTAAAATATTTGCCAACACAACTGTATAAACAATTGGTGTGACATAAATATGGTCACGAGTTAGATAAATTAAATAAATACCTAAATAAATAAATAGACACAATTAACTTAATTAAATTAATTAAATCAATTGAATTAACTACATTAAAAAATAGATCAATGCTAAGCACAACATAAACTGTCATATAAAATACAAACAAGCTAAATTTTTAGCACAGAAGTAAATTATGACTCCAAATCTGCGAGCATGCTTTCTGTTCACAAAAAATATGCTGTCGATTTCTTCTACGACAGCAGGACATGACAGACTAAATCCCATGGAGGTGTCCCCTGTGTCTCCATTTAAATATAGGCCTACCCCGAAACTAAAATGTGCGTCCATTTGGCCCTCTTCGTGCTGTTCCTCCCAGGTATGCGTGGCCCGCAGGGTGAGGAAACTGAGAGAGGCTTATCGTGTAGCCCGCGGCACTCTCACAGCGACAACATGTTTCCGCCAGAGATGTCGGCCTGGCCGATACCTCGTCTCTCCAGAGGAGGGGAAAATGTCAGGGAGCCCTTCATCACGACTCTGACCTCCCTGTACCGTAACAAGCCAAGTGGGAGCAAGTCGGAATCTGCTCAGCTCTTATCCTGGGTTTGATTGTCCCAAAGTGTCTACCTCCTGACCAATTTGGACTTTCACTTCACCGCAGTTAAGTGGCAAACTTTTTAGATGTTGTTTTTTTTGGGCATTTTGTTTTGATTGACACATCCATCCATCCATCCATTTTCTGAACCGCTTAGTCCCCACGGGGGTCGCGGGTGTGCTGGAGCCTATCCCAGCCGTCATCGGGCAGTAGTAGTTGCCAGCCAATCGCAGGGCACACAGAGACAGACAACCACTCACACTCACACCTAGGGACAATTTGGAGTCTTCAATCGGTCTACCAAGCATGTTCAAAGGACTTGTCAAAGAGGAAAATTATGTTTCTCAATTCTCCTATTTATATTCCTGTCAAATCCATGCAAACTTTTATTATTTTAATTATTTTTTTGATATATCAAATTATCACCACATTAATTTTCTTCATTTAATCATTCTTTTTAATCGTCCTTTTTCCATCTGATTTATATTGTCCTACAATTTGTCCTGTAGTGTCAGACTAAAGAATTCCCATCATCCGTCAAAACGACAAATATAATTATTGCCCCATATTATATGACAGATATTAAATATTGATAGATTTACTCACAAAATGGTTCCTTATAGTCATGAAACAAAAACATCTATAAAAAAAACTAACAAGCCACAGCTACCAATTGCTGAATCTTTTTTCTCTATTTAATCATTTATTAATTGATTTTTGTTGGTAGCTCACTATCTCCCTCACAAGTATTTAATGCCTTTCAAATGTCCCACGTTCGTATTTATAGAACAATCGTCTATGTCAAGAGTTCCGGTGCATAATAAAACACAGTAAATGGATCTCGGCTAAGTTTAGGTGGCTTGACCTCCATTAGGAGACAGCGACACAAGTGGAAAAAAAAAAAAAGTCATGAGCATTGACTCTACGTATGCGATTCTGTGCGCACACACAAATGCTCCAAGTGATACCATGGAAGGGCACCTTCCTGCATGCGATCATTGTTGGGGACACAAAGTCGTTCAAAGTCCTCTGTAGAAGGTTTCCTTTCATTATGTACTTTTGTAACGATATATCTGAGCTTGGAGTTTCAAAAAAAAAAAAGAAGCCACCCACTGAACCATGAAGAATTACATAATCACCCAATTACTGATATTATATGGAATAATTAGCAAGTACGCTAAAGTAAACATTGTAAATCGAAAGCATTATATGAATGTTTATTTTCTATATTGGTACATGTCAATATGATTTGATTGAGTCATCACATTTAAAGGCAAGGAGCCATTGTTGTGGACCATGCTCACTTGTATAAGCTGTGTGAATCTAATAAATATTCATGCCTGACAGATAGTATATGCGCTACAAGTACAAATGTCATTACCTGTGTAAGCATTTCCTCTTTTGAAGATTTTTTCGTTCTCCGGGGGGCTTCCCGTCCCAGCACGAGCAAACTCGGCGCTGGCGAGGTCTGACTAAATATAACGCCACTTGAAAACAAGCTGAAACACCGGATCCTCTTTTACTTTGAAGAATTCCAATTACTGTCACTGTTTTGTCTCTTGTGTGTGTGTGTGTGTGTGTTGTGGATGTGACACTGACACAGAGGTGTTTTTGAACACGAGGACTTCGAAATGTAATCCTTGTGCGGGGGCAATTCAGCATAGCAGCTTTCTATGTTTTGTTGACCAATAGCAAGTCTCCTTTCCTGATTTTTCTTGTTTTGGTTGAAGTTGTTGTAGAAATTGAGGCAAGTTTAGCATAGCGCAAGCTAATATTCACGCTACATTAAAAACACATTTGACCTCTTTAGCATAAAACAAACTGTCTCCAGCCGACTTGCCAACAAGTTAGTGAGTTCATCAAATAATTAGGGGCAATAATTGACTTCTCAAGTGTCCCAATTAACCAATCACTGACACTATATCTGTCATCCCATGAGCCATTCAGCCAATCACAACACCCGCCTGTAATTTCTGACACGTTGACAGACCAATGAGCAGCGAGTGACAGTATTGACCAAACACTGTCAATATACAATATGTGAGAGTAGATTTTGTAGATTCTGTAATATTTATTTTTATCCTCTTTGTGAATAGTGGCCTTATAGCCGTACTTTATTGTGGTTCCCTCTGACATTTATTTCAGCACCACATGAATCAACCGCGAAATCAATAGTCATCAGTGGGAAGTGAAAGAGCTGTAATTAATTGCTGTAGTCTTGCTAGCTTGCAGAAAAATGGAGTCCCCTTACCCTTGTTATGTACCTACAGGATATGTATAGAGGCTTTCCGTCTCGAAATTGCTTTGGCGCAGCGGCGGACCTTTATGGCCCGGATAAAGCTGGGTAAATCATGTGAGGTCGTTGGTCCAGTGGACAATGCAAGAACCCTTCCCCCTTTTTCATTCCTCTGGGATATATCACCCTTAACACAAAAGAGCCAATCTGGATTCAATTACTGAGCGTCCAGTAGAGTGCAATTTATATCCGAACGTTCATGCTCGGAAGATGGACGAGTTCACAGGGTTGCTTTATAATTAGCAGTTAACCCTCACTGACCTTCCAGTACAGATTTACTGGACAAATAGTTTTCATGTTGAATGGTTGTTATGAGGGCAAAATAGAACATGCGTGGAATATGCATTCGTGTTTACATACGAACAAAGAGCTAAAATTAATCCATATGTATCCACTGCTGGATTAAATGTCATGTAGGGAGGCTAATATAAGCAACAATTGAGATGTAAATGGGTTGGTTCAAATTCTTTAATCCGTGTTGGTGTCAAGAATGCTGTCCAAACATGCATTATTGTTACAATACATTTTTGGTACACCCTGAATACTGAAGAGCTAAAAGCAGGTCAAAGTTGTGGCACAGGTGTTGGTGACGGTGGTGGTTTTAATTGATGGACAGATTCAAATAACTGACTTTCGTGGAGCTGGCATTGGATCAATTTATACCCAATACTCCATTCTTAATCTTGTTGTCCATTTGTCTCCCCGACCAGGTTTTACTGGGATTTGACCATGCTGCTGTTGATGGTGGGAAACCTCATCATCATCCCCGTCGGGATCACCTTCTTCAAAGATGAGCACACGCCCCCCTGGATCGTCTTCAACGTAGTTTCCGACACCTTCTTCCTCTTGGACCTTGTGCTCAACTTCCGGACGGGCATCGTCAAGGAGGACAACACGGAGATCATCCTGGACCCGCAGGAGATCAAAATTAAGTATCTTCGCAGCTGGTTCGTAGTGGACTTCATCTCTTCTATCCCGGTGGACTACATCTTTCTCATCGTAGAGACACGCATTGACTCTGACTTCTACAAGACTGCGCGGGCTTTGCGGATCGTCCGGTTTACCAAGATCCTCAGCTTGCTTCGCCTCCTTCGCCTTTCCAGACTCATTCGCTACATCCACCAATGGGAAGAGGTAGGAAAAGAATCCAGGGATTGGGGGTGAGGGGGTTTAGAAAGTTTTGGTTTGCTTACTCTCGGCAATTGACTCTCTTTGGACAATTAGTTTAGAAAATGATGGATGGACAGGAAATGGACAGCATAATTTTAACTGGGGTGTTTAGACATCCAATTGTTTTTTTTGACAATTCCCTTGTTAGATACTAACCTTGCTAGCTTTTTAGAAATGCAATTGTTTTTCGTTACATTTCTGTAGGGAAATTCTTCCGATGAATTTCAACCAATTTATTTAAAGTGGCACTAGCATCCTACTGCAGGTATGTTTGTGCAGCACATGTCCCCCGGGAGGGAGGCGCACTTATAATTATGCACACCGATTGAAGAAACTCTTTTTCGGCACCTTGGGCGTCAGTGAGTTGATAAAACCACAGTGTTGATTGGCGTTTCTCTCTGTGCGCCCATCCAGATAGTGGTGGGACCGCATATCCCCCCGAGGTTTTTCCACGATATGAGCGTGATTGTAATTGCGACATCATTTGGAAAAGTTCCCGTCGCTCTGACGCGTGGATCTTGTTTGCTCTCAAAGGTAAAAAGATACAACGTGAAAGTGTCAGTGTGGAATTGAGAAGAAAGAATGGAAACACAGAAGACATTATTGGTGTACAGTCATTTTGACACAAACAGAACCAAATCCATCGACAGCTTAACAACAATAATGACGGGTCTATCAATTCTCCTGGTTGCACAATCAAAACAATCAATTAGACACCTTCACCCACGTGCATGACAATCAGAAGGTACTGAATAGAACCTGATTGCCAATCAAAGCACCTTTTCACTGGACCTGTCCATCGTCCGTCCTCTTATAGGTGCTCTGTTATCACACAACCACCCAGCCTGCACACTGTGTGGAGATCAGTGTGTGCTGACATCAATCTCTGTGATGCCATTTCAAACAGAGGAAAAGTTCAAATGAATCACGAGGAGTAGAATCTTCCCCTCATGCATGCCCTCCACCGCTTCTAGGAGCCCGAACGAAGACATCACGGGATATTCACTCCGACTTTTAACTTGACGTGGGGGTCGGCACTGTGGTGAAAAAAAGCAGTTGCGTGTTAAGCCTGAGCACTGAGGCGACAGTGTGATTAAGGAGGAAAAATCGCAAAGGAAACAAGCAGATTAGATAATTAAATAAACATCGATACCTCATGGGCAGCACAATAGATTTCTGGTTAGCACGTCTGCCTCGCGGTCGAAAGGTTCTGGGTTGGAATCTCGGCGATGTGAGTCTTGCATCCTTTCTCGATAGCTGTTTATTTTCTGAAGGTACTGATATTTACATGGGTTAAAAAACTGTGGACAAATTTGCCGGCAACTATAACCAAAAAAGAGACAGCACAACTTTGCACTGCCAGCTGCCATTTGCATGTTTCATGTGGTCGCAGGTGGCGTACGAGGGCGACTGGGCTGGCTGATGAGTACCAGTTAGGCAGACAGAGTAAAAGGCCAGCTTTGCCTCAGCGCCAGCCTACTCCAGATGCATCCTCACACAAATGTCATGTGTCACACAGGAGAATAACTTGTCGCCACCTGACTGACTCTTTGACTTTTCCCATTGACGTTTCCTGCTACATTTGAATATTTTGGGAGAGGAAAAAAAAGCCTCACAAGACACTCCTGTCTGACCCTTTGAATGTTGAGATAAAAAGGAAGTCAAATAAGGAGGTTCTGTTTATATTTCCCACAAGACTTTCACATTTCTTGGATTTTTTTTTTTTTACACTTTAAGGCCACCATACTTCTTGCTTGCCTAAAGGTTGAAATTACTTCTATTTTATGGATAAATACCACCACATTACATTCAATCACAATATACGCACAAAAAACATTTATCTCGCCATTCATATAAACCCAGAAACATCTTAAAAAAAGATTTCTTCCTATTCACAGACAATGTAAATAAACACACAGGCACTCACACTAATAATGTAAACATTCGTCAGATAAGGCGCACTGCCACACATTTTTATTTTGGTTGTGCAGATTTTCTGATCGACTTAAGTGTCACTTCATGAAATGTTCACACGTCGACCTTGAAAAGAGGGCGTTCCCTGGTGCGCTTATTGTTCCAGAGGTTTAAGCACGAAGGTCTAGCGCCACTTGAAGATCAAACCTCATATTGCACGTTTTGAGTCATTTCACAGGCGCTCACGGCGGGTGACAAATGTCACCGGGCGACTCGACTGATTCGTGGTGACTTGCGGACAAGGCAGGGGGGGAAATGGACACACCTGTCTCATATATATACGACTACCGACTGGCCAAAGGCTGTAAATGTGTCCCCTTCCACATAATAACGACAGCTGGTTGCCGACATTCTGTCATAGTAACGTAACTGGTCGGAAAAAAAATCAGCTACAGCGCACTTTTTTTTTTTCCACCTATAAGGCGCATTTCCACATGCAGATGACACTTGCGGCCAATTAGGCTCACACTGACTTGACCAAATCACGCCTCTTTGGTGGTTGCTTACAAGTTTGGGTGTGTCTGAAGTCTAAACAGGAAAATACCCGTCGCTTGAAGAAAGCTGCATAAAAAATGGATTTAAACGTGAACGGGAGAATCTGCGCCAGAATGAACAGTCTGTCCATTTACTGCACCAAAGGTAAAAACACAACATTATCTCCATCGTTACTGTAGGTCGTTTCTCCACATCGAGTGCTTCAAGTGTTAAAAAAAAAAAAAAAAAAATATATATATATATATATATATATATATATATATATATATATATATATATATATATATATATATATATATATATCATTTTCACGGCGCTTAGTGAAGATCTTTCGTGACTCATCACACCGTGCAATATTTAGCTCTTGTAACAAGACTGAATGCCATCCAGCATTGCTCACTTAAATGACATCAACTTTTTTTGATATGGCAGAATTGGCACACGCAAACATTCACACATGCACGCACATAAAATAAAACACTAGTTTTCAGCATGCTACATTATGAATAGCGTTGTGGTAGTATCACCCAGTTTCTATTATTGTTTGGCTTTAATTTTCTCTCCAGTAAGGAGTCACTCAAAGGCCACTTCTTGCGGGAAGTGTTTGATTTGAGTAGAGCTGAAACAAATGTTGCATATTGCATCGCTTAATACTGCAGGGAGTTCATTTGAACAAACTCTCCCTTCTTTTATTTTCAATGTTTTTCTTCTTTTGTTTAAGAATTCAAGACAAACAGGATGGAATAAACCCCCCAAAATGTGCCATTTGTATCAGTAGCCCAAACAAAATAGTCTGTGAGTGATACAAGCAAATTTTTTATTTTTTGAGTCAAGACCAGTAAACCAGATTCACATTATAGTTTAAATGAGCTGACACAATAGAGGACATTCATGTTCTGTCTACTGATAGTGGCAAGTCTGCCTTTGCTCGGCTTAAGTGCAGCCAAAGAGGGTCCATTATGAATAATGTGGCAATTTTGGACATCTGACGGCGCACCTCACTCGACGTCATTTCGGCCTGCATCAAAGGATTAACTGTTATGCATGGATTTTTCTGACACTTTTTCAAAAATAATAATCTCTGTCCATTGACTTACATTAAAAACATTGCTCTTTTCCACATACTGTCCATCCATTATAATGAGAAAAAAATACCCCTCCAATCACAAACACATAATTGCGACATATATGGACACCAATCAATCATAATAATAATAATAATAATAATAATCACATCCAACAGATTCTATTGATGCGTATATATTTCTTCTCATCCCTCCACACGCGAGATATAACCGCTTGTCCTTAAGAGGGGCGCAGTGTGTTAGCAGCCCAAAGCACAGACATGTTGGCACATCATCACAAAAGAGTTGAAGTGTCCTTACGCATGCTACTTGACCCCCAAACTGCTTCAGTCGGCCATGCCAGGAGATAAAGAGAGGCGGGCTTCACGGGTCAAAGCAGAGCTGGATGTTTTTGGCGACGGTTTATCTTCACACAATAGAATGTGTTTGTGTTTTAAAAGACAAAATCTTTATTAAGTTTTAAATCTGATTAGGAATCAAATGGATGTTTCACCCACACAAGATTTAAACCCGTATATTTTTAGGATTATCATCATGGAAGTTAGGCTGGAATTGCTTTACAATGATTTGCCGTAAATGGAGCATATTGCTGATTAATAACCATTTCGGATTTTTATCACATCAGTCGCGTTTACTGTAGCATTTAGCCACAAACGTTAATTTTAAAGATTAAATATCACCGCGTGCAGTCACACCGTTGCAAATGATGTTTTGACCAAGTTCAGGTCTAGAAGAGTTGAGTGAAAGTTTTATCCAAACTTAAATTTGGAAATTACCCTCTTTACACATTTTCAACCTTGCACTCGTGAGTTTGGCTAGGGTGTCCCTAATTAATTGAAATATGTCCTTAAAAGGAATCATACACATCTGCGGCATCTTTCACTCTTGCCAGCTTCCTCTTGTCACTTGTCTCCGGGATAAAAATAAGCCTGTGGCCGGATATTCTTCTCATCCGAGTTGTCTCCTGTTGATGAACCAGTGACTTGGATGCCATTACTCATCCCGTTAAGATCAGATTCCGTGCAGCACGCTAATGATTCAGCTCCGAGGGCGACCTCTCGCCATCCTCCTCAGAACTGTTTCGACCTGCCGAGTCCATCAACGTTTTAGGAAATGTTGTTGAGAGGAGCATGGAAAAGTGCTGGAGTAGTCTTCAAATACATAAAGAAATAATGTTGATGTTTTGATTATCCGTGTGTGCTGTATCAAAAGATTCGTGGTCATTTATTCCTTCTACTGGTGACGTACTGAGTATCTGCTTGAAGAGAGTTTTTTTATTTGCTCAAGCAAACACGAATTGAGGTATGACGTCTTTTGTTGGTGGCTAATTGAGGCACGTTGTCGATTTGACAAAACGCATTTATTGATTTAAGTAGAAGACGAAGCCTACTCGGGAACAAATTGAGGTTTATTTGATATGTGGTGTTTATTTTTTTTTTTGTAGATGACTAATTGAGGCATGCTGTCGATTTTAAGATGAGGCAATTAATTTTGAGGAAAAAAAACGCTTCCATTTTTTCACGCTCGGGCGCCTTGATAGACATGGCCCACCCCTCATCAGCACCGCCCCCATCCCCCCCATCCCTGGGTACCTGAAACTGTGACCACTTCTCACTCATTAAATCCACGCAAAGTTATTTGAAGAAGGTAAATCAACTCATCAGCCGCCACTCGCTGACCCGTCTCCTCGGTCAAGGAGTGCTCTTTGAGAGATAAGAAAGAACGCAAGAAAAGATTTAATGAGCCATTATGGGGCGCACAATGAGGCTCTCCGGCGACACTGACAGGTCCCCAACACTGTGAATGGGCCCCGTTGTTATATGAAGAGCCACCCGAGTGGATTGAGTTTTTAAAAGACCATTGCACATAAATGTGTGATCCAGCACAAACTGAAAGGCACATCTCGCCAGGAAGAGTGTTTTGTTTTTCTTTTTTTTTCTTTTTTTCATGTGGTGATCGGTGCCCTGCAGGCCTGTTTAGACAGATGATGGAAGGGTGTTCCCTGTGGTCCACTCCCAGGCCCACTTCTCATTCACCGCATGTACTTCATCCACCATGACGGCATGCATGCACATGACATCTCGGTGAAGGCCTTTTTTTTTTTTTGCAGAAGAGAAACCCTTCCCGCGGGTCGGCCATTGTGTTAGCTGATTAGAAATGATCTTTGAGGCACGCACGGATTGATTTAATTGATAAAGCTCATTACTTGTCACTCTGAAATCATGTGTCAATCAAGCACGGGTGATGATGCAGCACGGGGTAATTACGACGCGACTCATTACATTAAAATTTGCAAATATGCACATATTAAAAAAAAAATGAGAATGTGCTTCGAAAAATATAGCACCATTTTATTTTTTAAAAAAATCCTTGATTACTCTCCACTTAACTTTCTTAAAAAATGCTTTAAAAATTATAACAAATTGCAAATTATTCCTATTCATTGACCAGCACCTGTAAGTGTGCCACAAATAGCCTTTTGCTTAAATTTCCTTCCATTTGACTTAAAAGCAGTCATTTCCCATCTGGAAATACGATTTGTGAAATGAAATGAAAAATATATCAGGAGCTCTGTGACGAGACAGGAAAATGAGGGGTACCTCATGATTTATTCAATTGCCACAGAAGTGAATTGAACACTTTTAAGTTTATGGAATGCCATTACAGCAGTGAGAGGAAATTGGACATCCTGCAACAACGTGTAGTGGAATTTTTTTTTCCAAACCACTGCATTTAAAGGAAGATTACGCCCTTAATAAAAGGAAAACAAACAAAAGCGCCCAGGGCTAAACATCAGTAGGAAGCAAATGGGCAAAAAAGAGTGGCGTGTTTTTTTGTGTATCTGTCATCCACTCTTGAGAAAAGCTGCCCGACGCTTGATTCGCACCCTGGCACACTTTTGCAGGCGCTCTTCCATGATGGAGTTACAATGATGTGATTTGAAGGTAGAGCGTCGGCGGCGGCGGCGGTGGCTCCTCTCGCATCGTCCCGACAGAAGCACAACACCGGCCGCCTCGTTCATAACACGCAAGCAAATAAACACGCACAGGAATAGAATCAACAAGCAGGGAAGTCAACAACAGACACTTTATTCTATTAGATGGTTGATTTCCCCCTCTGAAGTTCCAATGAACATCATTTAAATCCATTACAGGTGATCAAATAAGCATGAGAAACGTAAGTATAATTTCAAGCAAATCAATTCCACGACAACTTATTACTGCAGCGAAACAACAATTGTTCCCTGCAGGAATAAAATGCAATAATCTTTTTATTAACTGAACAGGCAATTTTAATTTCATGTTGTCTTTTGTGATCATCATAAAATATGTTGATCACATTTGCTGTTGAACTCAGTCTTAAAGTTTTCAAAGTAATTTTTTCACATCATCCTTTTAATGCATACTTAAAATCAACAAAAAAATCACAACAATGTCACTACAATATTAGTCGATACTCACAAATTTAATATGCCATACAAGTGAAAAAAAATGTGAACCACAGTTATTCAGAGTCTATATTTTTTATAGTGTCAGACATTAAATTGATTTAAGACCTTAAACCAAACAACAACACCAAACTACACTAACCACTGTATTTATCCATTTAATGGACAAAAATGACCAGATGAAAGGGTTGATGTCATCATTTCTTGCTCACAACCAAGATGAACTACGCAGTCTGAGTCGCAAGCCCTTAAAAGGCCCTGAGTGGATTTTAATCAGGTGTAGAGCAGTTAGCCGTGCTCTTCTGTGGGATTAAGAGGCTTTCCAATGGCCACGGCCATTAAAATCTACACCGGCCCACAAGTCCTGCAGCGCCTTGCGAGTATATTTATCATTAGGATTAACAAACCCTGCCCGTGAAACAATCTCGGCCCAGGAGCGCCGTTACCTCCGCCCTGGCTTGCCATTATTGTATTTGGCTGAGTGGCCGATGATAGGAGTGATTCAGCAAAGTCACCGTTGGGAAAACAGGGGAGCGTCTCCCTGAGGAGGCTTGTCAGAACATCTGCATGTACCTGCTCATCTGTGTGTCGAAAGCTTTGGCTTTGCGAGGCACTTTAGCAAAATGTAATTAACCTTTCACTACTCCACATCCCTACAACTGAAACGTCCATCCGTCCATTTTCTACCGCTTAGCCGGAATCGGGTTGCAGGGTCAGTAGCTTCAGCAGACATCCCTCTCCCCAGCCACTTCATCCAGCTCATCCCGGGGAATCCTAAACCAGCTGAGAGACATAGTCTCTCCATTGTGTCCTTGGTCACCCCCAGGGTCTCCTTCCAATACGACATACAAAGAATTTAGCATCCACTGACAACGCCACCACACGATCAATCCCTTCAGCGTACGGGAATACACTCCTTGACAATCCACCGAGATTCTGGGAATTTAATGACCTGCTTTTCTCCTTGCAGATCTTCCACATGACCTACGACCTGGCCAGCGCCATGGTAAGGATCGTCAACCTTATCGGCATGATGCTGCTTCTTTGCCACTGGGACGGCTGCCTGCAGTTCCTGGTGCCCATGCTGCAGGACTTCCCCCCTGACTGCTGGGTGTCCAAAAATAAGATGGTGGTAAGTGTTTTTCCTGCGTTGGTATCCCGTCCCCTCTGTGTGTTCCTGGCTGATCCAATCAGACGATACTCTGACTTATCTCCTTCATCCACCTCTGTAATTACTCCACTAAAGCCCTTTAGCATCCTGTGAGACCTTGTCTTGCGTATCTGTCATCTTAAAGGCGAAATTAAATCAACTGTATTCGTCAGCCAAATGTGCCCACATGCAATCAATTTAGTGAAATGTGCATTGATCTTATATTTAATTCTTAAATGATACTTTTTAACGTTTTATCGTCCATCCAATTTCTGGAACCACATTCCCTAAAGACGGCGAACGTGTCGCGACCAAATCGGCCGTGTTTCCGATGGCCTCACGTTACCTTAGCATGCGACAGGTTACCCACCGTAATTTATAGCCTATTTTTGTGAGGCCAAGAAATTGATCAGTGAGCTGCCCCTCCTCCCTTTCAGTGTACATCCCAATGAATCAAACGTACATTTAACCTCTACGGAATGCCACTGAGGAGACTGCTTCCCTAAGTGATGGCTCATCAATATATGCGCGAAGGTCAACGTCTCTCGGAAACCACCGGTGCCATTGTGTGCCGTGTGTTAGTCATCACTAGGAAATTTATAAATAACAAAAGTGATGGTGCGTGTTGGAATACAGGCGGCGCAGATTGAATAGGCTTATTGGTTTCGACCCAACAGGCACCTCTTAAAAGTGATTACATTCGGTGTTAAAAGCAGCCTTTGTGCAAAGGGAAGGTCTCAGCCAAGAGAATGTCTGCAGAATTTGATCCATCAACAGATATTTGTGTGAAGCATTTTTCTGTACGATCCACAGATACCTTTTAGCATTGCTAATCTGGCATGTTGTTTCCACGACCATCACATTCCTTGTGATTATTATCATTATTTTGAGAATGAAAGGCATATTTTTCTTGAAAATGTTTCCCCCCCCCGAAAGTCCTTCATCTTTTAACTAATTATTACCGTGTTCGGGTAGCTAACGGATAAACACAGTCAGCCTGCCTCTGCTTCTTATTGGACCTATTGATGGTGCTTTCATCAAAATATGAGCGCAATTAATCTATGGCTAACTCTAACCCTTGTTTAGTTTCAGCTAGTTTTTGCTAACTTTATAAATGTTCTATTTGTAGCTCTATCACAAGGTTTATACGCATGGCCTGATCTGTGCGTAAATTTGCACGTCTTGACACATAAGTCCAAATTGATAAATCCCATACTTGACTTGGGAATGTTGAAACGCACACTTTACGCACACTTCTGTGCGCATGATAAAAGAGCCCCCTGGATAAGCTTAAAGACGATTTAATATTCTTACAAGAAGCAACAACAAGCATGCCGCAAAAGCAGCTTGTGGCGCATAGAAAAAGTTCAGGAATAGCCAAAGAGTAATTGATTTGGCCTGTGTCAAATAGTGAGCTGTCCTTGAGGTCCGCGCTCTTGTTAGCATTTGACTTTAACCAAAGTGGCTGAATAATTGATGTAATCGAAGGGAACGGCGTTTGTGCAAATACTACGGCGAGAGCCCACTCTGAGGAGAATATACGGCTCGCAGTCAGCTGTGCGTGCCAGAACAGATGTCACATGAGTAGTTACATCGCTCAAGGTATGATGTATTTGGTTCATCATGCCTCGGTGCCTCGCTGACATGCCGAGCGCTCGCTTGCTCCGTACGCCTCGCCTTCCATCATGAGAAACGACAGATGTTGCACACCCATTTCCCTTGAGATGTTGCACAGTTTAGCTAATTTTAGCCTACAATACGTGCCTGTCGGCGTCTGAATTTTTTTTTCAGTCATCAGACTTCCGACCTTTTGCCTGGATTGACACCGCAGGTGTAAATGAAACAAAATTTAAGCACGGATACACATAATGTTGTAGAACAACCTCGTCAGCTTATTGTCATTCAAGATGAGTTTTTAACACGGAGAAGGGAACTTTAACTTTAAGTAATCTGAATGACTGTGAATGTCCTTCGGTAGGTGCTGCTGAGTTGGTTAGCAACAATACTGAAATGGGCTTCACAGTTCAAATTGTAAAGAGGTGTGAGCCTGAATGTTTGTTAGGCGTGTGCGTCTCACTAATAAAAGACGATTCGATACATATCGCGATACATGTAGTTTGATACGATTCAAGGACTGTTCGATTTACAATCAAAACCGATTTTCCAATTCAAATCGGTATTTTTTTTGTTATACCCCTATAGCAAGGACTTTGCATTCAGCATTCTGTAACCTCATTTAGCAACACAAGAGAACCAAAATGTTCAACATCCTCTTTCATTCGGATGTCCCCGAGCTGAGCGACAAAAAATATGCACTCTAAATCCTGCGAGATGGAAACATGAAGCTTCTCATCCGGCAGCTCTTTGTTTTCTTTCACACACTAAATGCTGTCTAATTAATTGCATTAACTAGAAGAATAGTTCTCAGTGTGACGGAATAACAAATAAATCTTCTGCTTTTTCCATTCCAGGCTATAGCAGCCTCCCCTCTTATTACCTGGGGTTCTGCATTACTTCAATTCTGCCAGAGTCATTGAAGTCGACATCAGTATAATATTTCTTTTCAAATTAAAAACATTTCTCAGATGTTTTAATGAAATATCTAACATGGTCAAAATACCCGAGTTTTAAGAATAACAGCGCATGAAACAGTCTTGAGACTGTTTGTGATTTAGGGCTATACAAATGAACTTGACTTGACTTGACTTGACTTGACTTGACTTGACTTGACTTGACTCCTGAAAGCTGTAAATTTTGAAAGAGCTCTCTTGTCAAGTAAACAGTGGCTTCCTCCATGGCATCCATTCTTGTTTACTCTTTTACTTATCATCGATTTGTCAAGATGGCAGCGCGTGCCAGAGATTCCCGTAAGTCTTTAGCCAGATTTTTCTTTATCTCATCAAGCATTCCACGGCATGCTCTTGCAGTCATCTTTACATGACAACCGCTCTTAGGAAAAGTATCAACAGCGCAAAATTTTCTCTGTTATGATGGACAGATTTAGAGATATTCTTGTGACCCTTTTCAGGTTGGGTTCAGGTTCTGTTCACATCAGGCAATGCTTCTTGAGAACAGAATACTGGTGTGGAGTTTTCATTAGGTCAGGTAGATTTTTGAGTGGATCCCAGGTTGGCAGGACTATTGACTCTGGAAAAAAAACATAAAATATATACTATGTCGTATCAACAGATTCTTTATTCTCTTGATTTGATGCTCACTGAGCTGGATTTGCTGATGTCACTTTGAGTTAATAATTTAACAATATGATGAATACTGCTTTTCTAGTTTCTGCCAAATGTGTGCTGGTCTGCTTAGCTTGAGACACAATAATGGTTCCATGTAATTTGGCAGTCTTAAGGCAGAGCTTTGAAAAAAAAAAAAAAAGTACTACAGAGACCCAACTATGTGAGTACAAGCAATTAAAAAACAACTCTGCCATGGTATGTGCACTCTGCGATACAAATTTTTCGACCTCTAGCCTCTGGCATTATTTCACCGGGTCATCGCTTCCTACCTTTCCAAGAGTGGCACTAATAAAATGGCTATCTCTACTTTTTTTCGACTGTGGAAATTAGTTTGAAAGCAATTTAGACATGTCAACTCCCAGGAGAAATTTCTATTGATTGACCATGAACTACCACAAAGATCTAAAGAGGGTAAAAGAAAAAAAATGTGGAGGCCACTTATCTGCAAATAAGAAAACCCGGCGAGAAATCGCATCTTTTCTAAATGGCTGACCTAGTTTCCTGCCACACACGCCAGCGTCTCCCGTGTGTGTCACGCCTTATTCGCCTGTGCTCGGGCTTCCGTTTTGCGCGTTTGGGCCCAAAATGTCGGATCGGTGCGTTTGCATATTGAGACGGCGCACTCTGGCAGCTACCTCAAGTGGACAGCTGCCATTGCTTTGCGTCTTTTAAGAAGGCGTGCGGGCGAGCTGCCGAAGAGCCCTGCTGACATTTGAACGTGCCTTCGACTGGATTAGCAAGATGGCGTCATGCATCTTCTGTTTGTTTGTTTTTCCCCCCCCTGCAGAATGACACGTGGGGACAGCAGTATTCCTACGCCCTGTTTAAAGCCATGAGCCACATGCTGTGCATCGGCTACGGCATGTATCCCCCGGTGGGCATGACCGACGTATGGCTGACCATCCTTAGCATGATCGTGGGGGCTACGTGCTACGCCATGTTTGTGGGCCACGCCACCGCCCTCATCCAGTCGTTGGACTCGTCGCGACGGCAGTACCAAGAGAAGGTGAGTCAAAAGAAAGGTTGTATTAGGATGAACTCTCATTTAATGCTTAAGAGATGTTCCAGAAGCAAAATCAGACATTTTAAAAAAACATTTTTAAAATAAAAACAATATATAAAAAAATATATATTTTCAAAATAAAAACATGATATAAATATATAACATCAGAAATATACAATATAAAAATAAAATATAAAAATAAAAACAATATATAAAAAAAATACTATTTACATTAAATATATATTTTTAAAATAAAAACATGATTTAAATATATAACATCAGAAATATACAATATAAAAAGGAAGAAATATATTTTAAAAATCCTTCCCCTTTACCCTTATGCACTGCTAGCCTTGAGTTCCGCAACTCACTTTCAAAAAGTATCTACCTTGTCCATGAAATGGTACAATTTATAAAGTAGCGTAGAAAACTCCACTTGTGTGCTGAGGCAATCAAGTCAAGCACCATTGAAGCAATCAGGATATAAGAATACGTTTGCACTATGATCCTGGCAGCCACTGCAGACCGATCTCCGCGAAACATAGTGTGCCATGCTGTTTGGAACATTGTCTTCTCCGTACCTGAGTTTTAGCTTAATTGGAATTTGGTAGTATATATTTAGAAGAATTGCAGGCAGCAAATGTGTGATATCATGGAATACTGTACTATACATAGGAATACTATGAACCGCCTCCAAGGTTTGATGTGCCCTTTTGTGTACTGTCAGGTTTAATCGTGCTCACCTTTTTACCATCGTCAAATAGCTTTCTCATCCTACAATGTGTCAAATTTTCCGACCCTTTAAAAATCTCACTGAGCATCCGGCAACCTGAAGTTGGACCGTCTGTCTCCAGTAAGATGCTAAGCAGACCATGATTTTTCCATTTGGGCAACCTCATGCAGCAAGGAACCCCAGCATCCCCACTTTGTTGGGGGGGGGGAAGCCCCGACAGCTGGCCTTCCACAGGCGCCCGGCGTGGGCGATAATGAGCTGAGCTGCCGGGCTGCCACATTTCTCGCCGTCTGTGGCGCGTGGGAGAGAATAGATGGGAGGGTGACCTCCGTCGGATGTTGGGCTCGCTTATATTCAGAAGGTGGATGAGAGGGAGTGAAAGAGCTTCGATGATGTAATGGGACTTTCAGGTAGCTCAGAGTGGACGTGTTTAATGTTTCACCTTCACGGCCAGGATGACTCGCGCCACTAATACAGCGGATTTGAACGGCAATGTGCTGACAGTTAAAGCTGAGCTTTTGTTTTGATTGGCGCTATTAATGTATTGCTTCGAGAAAGTGTCCTTATAATTTTGGCGTGAATCCTGATAAAAATGAAGAACAGGCCAAATGGAATCATACCAAATGGTACGGTCGAGTCACCTTATGTCAATGTCAAGACATTAGTAAGAAGAGTAGGCCAAATATAGTTTACTAAATGAACTTACAGTTTATGCTTTTGGGAAAATCTATTATGGAAATATACGTATGTGCTTGGAGAGAAATACTATAAATAAATAAATAAATAAATAAATAAATAAATAAATAAATAAATAAATAAATAAAGATCGCAAAAATATGGCAATGTTTGTGGATGAGTTTTTCAGTAATTAGCCGAGTTAGGTATCACAGGAAAAAAAAAAACGGTGTAGTTTTAGTATCATTCCTAAACAGCTGGTATGTTCCAGCGTCCCTAAACATCCTAAAGCCACATTTTTCATTTTCTGGGTTCACTCTTTACCTATCCTCAGGAATCCCCCTCGCTGCTCACTTGAAAATACCCCTGCACTCTCGCAGCCTGCAGACAGGTTATTTCTGCGGCAAGCAATTAAATTTTAAGATGGCGGGTTCTCCCGTTTATCTTTTTCGCACACTTTGGTGATAAGACGCGCTCTACCGTGCACTGCAAGGGGACTCTTTGCCATTGCCGTGTTTCTGGATTGAGAAGGTTTTTTGTACATGAAATATGCATAAACTAAAATCAAATATGCATATTAACTACAAAACAACATACAAAAAAAAACAATAAAATGTACTATAATATATAATATTATTTATGTAATTAATTATGGAATATTTATATTAATTCACATACAATACAATACAATAATTGTGTTGTAAATTCAGGCGGAGATATTATTATGAAATTAGCCGCATTTACTTAACTTGAATGAAAAGAGCATCAAGCAAAGCAAAACAGCCAGTATCAAAGCAACATGCTAATCATCACAGATTCCTTCACACTGGTCATTTGCATAATATGTGGTGGATACCTTTCTTTAATAGGCCATAAGCCTATAAAAATGTGACCTGTCACAAGCATTTAATGCATGTTAATGAACTTGCAAAGTCAGGCTCAGGGAAGCACCGGCATGCGGTAATCTTTAACACCATAAACTGTGAGAGGCATTAGAAGGACGAGCAAGCAAGGTGAGGTACTTAAAAGCGCATATAGGCTGGATAATGGCAGGTATTATTGGTGCTATGAAACTAAACACATGTTCATGGTGGATACAGCCAAGCTCATATTAAAAACAGAAAAAAGTCTTCTTTGCAATATACTATACTGTACTGAACATTGAAGGCCAGACTTGTGTTTTAAGACAGGTTTTACTGCAATTGTAAAAGCATCATAAAGAACTACAACAATGATTTCCCTTTATATGTCTACTTCAAAAGACATACATTTTCAAATAAATTATTTTTGTTTTTCATTTTTTAAAATAAAGCTCAAGTAGAAATCATGCAACCAAACAAAGGGATTTGCCTGAATCAGCGGAATAAATATATATTTAAATAAATAAATAAATAAATGAATAATTTCTGCCACTGAAAAGCAAAAGATAAAGTTAATTCTTTGGTTTGTTGCACTGAGGCTGGGTAATGTTTGTGTAAAAGCCGTATCAGCCATATATAAAGTCATATTTTTATATTTGTGATAGTAGTAATGTGTATTGTTTAGATTGCATTTGATTGGACTCCATTTTACCTTTCTGCTCGTAGCTGTGAAGATTTAAAGTCCGTTTTTTTGCAAAGATATTCAAACCATTTCTAAATTGAAAGGCATTTTGTCAGTTTTGTGTGGCACGGTGATTGAGAGGTTTGAGTGGTCGGTAATTGGAAGATCGCTAGGTCGATACCGAAGCCCCTAGTCGGTTCCGATGTTGCGTCATCGCAGTGAATTTCCTTTCTGTGGGAATGGGAGGGATTATCTTTTCAGTTAGATTACTTGCAAACTCAAAGTGTTCTTCCTTCACACTGCAGGCATTCTAGTTTATTTATTCATTTTGCTGTACTGTTGTTTGCATTCATCGTGTCGAGGAGGTGCAAAACTAACGTCCGGGTACATCTCAGTTAGGCTCCAGGATAGCCGTAACCCCAGCTGTGATAAACATAACATCTAATCCCTCCAATTATAATTTCGTATTTTGGAAAAGATCAGGCAAGAACACACACTTGTTCTACTGCCTAGTGGTAAAGTGTGCAGAGCTACATTTTGGATGGGAAAAAAAAAAAGGAGTTTCCGTCAAACTTTTGTCGTAGCTAACAAAAAAATCACAGTTTCACATTTTTCCGTCTGGGACATTTGAACAAAAAAAAAAAAAAAAAATCTTAAAGCTTTTCACATGGGAAAGAGCAGGAGACGACGGCGGAAAAGACACTCTGCTCTCAAAGATGGTGAAAATTATCATCAGAAAACGACGGTATAATCTTTCCTGAATAGAATTCTATTACAATATGGCACCAGGAGATAAATGCCCGCGCTGTCAGAAGCGAGCAAGCCGGCTTAAATGGGCTCTTAAATAGGAATCAGGCAGCCTGTTAACTGTTCCACAAAGTAAGAGAGCCGGGCAATCACACGAAATACTAAAAAGGATGGGGACTTGAAGTGTGGCCCCCACTGAGATGAAAAATTGCATTATTAGGTTCATTTTCACATGGAGCTTGCCAATCCTGCGCCGTGTGTAAATAGATTGTGGAAGACACAAAGCGAAGCTGGGAAATAAAGTAAAGCGACTCATCCTTTGACTGACGCGTAATGGAGAGGGAATAAGAAGGTGCGACACTGTCACTTAGTGGCGTTTTATAGGTATTGATGTTTTAATACGTTCATACATTAGAATATCGATATTTCAGCACAGATGTTGGTTCCTTAGCATTCTTTTCACAATCAAGTATAATGTGAGTAGAGCTATCAAAATTAATCGATTAATCGACAACTATTCGAGCAGGTTGTTATTTACAAAATGGTTCCATCTTGTATGCTAAGAAAAGGTTTTATCCGATTATTCGATTAAACGATGGAATAATCGAAAGAATAATCACTTGTGGCGGCTCGGTGGCGCACTGGGTAGCACGTCCGCCTCACAGTTAGGAGGGTGCGGGTTCGATTCCACCTCCAGCCCTCCCTGTGTGGAGTTTGCATGTTCTCCCCGGGCCCGCGTGGGTTTTCTCCGGGCACTCCGGTTTCCTCCCACATTCCAAAAACATGCTTGGTAGGCCGATTGAAGACTCCAAATTGTCCCTAGGTGTGAGTGTGAGTGCGATTGGTTGTCTGTCTCTGTGTGCCCTGCGATTGGCTGGCAACCAGTTCAGGGTGTCCCCTGCCTACTGCCCGATGACGGCTGGGATAGGCTCCAGCACGCCCGCGACCCCCGTGGGGACTAAGCGGTTCAGAAAATGGATGGATGGATGGATAATCACTTGTAAAAATATTTGTGACAACCTGAAATGTGACCAATTCACATTTAATTTTGATCTGGTTCTCAAAGGAACAGGTTGTTACAGGATGGCTCCATCTTGTATCGGCGGTACAGAAGAGAATTCCATCTGTGCAGATTGGGGGCACAAGATGGCTGCACGTGTGCACAGGGCACGCTTGCCATTCCGGCTCGCCTATAAGCCGCCACCGCCGCCGCCGCTTATCTTCATCTATGAAAATGGAAATGTACGATGGGAAAGGGGAGGGTGGGTTGGATGTGGGGGCGCTGCAGAAAGAGGAGATAATCTCCCTCATTTGTGTCTCGTTACTCACGGACGCTCTGTTATACTTGAACTTTTCACATCAGAGCTTTAACGCTAGTGTCGGATGGTGCTATAGTTAATTCCAAGAGGGACGCTGTCCATTGAGTGGCTTGTTGAGACACGTCGGTCCCAAGCGTCTTCACTTCAAATTGGACCACGCTGCCCCTCCCATTTGAATCTCTAATTAACACTTGGCAATTAAGCAAGTTTCCTTTGGAGTGGGGTGAGTTAATAAGCGATCTCAAAATGAGCATCTGTGGAGCTCAACGACCTCTCATACTATTGGCTGCATTAAAATAAAAATAACCAAATTTCATTTTGAAACAATTTTTTTTTTAAATAAAAATCCACTGTATCATAAAAGTTGTTTATAGAAATTGCGACCCAGAAATTGTTAGTCATCCATTTGGAGATACAATTGGAGATACAATAAATGTTTCTTGTTGGACACCAGCAATATTGGCAAAACAAACAACATGAGAGTCCAAATTTTAACAACTGAGGGATGAAAAAAAAGACACCCAGTGTAGGAATGATCCTTTTATGAAAACGATGTTTGTCTTTGGCCAAAAAAGCGTGTCCATAATCCGTAGAGGATACAATCAACCCAAGGACACAGCTGTCAACAAGTTGAAGAGCTTAAGTCTCATTCTGCCTTACAGAAAAAGCCACTCGCTTCTCATTAGTCCAGACCTGACTGACGGCGGTAATTTAACACGTTTTCATTCTTCAGTCTGCCATGCAGAGTTACAGCCAAGTCCCAGGACTGTTAATGTACCCACGGGGTCCAAGCATTCAATCTTAAGTTTTGTAAATCATATATTTACTTATCTCAACTTTTGATCAGTTTTTAGATTACTATTATTCATGTAGTATAAAATACAAAAGCAAATTCTTATCATTATTACTATTGCAAATGAATTAAATGTATTGACTTATATTAATTGAGCACAAGTTGTTTCTCAAAATGTAATGTTTGATACAGTACATACAAAGATTAACATTGTGCAGATATAATAGTATAAAATGACACACTGTGGACCAACCAGTGGCTAAATGCAAGATTTCAAAAGCACAGAACAAAACGGAGTCGACCACCGCATGCGGCACTGTCTGCATGTACACATCAATCGAAAAACAAAGCTATGCGACAGTATTTTAATGAGGCCTTTGTTCCTGCCGCTGACTTTTGACTGAGCCACACAAGGTTAGCAAGAAGGTGACAGAGCAGTGGGGGAGGGAGGGACGGGCAATAAATGTTTAGAATGTATAATCAAGTGGCTGACATCTGAATGAATTATTCACATCGTAATAACAACAACAAAAACATCAGCGTGTGCATAGAGAGCTGCACGAGACCGAGTGGAATTGGGGGAAAATAGGAACGATGTCATTTACATATACATTACTAACGGTATCATGCGTGACTACTTCATTCTATATATTCATTCATTCTATGATTTCTGTAAAATACGGTAATTAACACTCAAAAGGATATCGGTGAATCCAGGGACCATATTCTACTTGAGTACAGAAAAAACAACAACATTTTTATGGGTGATTTTGGGTGGAAATTAGCTCATGAGTGTTAGCTAACATAGCATGTTAGCATTTTTCACCTTCAGCGGTACAATGAGATGAAAACTTGAAATTAAAACATAAAAAATATTGTGATTGTTAATATTAAAGTATGAGATGTATAACGTTCTCATCACATTTGTAGATTTGTCCAAGTGGAGTGTCAAAGCAGGGACGGTCGTGGCGGCTGCGCGGCAATAAGCTAATTTCCTGTCAGGCAGGAAATCATCTCGTCAGCTCATAGGTCGCTTTCTTTACATCTGTCAGCCTTCGCGCAGCACTGATTAACATACTTGGCCGGTACCGTGCACTCGAAGGGATTTGAAAAGGAAAAGCACAGGGACATTGTCTTGCGTTGTAAGATGAAAGCCAGGGGTAAATGGATTTATTAGATGCTGACAGTATATTTTCATGAATGTGAATGAAAATATAATAACCTCCGCCTTTGAAGCTTCACATGCTCGTGAAAACCCCGCCGTACTCCGCCAGCCAATCGGAGGCCTGCGTTTTTTTTCCTCAGCACCTTGCCATTTTCCTTTCATCGTCACATCAGTAAAGTAAATTACCCTCGTGACACAAGCCATTCATCCATCATATGGATAAAGTATTTCATTTACCTCGGCCGTTTTACATTTGTTTGTCTGTCCAAAACAACTGAGGTACAAACCCCAATTGCATTGTGTAAATAAATGTAAATAAAGATGGAATATAATGAAATGTAATTGATACATTGCAGAGGCAAGATATCACATTTTTTTTTTTAAATTTGATGGCTGCTGCATGTTTTAAAAAAACAGGCCATATTTTCCACTGTGTTACATCACCTTTCCTTTTACCAACACTCAATAAGCATACAGGAATTGATTTTTTTACCCCATTCTTGTAGTTGCTCAACAGTCTGGGGTCTCCAGTCTTGTATTTTGTGTATGCCAATGCAGTTTCACTCTAGTCTAGTAGTCACAATCAAATAAGCAAGGAGAGGTGTTGATGTTTTTTCACGCTTACGTGAGCAAGTTTACAAAAAACAAATATTGCACAGTGTGGTTAGACTCTGATAGCGTGTGGTTAGAAGCTTTGTTATTGTCTTTTGTTTCTGCCTGTGATACTCTTTTTGGATGTGTGCTGTCTCTGATAATGTTCCGTGCCCTCTTTGTGGCACGGCTGTCATATGCTGTATGTGGCGTCGTGGTGTGAAGGCTATTCCACAGATGTGTGGTGCAGTTTTAATGTCACGTTGGAGAGCCCTCCCGTCTTTGTACACTTTGGTTTCCAGGCTGTGATGGATTTGGTCAGGATCCTCTTCGCTGTCGTGATAGCCTTTTCAGATTGGCGTTTTCGAGGGCAAGTGTTAAGGGTTGCCAGACCCAAAACGTTTGCGATCCCCCGCCTTGAACCATCACCTTCTCAGATCCTCGGTGACTGCTATAGTGAAGTTTGTGGGTGGGAGGGCTACCAAAGGTCATCTGAGCAGTTCAATGTAGAGATTGTAGAGATCAAAGTGAAGCTCTAGCGTCATCTGATTCATGCTGGATTGTTCTTTTTTCGTTGGAGGGCGTTTTCTTTGGTTGAGGGTCAAGGATGCTATCTGTTATTATTCCCCGAGGGACCCGGCAGCGAGCTTTGATGTGCATTTTGGTTTCTCGAGTACACACTGTCATGCTTTTGTTCAGAACAAACAGCATAAAGACTAACAGCACCTTTGACAAAACTGAAACTCTGTGATACGTCTTTGCTGGTGCGTGTCTTTGATGTCAGCCTCATTACAAGAGTCGGATTAAAAATAGCTGAGTATTATTTCAATGCTTTATTGGGTTATTGTTTGGGGTTATTATGTCCAAATAAAACAAACTTTTTTTTTTTTTTACAACCAACCTCCATGTATTGATGTCCTTTCCGTGGCCTGATCTTTCTCCCACAGTACAAGCAAGTGGAGCAATACATGTCCTTCCACAAGTTGCCGGCAGACATGAGGCAGAGGATCCACGACTACTACGAGCACCGCTACCAGGGCAAGATGTTTGACGAGGAGAGCATCCTGGGGGAGCTGAACGAGCCACTCCGAGAGGTATGGCAACCGCCGTCTTCCGGGTGGATAACGGCGTGCGCCTGGCATACGGAAAATAAACCCGCCCGGCCATCACTTGTCATTCCCCACAGTTCACTTCACATTTGCTGACATTTTACCTTTACACCGGCAATGATGGAGGATCTCAGAAAAGGAAAAACAATTGTTTCCTCTAATATCCTTTCCTACGTGGAGTTGTGTCAGGTCATTGCATTTTCTTTCTGCGTCTCGCAGGAAATCATCAACTTCAACTGTCGCAAACTGGTGGCCTCCATGCCGCTGTTCGCCAATGCCGACCCCAACTTTGTCACCTCCATGCTCACCAAACTCAAATTCGAAGTCTTCCAGCCTGGGGACTACATCATTAGAGAGGGCACCATCGGCAAAAAGATGTACTTCATCCAGCACGGCGTGGTCAGCGTGCTGACCAAAGGCAGCAAGGAGACCAAACTTTCGGACGGCTCCTACTTTGGTGGTAAGCAGCCTGCTTTTTGAATAATGCCCATTATTTCACCAATATGAACTCCCTTTGAGTTTCCAGTGGTGTGTTTTGTGCAGGCGTTCTGCACCTCGCTTAAAAAATCTCCCTCATGGTTTATGCAAGACTTTTTCTCATTTAATTCACGTCACAAGCTACCAATACATTGTAGGACAAATGAATAGAATGCAGTTGAAATGAAGGAGTACGCATTTGAATGTTTGCTAGTGATTCAAACTATCACTCAGAAATTACCAAACCACAACAGGATTCATTTTAGTTGAATCAGTGCTCTGTATCAATTATAAAATCTGAAGTGGAAGAAGCTCAATAGCACCACCTATTGGATTTGTAATGGCGTTATGGTCAATTATGCAAAGCCACTCCTGTCTGAGTTGACACTGGAAGTTTGCCAAGGTCATTTTGCACTTAAGTCGAGTAGACTTCTTCATTGGGGGTCGCATTATGTGTGGCGGGCGCGTGACACGTACAGGCCGACACGGCCGCCATCTTGCCCTCACCAAATACCGATTCATTTGCCCGGCGATGGCGTATCATTTAGACGGCGCCGTTAAGTAATGAGAAATGGCGGCGAGGCGTTTGTAACAGCGCCCGCGACCTGACTTGCGGAAGTTTAATTACGCCTTGGCTGCTCAAGTTCGTCCGTGTGCCCTCTCGCTGGGGGGATTCCAGAGAAATAATGAAAAGATGGCAGGCAATCTTTCCTTCCTTCTTTCTTTCTCTGCACATGGAGAAAAAAAAACCTAATCAACATTCTCAGTAAACATGGCCGTGCCTCTTTGTGAGGCCAAAATATGTTCTCTCCCTTCGCTTCGTCCTCGTCGAAGCTATAGTTCAAAGTCAAGGCAATGTTGCGCCTTCATAGTTTCCGCAAACATTAATCTCGGTAATGCATTCGTCCGTGTTACAGAATGAACACAACATGAATGCTTAAAGCGGAGTACACGCATAACCATTTTTAAACTCTAAATCAAATTTTTAAATGTGAGAGACCCCATATGTGCTCCTATAGTGTCAGGGCATCCAGAAATACAAAGGAAAAATAAATATTAGTAGAAGAAGAAATACAAGCGGCTAGGCTAACTGTTAGCTTTTCTGGAAATTACATGGCCATTGCAAACTCTTGTCATTTTCTGACACGTTATACGAACGACCCTCCATTAGTTTTGCCCAACAATTGAACAAGTGACAAGTTGCTTCCTTATTGGATATAATTTTGTCACAATAATCCTAACTCAGTGTTGACACACATGAGGATTCGCGATCGTAACTATTCAACGTTACGATTGTTGCTCCCAACTGCTTTCAGTTCATGTTGGAGAAGATTTTTTTTTTTAACATAATCTTTTAAGGACATCACCAAGACATCACCTTATTAGTAACAGTGTTATTTTCAGAATATGTAATACATGCTATATATACTTGGTTGTGTAATACACGACATAATACAAAAGTTCTAATACACTGCAGCTCTGAACCATAAAGTCACTCGCTTTGCTCTAATCTAAAGTCTTGGATCTGCAATCGTTTCTCTCCCGCATTTTGATGCTTTTGACTCCCACATTGTGTGTCTATTTCTAGCATTGCCACTCCTGTGGTGAGTGGGGTAGGGTGGGGGGCAGGGAGGCTACTGAGGTAAGCCCTAAGCCACAGGGAGTTTGTTACCAAACACGGGTTAGTCATTCATGAAATTAAGTGGCGGGATCAGCACGGGGAGTACGTGGCACACGTACATTTTGCTGTGATTGTCACTACCCGAACGAGTGGGAGTTGAACGGTAACTAAAATGGAGAAAGCAGATCTCCACCAAGGCTAATTAACGTTTGGATTGTCATCAGATTGTACACAGCCACTTTCTTAAAGTTGGTGGGGTTTTTTTTGTCCTAAAATATTTTTTAGACTACTTCAACTGCCTTTATCTAGAAATACAGCATTTTAAAAATGTTCACTCTTTTGGGGAAAATTTTGTGTATCAAACATAATAGTGGCATTGGTATTGGTGACTGCTCTCGAGTTGAGTTCTCATTTTGGTATCGGTTTGGAAAAAAATAGTGTAATATCCCCAATAATTGATTTTTGACCACAAAATCTTACAGTTTCATTCCTTATTACTAGTGGAAAAAATATTCATTTAATTTTACTTGTCTTTCTATTTGAAGTAGTTTGAAGTTAAGTATTTTTTTTTTCTTAAAGCCAAAAAGCATCAGCTTTTCAGGCTGCAGAGAATGTTGTGCGAAACTGCACATCAGCATGTCGACAAAACCATGTTAGCGTAACTCATTCATTCATCGAGACCGTGAATTATTTACGCAATTATGTACTCAGCAGTCTGCTCCACTTTGTCCGCTGCTGGATAAGCTTGAGCCGCAGAAGTCCAAATGTCTAAAGTGGACACGACATGTCCTGGACGGGAGCGTCGGCTTGGGCACCCAGCGATCCTGCCGAAAGGGGGAAATGTAATGTGACTGCAGCGCTAATGCCGAGGGACACATGAAATGCTGCCAAGCCTGCTCTCTGAATGCTGCTCTGGGCTCAGGAAGACAACATGCCCCCCCCCTTCCAACGCACCCTCATCTACCCTCATCCTCTCCTCTGCTCTCAGTATTGAAACACTTATCTGAACAGCATCGCCGCTGCTGCCCGTCTCGGCGGCCAGCCCGAGAATCTTATTGTAGGATGTTGTACTTCATCCTTTGTTGGCTGCGGTAATTGTGGAGAGTGGGGCTCAGTGACCTTGTGTTATGACAGACGGAAATGTTTCTCAAACGGCTGCCTTTGATTGGACCTCAAAGGTGCCTTCTTATCCATTCACAGATTTTGTCGTCTTCTAAAATGCCACAAGATGCCGCTAAATTCCAGGTGAAAGGAAAGTAGTAATTGGTGTCAAAGAATTATGTTGACATGATATATCGTAGTAAAGAGACTAAAATATTTTTGTCAGTTATAAGCCCTGGTTGTTAGCGGAAGCTTTGGAGAGTCTTCGTTTCATAGTGACTGCAAAATAAAAATGTCCTGACTGACACTTGGGCTTTCCTCTGGTGGTCATCAGCTTCCAAGAATGACTCAGTAAAGCTGGGGTCAGCTGCTATGGGAAACCAAACCATCTGCTACTGGCTTCCTTGTCTGCAACCCCTTGCAGCTAGTTCTGTCTAACTCCATCTTCATGTTTGGCCTCCAAAGTGAATCGATCAAACCCTACCCTGCTGCTATTGTTTGATGTGTCTGCAGTGCCCGAGCTCCCCCCCCCCCCCTCCCCTTTTTTTGTAGCAAAGCAGCTTGAGACCTGCCAAGATTGTCCACCATGCTCGGCCATGGCCTCTTATTTGTAGCGCTCCAGCCCTCCGGCGAGCAAAGTGCCTTCTGCTGGAGCCAGATATTTCAAAATTTGACTCATCGGGTTCAGAGTGCCTGCTGTTATTCCTTGGTGCCCGAGGTCGTGTGTTTTCTTGCTTTATTTCCACGACAGAGAGCTAACCTTATACTGTGTTTCTATTTATATAGATTTCACAAGGTCATGCAGTAGATATGTTGTTGTCCTTAAATAAAATAATTTATATGTCCTTTGTTAGTAAATTAAATGTGACAAGCCAATAAATTGGCATATATCACCCTCATTCTAAGCGTAGTCAATGACAAAATAAAAGCACAAATGTATTTTTAAAAAAAACATGCAAAAGCTTGCATGTCTATTGTTTCCTAGTGGAAACAAGAGAAGTTTGAGTATGAATAGAATTTATTAGAATTCTAACAAGAGAAGTTTGAGTATGATTAAAATGTATGAAAATTATAATAGTTAGCAATGTGCAAATAAAAAGCTATGAATAAAAATACGTTTTGTCATTTTACCCCCCAAAGAAACAAGCAAATCATTTTAGTTGTGTTTTATTTCTTTAATTCAAAAAAGTTGATAAAGTGGCTCAATAATGTTATAAAACAATAAATGGCATGTAGATTCATCCTTTTTACTGCCTTGTCTAATATTTGCATAAAATGATTCCACTTTGTACAAATTACTGTCAACAGCCAATGAGAGAACAATATGACAAAGCAAGCAGGCGAGGCTTAAACAAAAGCATCAGCCCCAGTGCAATGAAAGTATCAGAAAAAATCTGGAATACTTTTTTTTTTCTGAAGAGGTAGACAGTGTCCAGTGGCCTGGCTCGGGAGGTCGAGGGTGGGGGTTCTGTAACAGTGTGTAGGAGGCAGATGTGAGCTGACAAGCGAGAGCTGGAGCCCAGGTGAGCGTTGCCAGACCAGACCAGAGCAGAGCTGCTGGAAACGGCCACATGATCACAGTCCAAGGGGGCCCACGCGCATGCACCCGCTCATTAATTCACATCCATGCACACTGGTGAGCACGGACGATAGCTGCTGTGCTTACCTCAACCGAATGCAGGACCATGTGCACTGCAAAAAAATAGGCTAGTGTTTGATTTTCTCCCCAAATGACTGCAGGTTGTAAGCAGGTGCATCAAAATGTGTGCCATCAGTTGTTAGTGATTCAGATATTGATTCAAAAATATATATTTCCAAATCCTGTCATTATATCAAAATAAAAGCTTTATTTATTATACCCTGTATTTTATTTGTCATTACAATCATAGATTGTAGGTGTAGCTAATTATTATATATATATATATATATATATATATATATATATATATATATATATATATATATATATATATATATATATATATATATATATATATATATATACACATACACACGTTCATATATAGTATATATTAAAAAAAGACATTATTTGGAGCTAGTGTTTTTTTTGTTAAGAGAAGCGTATACTATTCATGTCTTCTTTTTTTTTTCTTGTCTTTGAGTATCGAAAAGGGCAAAAGCAGCATGTAGTGCATGTTGTCTGTCCTGAATCTGTTCAGTCTGTGTGGCAAGTGCGTTACCTCATGAAGAGACAGCTTTATTGACCGACTTTAACACTGCTTTTTCTCCCCCCCGCCTCCGGAGCGGATGCAGTCAAGAGAAAGTCGATAAACAATGACGGAGAGGGCGTTGTTCGTCCGTGGAGCGTGTAGCCCTGTCATGAATGACACAGTGAGCGTTGAGTATGTTGTAAGTTGACTGCATCTCAGGCGAGGGATAAAATGGAGATTTTGTTTATTCTCAGAAACATGCAAACGGGAATTGGGAAAAGCAGTTGGATGGGGACTTTTTTCCCCCGTTTGAGCAGATGGTGCAATGTTCTCATCTCTTTTCAGCTGCCATGCGGTCAACTTGGTCATTTGAACTTTGTCGCTTAGAGGGTCGTGTGGTTCATTTGAATTGGAAGCCAAGATTCTTGACCTAATTTCACTGGACTTAGTTTTGCTGTTTTTACTTTTGGTTTAGCGCCTTTAAAATGGGGCTAATTATACTGCGGCATTGTGGACTACCCATCAAAAAGAAAATATGCCACTATTTGCATATTCTAACTCTATATCGCCCCTGCCTGTCACAAGAGCTGTTGTAGTTTTGACCTTGGTATTTTCTCAACAAGGTCAAAGAACATTTTGTCATCAAGCAAGATCCAATTTTCCTTGGTGTCATTCAATTGTGATGAATGCTTTGTCTCATAAGTGTGGAAGAAAAAGATTGGCCTCTCGCCAAACACGTTGGCGGGTGAATATCTCCGCCAGGCCAGATACACCAGCAGACACGGTGGGAAAATTCATTGCGTGGCCGCATTCATTTTCCCCTCTCATATGAGAAGAATTTCTCCTTTTTTTTCTCTAAACGCTTCTTCAAATTGGACGATATCACGTGTAATGAGATGTTTAATCTGCAGCCGGTTATCTTGTATTGCGACTGGTGTGGTGTTCATTGGCGCCGTCGCCGCCCCAAATGACGGTCGGCGGCTGATTACGAAGCATCTCATTGTTACTCCAGACTGCACAGAAATGTACGATTGGAGATGGAAAAAAGAAGACGACGACCGAGGTTTGCTAGCAACACAGGCAGAACGCAGGCACCGACATTGAACAGGGGATTGTCCCTATTTTGGGAGCCTTGTGATGAGTCACAAGTAAGCGTGTGAGTAAATATGCGGAATCAGCTTCATTCATAAATCCAATGATTCAAACTCAAGAAATCAGCAGAAGCTACTGAGAGGTGAACACCGCAGAAATGTTTTGCTTTTTTTTATTCTTTTGATTTAACTAATCAAACGTATTTTACACAATAAGCTTTGTTTGGAAAGCATCAGTGGTACATGCCACTGGCGGTGCTAGGATTTTTTTCTTTGGGGAGGCCATCGGGGGGCCAAGTATGGCTTAGGGAATCTACAAAAAAAACTCATTTCTTCAAAAAATGTTGATTAACATTACATTACCGGTACAGATAATCATGTTTAATCATGAAAACACTCCAATGCTGAAAAAAGTTTCTACTGTAGCCATTTTGTATTTATCGCATGTTAAGTTTGAGCCTCTTTTGCAGTCTCTGTTATTTAAGGACATTAGTCCTGCTCTTTTTGTTTCATCTTGAGCGGGTTTGCTACGGCTCCCGACGCCACCGCGGATAAAATTCTTTCTTTCCTCCCCGCTTTTGTACGGCCCCGCTAAGTATGTGAGCTTGACTTGTGTGCAAAGACCTGTCCACGAGGCCAGAGGGCTGACTGCCTGCAGCCCTCGCAGCTCATCTTGGCCCCGCCGGCTTCATCCAGAAAGCCACAGGACAAGAGGATTTAATACAGCGCTGTGGTGCTCCTCTCCAGAGGGGATTACCAGTGCGATGGCGCTGCCGGCGCCGCTACAGCCAGGGCTGCCCCCGCGAGCAACCACTTACAGTGCACGCAACGCACAAACACACACGCAGGGTATTTTTAAACTCGCCTATTCACAGCTGTCTTCTCCACTTGGCCATGCTCTGCTCAGCCATCTCCTCTTTTCATATGCACTTGATGTTCCTCACTCACATTCTGTCTTCAATGTCCATCTCATATTCTGAGAGCTACTTTGCACTCCATCACATTTTAGGATTCTGTACAGTATGATCAAGACATCAAGCCTTTTTGTATTTTGTATTCCACACCGTTCATGAGGGGAGCTGGAGCTTTTCTGAGCTGATTTGGGACTGGTTGGAAAAAAAAAAATCTTAGTGTGTCGCAAGAACAATCCCTAACCCAAATATTGAGTGGAATTATGACAATTTACTTTAGCTTTACTGATCTACCGCCCCAAATTTCAAAAACTGGTTCAGCACAATAAATAATCTATCAAATAACTTTGCAAAAGAAACGATGCAGGTGAGAAAGTTAAAACAAGAACCCGATGGCCTTTTTTTAAGCAAAGTGGGTCGCCTTGGTGAGGAGCATTGACGTGATGTGCCACGATTGTTACCAGCCTTTAACGCAGCCTCGTCATTGCGCTCAACCTCTCGCCGACATTCTCACGCGCCGCCATCATACCCTCGCAGCCAAACGTAAACAACAGCCGGCGCTACAAATGTTTTTATTGATTAAAGGAGACGTGGCCTCGCAAGCACCGAGGGATCTGCGTATGTGTTTGCCAACATGCGGAGTATGAAGGGGATAAACGGCAAATGGCTTTCTGAGAAAGAGACAGCGGGCTAGCGGGAAAAGAGCTGAACACAAAACAGCTTCACATCCTAACCCACACATGGAATACAAAAAAAAAAAAAAAAAGTTAACATTTACGGCATCCTCGTAGGTGCATTCGTATCCGCATATGCATATATATAGAATATATAGCCTATGTTATCACCGCCACTTACACTGGAAAGCTCTCATGAATAAAACATACCCACAGCAGCACGATCATGCATGCATGCATACTCATTCTGTACAGACACCAGCGCGAGCACACACACTAACATGCGTCTCCACGCATACATGTAAATGCACATGGTACAGGCAGATGCACAAACTCAGTACAAACCTGTTAAATGGACCATTAGTTTCTTGAACAGCTATGGTAGACGACGGCCAATAGAGCTCACTGTTTGAGGGATGTTGTGTTTTTGTTCCTGTAAATTTGAGACTTTCCAGGAAGGTTTTGGGACACCGTTTATGTCTTTTAGCCATAATAATCTTAGATTGTAGCGTGCGATAACATTATAGGTGATTCGAGAACCTGCAGCAGGTCCAGCGGATGGGTAATGCAAATTGCTGTATGCAAAAAGTCCTTTTATTTATTTTGGTCATATCGCATTCATACTTCTGTGTTTCTGGAAAACAAACAGAAAATTTGCTGATTTTTTTTTCCTTTTTGATTGCCTGGTGTGAGTTCCTGAGAGAAAATTTGTTGTCCAGTTCAGTGATTCGGCCACATGGCTTTGTGTGGTTCAGGCGTTACTAATGATGAGACACAATGACTTCACAAATGTCCTGATTTTTTATTTTTGTTTCCAGAGATTTGTTTGCTGACTCGCGGCAGACGTACGGCCAGCGTGCGAGCTGACACATACTGCCGTCTTTACTCGCTGTCGGTGGACAACTTCAACGAAGTCCTGGAGGAGTATCCCATGATGCGACGGGCCTTTGAAACAGTTGCCCTGGACAGACTGGATAGGATTGGTAAGGATATTTCAGCATTATATCTATTTCAAGAAATGTACATTAAAACCCTGCCAGCTGATGGCTCTGGAAGCCTTTCACGTTTTTTTTTTTTTTCATGGCGTTAGAGTACTCAGCCAAGCCATTGGAAAGTTTGGTCAAAGCTTGTGAATTCCCCGTTTGATCCCCAATGCAGACAATTGATATTCTCAGCATATCCATCAGTCTACTCAAAGCCCCGTTCAAATAAAATATTCACAATGAGAAGCACGTCCGTATCATCACTCAGACATCGCTCGCCTGCTCAGTTTTATCCTCGGCTATGTTTAGCAAGGAGGATAGAGACGTTCCTTGTGGGGGAGACTCTTTGTAGCAAACGACTGCTTTGAAAATATACGGTGGGCTGATAGTGATCTTAGAGATGGTCTTCTGTGTACGGCCCATTCTCCTGCCCGTACATCCCTCTCTCCCTTAATAACGTCAGCGGCGTACCGTATAGCGCTGATGCACAAATTAATGACTCCGTTGATGGACTTGCACAATCTGATTAGAGCTTTTGCGAGCGATTAGCAAGCAGGTGGATGGGGAGTCATCCTCGGAGGAAGCACCCCAGCCGAGCAGAGCCATCGGTCATAACGACCGATGGCTTGATCTGCGGCTAATTGCATTTGGAATATCTCAGGCTTACTCAGGATGGAATTGAGGATGGCAGGCCTGCGAATTGACCCTGTCACCGCTCCACTATGGTTGATGGACTTAGAGGTCAGAGTTTTGCACTGTTTCGGAGGGAGGTGGAGTCACCGTGTCTCGATGACCTTGTTTACCCTTGACAGACTTGACTTGGAGAACCGAGTTAGCAAGCCAATAACAATCCTGAATCAAGTAAATGAACCACTGCTATAAAAAAATTTTGTTTGTTTAAGAGCCCCCCCCCCTCTCCGCCAATGACTCATAGGAAGGTTTGTTTGTATTTTGTCCCTTTGTTACTATGGAATCGCACAGTCAGAGCTCCTGAGCCAAAGACCTTGAGGCTGTCATGCTTTTCAAGCTCCTGTCTCTAGGTGGTTGTCTCCCACCTGTCTTTTATTGTTGTTTCCCTTTGTCTCCACTATGGTTTTCTTCCCCATTGCATTTTGCAAAATCATTGTTTCTCTTGCCTGAGCATTTGATGTGATTTCCTCTCTACAAGTTGTGGTAGCGATGCTGTTGAATGAGTTATTCAGATGAGTACATTGAAAATGTCAGCAGAGCATTATCTGCTGACAAGAAATGCTCATTCTTGTTTTTTTCTTCTTTCTTTCTCTTCCATCACTCTGTGTGTGTGTGTCTGTTTCTCTGCATGAAAGGCAAGAAAAACTCCATCCTTCAGCATAAGGTGCAGCATGACCTCAGCTCGGGTGTCCTCAACTACCAGGAGAATGAAATTATCCAACAAATTGTGCAACACGACAGGGACATGGCCCACTGTGCCCACCTCCTGCAGAACGCCCCTCCCCAAACGCCACCGTCGCCCACACCTGTCATCTGGGCCCCGCTAATTCAGGCGCCTCTCCAGGCGGCGGCCGCCACCACCTCGGTCGCCATCGCTCTCACGCACCATCCCCACCTCCCGCCAACTCTCTTCAGGCCTCCGGTTTCCGTGCTGGGGTCCCTGAAGGATCCTCCCATTGGGCAAAAGAAGTTTCACACTTTTGGACCATCATCACCAGCTCCTGAATCTGCTGGGGAATCTCCCGCTAGCACACCTTCGAAACGACGCACAGGCGTGGACATGTCCTTACTGGCCTCTTTTCAGGCTCAGCATGTAGCATCAGGTTCAGGGACAAATAGCTCTAGTCAACAGGGTTTGGGTAGTGGAAGCCACCGTGGACTGAATGAGACAAAGTCAGGGTTTAATGTAAGCGGGTCCTCGGCACTTCCTCACAGACCGTACTCGTCGTCTGGTTCGCCCTCATCTAGTTTGGCCCAGCTGCACTCGCAACCGCAGCATCAGCAGCCTTTTCGCTCCACCACTCCGCCTTTGTCTAATTTCTTCCAGCAAACATCAACAGGTGGAAGCACGGGGTCTGGGATAAGCGGAAGTGCAGTCGGAGCCTGTGGCGGTGCAGCGGATTGGCCCCTGGGCGGAGCAGCCGGAGAGTCTTTGGAAGGGGTGAGCGGAGACGATGGAGGATGGGCCAGTGAGGTTTTTACAGCTGCGACGGCTGAAGCTAGTTCACTGAAAATCTTTAAGTTTGCCGCAGCTCCCAGTGGATCAATGGGGGGTATCTCAGGGGAATCACTCGGAGGGGGTTCCGAAGGATTAACAAGTGATACTTGTGGTAGATCAGCGACAGGGGACTCAAGCAGTGTTACCTGTGTGTCAGTAGCAGAGTCAGCCAGGAGATCTTTGGGTGGGGTCTCACTTGCATCACTAGGAAGGGCTTCCGGAGAATTACTCATAGAGATGAGCACTGGCAGATCATCAGGGAGAGCTTCTGGTGGTTCATTGGAAGGAACTTGTTTAGAATCAATGGTATCAACCACCACTGCAGGATCATTAGGGAGGTCTTCAGTTGGGACAGTGGGAGAGACCTCGATAGACTTCCTGGTCTCTACAACCGTTGCAGGGTCATTAGAAAGGACTTCCCGTGGGTCAATAGGTGGGACTTCTGAAAAACTACTTGTAGACGTGACCAATAGCGGATCGCTTGGGCGCCCCTCTGTTGCAACCAAGGTTTCTGGAGGATCAGCTAAAGGAGTAGCCGTGGGTTCCCTTACCGGTCTTTCGAGTGACTGTCTGATATCAAATCCCGGAGGAGGATCTCTGGGAAGGGCTTCCAGCGGAGCAGCAGCTAGCTTCATAGGGGTAGGTTCAAGTGGGCCAGGAGGAGGGGGTATTGCGACACTTAAGAACAGGACAACAGAGGGCACAGTCGGAGGCCATGCAGCGAGTGGCCCTTCAGGGGGCGCCTCTGGTGGCGCCACAGGACTTAATACTTCTTCACGTTGTCAGAGCCCAATATCTACTGTTTCTTCCAGCCCCATGCCAGGACAGCTTCTCTACAGTCAGCCACCCCCCAAGCATCCCCAAGTGACCCCCTTGCAACAATTTGCTGGAGGAGGCAGGACTACAAGTAGCTTGAACCTCCTCCACTCTCCTCCACATAGCTCCCCATCTTCAAGCAAAGGACAGAATGGCCAACAGCCTACTGAGGGGTCACCATCATCGCTTGGGCATTTTAGCCTGGCAGGTCTCCAATCTGGATTTCCTCCACACCAGTTGTCTTTGGAGAGGTCTGCCTTGGCTTCCCTGGCCCAGTACGGTTCAGCCAACGCCTCACCATGCCTTACTCCGGTAGCACCCAGCCCGACTATTCAAAGTCCTGTGACAAGCAGGACTTTCCACTTCAATGACCCACCCAGTGCCACAGGATCCCACAGTTCCCTGCTCATGCCTCAGTCTTCTCTTCCTTCGCATCCTTCGGTCCAGACACACACCGCAGGAAGAGATCCACAGCCCGGTCGTTTTTCCGAGGATTTAAAGCTGCTATCAAGCTCGCACCCGTCTCTTCCCCAGGAAGTAGCCCAGGCTTTTGGCCACCAAACTGCTTGCTCATCTGTGGAAACAGGTTATTACCACTCACCCTTCTCCTCACCCACTTTAAAATCCAAACCGTATAGCTCAGTTCCCGGTCATATGACTCCTCCAGTCCAGCTTTCTCCGGGCCGCCCCCATCAGACTCACTCCCCCGGAGCCTCGCCGTCCTCGTCACTCCGGAGGGGCTCCTCTGCCTGCTCATCGGATCTAGAAACTCCGACTGTCCGCTCAAAGCTTTCTTCCAATTTGTGAGGATTGATCACACCCTCCTGTGCCCCTCCAGACTGAAATGCACACAAACTTTTTCACGTTGTGAATTGGTGTCATTTTCATTTATCAGATGTCACTGTGTTCCGCCTTTTATTTGACCTTCAATTTGCTGTGATTTAAGAGACACTTTACCAGGTAACACTGTTTTACGCTTTGTCCAATTCTTATTTATACGTCATGTATATAGATAGAGGTATATTTAAGTGATACATTAATCAAGGAGGGTGTGAAAATGATCTCTATTTAAAGGACCGTCATTTCTTTACGGGAGAGGGCAGTTCAATAGACAAATACACATTTTGTCTGCAGGCACCTATGCACTAATACCTGCATCCAAGGCTTTTTGTGTGGCTCAACAAAAGCAAATCTACATTTTTTGCTAAGATGACACATCATCTGGGATCTCATATTGTTGATTCTCAAATGTATAGACTGTGCTTATTTATCACGTGTATGTGTGTATACCTTTTGAAACCTTATGACAAAAAGATTTTCGGAAACCAAAAAAGACTTCCAGTAAGGTAGATCCACCCTTCGCCCGCTTATTTTATATCACTTATTGTAATAATAATAATGATGATGCTTTTGAAAGCAGGGCGAAGAGGGACACAAGTGAGCTAGCCTCCATTACAATGTGGAGATTACGGTAGCGTGCGTGTCCCAACAAACTCACTTTGTCTTCCAAAACCATACCGCTGAACATGTGTCCGACACCCGTGTTGTTTCGTTCTTCCTGAATGTGTGCGACTGTTTGTGAGTGCGGAACTCAGTGGAACAGTCAGATGCAAGGCAACTTCATTTTTTCTTTTCTCCACGTTAAAAACTAGAACTTTCATTAAGCACATGTATGTGTTTATTCTCAGTCATCCTGATAATTGACCCTCCAAATTTGAATTGAAGGCAACCTTAACTCCTTTAAAAATCTGCTTTTGATTTAATTTTAATGGCTAAACTGCAATTAGCATGCCGTGTGTTGTAGCACTCGGACCATTTAATAAAATACAATTCAAATTTTCATCACTGATCAACGTAAATATTAATATGCGTTTTGTTTTTTTCTTCGACGGCTGCTATCTGGTCAACGTGGGCGTGTCTAAGATGTTAAATGTATGTACAAAAAATAATTACTGTAGCACTAAACAAGACTGTTGTGTCACTTGGCAATCAGGTTCAATATATTGGACGTGTTTTTATCAGCAGACATTTCTGTGGCTAAAGTGGCCTTTGGCAAGACTTGATTAACATTCTTGCATGCTTACAATGACCTGGATATAAGACTTGGTAAGTTCAAGTAGCATCTTCCCCAATGCAATACTTTAAGTGTAGCAGAAAGCATATGTAGCATAATGTTAGTGCGATTGCGACCATTTGGGTGCAGGGAAGCATAAATTAATTTGAAAGCTGTTTGTCTCCGCGCACTTTTAATTAGTACACTATTTTAATTCCTGTTTTTTCATGCCTACCCAGGGGAATTGTTCCACAGAGTGGATGTTGCTCAACTTCCCCTAGCTTATTATGTTGGTCCTAAACAGCAAAGTAGTTGACACTGAAAGTCTCAAATGGCTGCACTCTGTTGATGCTTCAAGACATGATTAATCAACAATCAGTTCTTCTCAATCAAATTATTGACCTTCACTGGATTATCATGCACTTTATTGGATAGTCTTTAGAATACAAACGTTCATTTTTAAAAATATCCTAGCACATCTTTAAAAGGTCAGTGACCTGACAAATTACAAGGGGAAAAAAAAAATCTGATTGTTTGTTCTTACTGCTCTTCTCATGTGTGGTGTACTGAAAAAGACCGACACAGCACGCATAACACAAATGATGCAATCACAAAATTTGAGTAGGTTAAATAAGCAGATCAGGAAGGGTGGGGTGCGGTGGCTCACTAATTCAGGATAATCGCTTCGGATAGTCTTTGCTTACTTTGATTGCAAAGGATGGGAAATTTTCAAATTTGACCAGATTGCCAATTTGGGAAAAATATTTTGGTGGACAAATAAGGACGGGGATGTGGCTTCAAGTAGTTGATCTGCAGCTCATCACGATATGCACAGAGTCAGGCAGGTTCCTCTCCCACAGCTGAGTCCCCATCAACTCAGTCAGAGCAGCCTTATTTAACAAGACATGTTTGTAGTCCCTTGACCCTCACAGGCTAACATGGAGACACGCACACGGCCACTCTGTGACCACCCCCTCATTAACACTTCCCCACAATTTTAGTAATGAGGTGCAGCAAACAAGCAGGACGTGACACTGCTGTATATTTACAAGCATGCAAATAAAAAAGCAACACGGATGCGTCTTAAATACCCTTAAGATTTGATTTTTGATGAGCAAGATTTCATTTCACCCTCGGGAGTTTGATTGCCAATGTTAATACATCCACATTAATAAAATGAGACGAGACACACACAAAAATATTTTAGAATAAGGGAACAAAATGTCAAATATAAAATTAATTTTTGTGTATATGGGAATAATAGAACAAAACGCAAAATATAAATATAAAATTAATTGTATTTTGTGGTTACGGGAACACATTTAATTTGTGTATATGGGAACACATTTAATGACACGCAGTAAATTTGTATTTGGAAAGTTCAGATTTTCGTGGGAGCCAATGGGTAACAAATTATAACAGAGCACCCCAACTTGCACAAAGTTTAATTATAACTCTCACCATGGTTTTCTGCAACTTTGGAGCTCTATTCTACCTTACAAATTTAGCTTGAATTACAACTTGTAAAACCTCAAGGGTGTTGGATATTCTATTAAAAAGTTAGCCCAACACTTGTACATCACTTATATTCATATCCTTTTTTTGAGTGTGATTGCACCAAGTTGGTTTATTCTTACAGAATTACATCATATATCACTACCTTTCCTCTTCTAGTGGCTCAAACTCCAAAAAAAAACGAAAAAAAGAAAAAAAAAAATCTGTGCCAGTATGACTCATAACTGTGCGTGGAAAGTCGTGTCGCGCGTCTACCACCATCCAGAGAACCAAAGGTTGCAGAGACCGAGCCTTGGGGGTGCTATGGCAGAGGACGGAGTGAACGCTAAAAATAATTCCAACTTCGCTCGAATCGATTACGATTGCGGTGAGCGGAGTTGGGGGGGAGGGGGTTACTTCCCTCCTCTCAGTGCGACGTTGGAGAGGTTTGAAGGGGTTGACGTGGAAGCACAAAAGAGTACCATGGGGGTACTCGTGCTGATATAAGACTGGTTTGGGCGTCTGGACTATTTGGTTTTTAAGAAAAGCGCCAGAAGGCATTAGTACGATCTTTTACGGAGATCAACGCAATCCTGAAATTGATTCGTTATAGTCTTCTCCATTGTAACTTCTTACGAGAGATGAAACCATCTTTGTAAAAATCTCGCTTAAAAGCATGGAATTTGTTGATGGAAGATAAGCCGTTATTTTTTTTATTATTTTTTCATGACCGTGCTTTGCATTTATGTAATGGAAATCAAATAGAAGTGGGAGGCAGCTGGGGTTTCATAATAATAATCCTCCGGGTCAAGAACATTTCTCAACTGGCGGAAGACTGCGTAATCCGAGTAAAAACCGTAAAAAATCACCAAAACTGGAGTAACAAGATTTTCACCTGACAGCAATGTTTCAACTTGAAGAGGATTTGCTATTTCTATCCTCCAAGACTATTTGCGTAACGTACTAGTACAGCGCTACATCAGCTGGGAATTACATGGGAAGGCAAATGGAAGGAAAACAACAACGAGGCTGACTCACTTTCTCAAGCAGCAAACCGTTTTCATAATGTCTCCTCGTCACCCGTCAAATGAACATGGCAGTTTGAGGGCAGCGCGGGAACAAAACAAAAAAGCGATGAAGGCCAGTGGAAGGATCACGAAAGCTCATAGTGTTGTGTCCAAACGCGTGTGACCATCTTGTTTATTGATCTCTTTGCTTATTCTTTAGCTGCGTGGGCGAAAAGAAAAAAAAAAGACATGTCAACAACCAGGTCCAATCCGTTGTATTTATTAAAAGTGAAAGTGTGAACTCCAATTCTAAAAGTCTTTGCTTTACTTGGTCGTGGAGTTACATTTTGCTTGCTGCACCTCCAATTTAGCCACCTAATCTTTACCTCCCACTTCCCTTTTGTGCTGCCCAGCTGGTGCGTGACTATTGGTTGATGAATCAGCGATGCACAATAATGGAATCGTTTGCTGTGATTGAGGATTAGAGGAGCGAAATCGAACCTGCATTTTGAGCCGGGGGAAATGAGGCATTTCGCTATACGCCAGAAGTCTTGGTACACAGCTTTGAACTGATGGATCAAGATGAGTCAGATCAACTTTTCCGCCCCTGTAGTCTATTTTCTATTTTTTTTCCTATTTCCATCTATCCGGAAAAATAACCAGAAAAGATTCAATAATTTTCCGGAAAAATACAAATGATTAAATCAGACTTGAGATCCACTTGTAACATTCTGTGTGCCACATTTAGTCTGGACTGGGTTGTGCTAACACTGTCCTGCTAGATATTAACCTCCAACTCCGTCCTGTTTTTTTTTTCTTCTATTTTTGGTATGAGTCTCAAGTTAAAATGAAAGAATGAATGTTACATTTGCCATAATTCATGTTGTACATCTGAATAAGTCTGCTCGCCCTATGACACGGCCTTTTATTTAGCTTCCGCGGCTAATGCGAGCATCCTCTTTTGCCGCTCTACTGAGATGGAATGACACGACGGTAATGTCACGCTGACCGCAAAGTGTGCAACGAATACATTTGTGTATGTGTGTGTGTGATGTCGGGCAGTTTAACCTGCATATGACCCAGTTTAAGAATAGCACGTAGCAATTGATTCAGAGAGCACGGCCGGATCCTTCAGGGTAGTAATGAGATTCCACTGTCAGGATCGTGGCTCACTTGTCAGTGAGAATCTGCGTTACTTCTCACTATTGCCTGTTTGTTTCAAAAACAAATATACATATATGTGTGAACAAAAAAGGCAAAAATGCACATTTATCATACAAAGCAGAACCTCATTTTTGTGAGGCCTCTTGAAGCCTCCTTTTGTTGAACCCTAATTCTGTACTATAACCTGTGGTGAGCGGCATTCTTTCAACTGTACTTATATATTTACCAAGCTTAGTATTTCCATAGGACCTACTTACTGTATATTTATGTATTTGTTTTAGATTCTAATAACTGATGTCATCACATGTACAGTTGTTGACATATCCATTTTTTGGTCATAACAAGAATATGAGACTTTCTGCAGGGAAGGCTCAGCTTGTGTATATATGATGTGTTCAAGGACACATGAGGGAGAGCGACGTTTTGAACGCTCTTGCTCACGATTAAAGGGATTATTACAATGATTATTTTCTGCTTTTAACACGGGATAAAGCAATAACGGACACGTGAGGCTGGTACAGGACTGTATGTATGTATGTGTGCGTGTGTGCGTGTATGTGTGTTTGTCAGTAAGAGAAGCTGGATCCACAAATGCGTTGTCGATAAGCACACATGCTGGATGAAATCATAAGGTATAGAATAAAATGAAAAAGAAACAATTGCTTGGAGTATGTTTTATCACTTTATCAGGTCCACTTGCACAATCTTACATAAGTGAGAAAACTTCAATTTGGCTGACTTTCACCACAAAATAAACCATTGATAATATTTATATTTGCAATTATTCCAGATTGCCCACTACCTTAATTGATCAATTATTTATTTATTATTATTATTATTATTAAAACATAATATATAAACATAAAAAAAAAACAAGAAAATGTTTTTTTACATGTTTTTTCCCTACTGTCAATTAACTTGTGTGTGTTTTTTTCTTAGAGCGAGGCGAACGAAAAATAAACAGCTGATTTAATGTGTTTGCACAAGGGGGCACACAGTCACCGTTTTAAGGGTCTGTAAAATGTTGGGCAAGTAGCCACGTCATCTTTTCAAGGATACTATAATGCTAGGTTTTGTGGTTAGTATGCATACTGTGTCATTTGTAAGCGGATGTACCAATCTCCCAAGGACTCACATAAATGCCCACCAGACATTAAAAATTGGATGGAATTGATGACAGGTTTTCGATTCTATTTCTATTTTTTTAAATAATAAATGAAGAGGTCCGCAGCAAAAAGGCCACTTTTTTTTTCATCAGGAGCAAAAGGCCAGGTGCATGAGCCCCACCTAGGGGCCATGTCTGCAAGAACCGACATCCAGGCAGACTGGGCATCTGTAAAACGCCTGCGAAAACATCTTAAATTTATTTAAGGTGAAATAGAGGCTTGCTTAATGATGTGTGAACTCATTCAACATGAATGAATGTGGTTGGTTATTCAGAGGTCTAATTTTTATTTATATTTTAACAGGGGTGTGTAGACTTAATATATCCACGGTACACAGGGGAGCAGCTGCACACAACAAGCGGTCAAGAGGCAGGTGAGGCTCCTCAGACTGCCACTAATGTTGCCAGACTGTTAGGAATAAAAAAAAACCTAAAAAAAAAAAAACAGGACAGTGCTGTTGTATGTGCCCCTGTGAGCACTCAACCATCTGGTTCATTAGAATTCCCCTTTGAGGTAACCTTCCTATCTCCAAGAGCAACTCATTGAAAGTGAAGTGCTTTGTTTTAGACTGTCTATTGTAATTACACATTATTCTCGTCCTCTAATGCCCGCCTGCCATGAGCCGCTCGGCTTTTGAGACTCCAGGCGACCATTTGCCATGTGACCGGCACAGTAGAAGCACACGTACATGCGTCCGTGTACGCTTCCTCCGGGACATAGTTAAAGGCCGACAAATTTCTCGGTTCTCCTGAGGCTTTAATTAAGGCTGGATAAGGTTATTGTTTGTCCCGGTTGACTTATGTGTGTCTTTTTACGTGCACATGTAATTTAAACATTTGTTCTTTTACTTTTTATTTCACTATTCTACCTGGGTTAAAATAGATGTGTGTTGTTTGATTTCACTAAATCTTTTTTTTTTTAATGCTTCGTTTCAGTTTAGTCTTTTTTAGTTTTAGTATTATTTTTATTTTTTTAATGTATTGAGTATTTGTCAAGTGCTACTCTGATGGTGGACATAAAAATGGCTATCGTGAAGGAGCTCAAAGTCAATTGGGCCTTGCACTTCCTTCATGCCATCCTGCACCATGGAGGTGTCCATCAAGCTCTAATTCCCTCTTTTTCAGCTTGGGGGGGGATAATCTGCTCTAGTTCTCCTTGGGTCAAACTCAACAGTAATTAATCCTCACATTACCCTGCAGGCTTCAGGGGTAAAGCACTGTAAATGCTTGTGCCCAATTTTTTTTGGGGCTCCTAGTAGTCTATTTCATTTCTAGTCATTGAGCAAACACTGCATGCAGCCACTTAAATTTTGTTCTACTTGAATTTAATTGCTTTAAATTAGAGGAGTCTATTTATTAGTGCTAAAAATAGTATGAGACCTGCAACTGTGAAAAGACAACATGCTTTTGGGCAGGTCTACTTATTTTTACAATTTGCCTTCATTCTATGACCTGTTTTCTTTGCGTTTTCTTTCTTTTTTATGCCCATGGCAAGCGAGAATCACGTTTTTTGGCAGCACTCAGTGCAGAGCACTCAGCAAACTGACACACAGTAACTACAGCATATCCGTATTAGTACTGTTTTTTTTTTTTTTTTTACCCCCATAAAATCCTGTCGTCAAAGCCTTTTGACATCTGCCAGCATGTTCGCAAATATTGTCCAAAAGCCAACATTGCAATACCAGAGCCTCTGATGGGCATGGCGTAAAGTTTGTGTGTCTGTGTGTGCGTGCGTGTTTGTATGTGTGTGCCTCCTGGGATTCAGTTGATGAAAGCATGGATGAGATCAGAAAGATGACCACAGGTTGCCAACCTGATGTCCCCTTTCTTGCTCCTGTTGTGCCAAATCCCTCCAAAAAGTGTGTGTCCTCACCACCATCCTCTCATGCTCAGAGATTGACCATATGTGCCCTACTCACAGGTAAAATGCTGACAACGTATTCAAAATATTCTCGAGTGAGTATTGGGCGAAGGCTTTCTAAGGTGAAATTCTAAGCAGACTTAATGGCCAATGTAGTTTTAGCATATCACGATCATCGAATAATCACCAAAATTCCAATTTGCCTCACAATTCTGAAGATGGTTCCTACTATTTTGCATCTCAAACCTCAGGAGGAAAAAAAAATGCCCTAAAAGAAAAGGCTGTGTTCCTAAGTTTGCACTTCTAATCCTCCTTGACGGGTGACTCCGCCCAGCCAGAGAACACGGATGGGGAAGAACTTGCCGGTCGCTTCCATCACCCTACACCATCACTCACATGGTAAACTATGTAGAGCAGAAAAGCCCCTCCCCTCTCTCACCCCCCACCCCCCACCTTCTCTGCTCTAACCCTTCTCCCCTCCCTATTTATCATATTAGTCTGTGCCCTTGAGCATTTTGCAGCCGCGTGCATCCTTTGAACTGCACAGGCTGAAAACAGGCAGTCCAATGTGACCATGTCTTGTTAATTATGTGGGTTGACGCTAAATGGTTATAAATGACTTCCAGGCTGGGTTGTGGACGGTCAAGATTGGCCATGAAGGGACAATGCGGTTCCCTGTGTAGCAACAAGTAAGAAAAAAATATATACTAGTTTCACTGATCAAAAGAAAATAAAGTGAATATTTGTATCGCAAGATAAGACACAAAAAAATCTCAAGGACCAACCCTTGGCCAAAACTGAATAAGAAGTTGGGCATTTTGAGTTGAAGCGGCCATTTTCTTATTCTACCGAACTCACCCGAATGATGCTTTTTTTGTCTACCTTATTTAACGTGAAAAGATAGTCAACAAAGTTTAAAGGTCATTTTGGATTCTTGGCAAAAAAAAATCGGAAAACAGTATCTCAGCTGCTAAATTTTTTCTAAATATTTTTTTAAGGTCCATATTATCTAATGATGGCCAAGTACAGCATCAATAATAATTTTTTATCGTTTTTAATTTTCCCTCCACTTATCAATTCTTTACATTGGCGGTAAAACCACAATTGTTCACTCCATGTGACATCCAGCGGATTGGACACACACGACTCGTAAAGCTTGGAATGACACCAGTATATGGAGAGGCAAGTCTCCTTCTGCTTAATTAAGATAACAACCAAGTGTCACGACAGACTCATATGGCCGCTCTAAGTGCGCAGAAGGACTCTTGGAAGAAGCAACTTAGAACGGAGGAGCAATTTTGTCAGGCAGCCAATGTCATGCTGGTTCTGCTGACCTCCACGCTTCGTCTCACCTGCAAATGAACGTTGTGGCAACAGGTGGAAAGGCAGTGGAGATGGATTTTAGTTTATTCTATTTAGGGGGGCATCGTGCAGTAATGTTACCTAATTCCTCATAACGTTAATATTTAGAGTAGGGATGCTTGATACCACTTTTCTTCAAACCGATACGAGTCCTCAGCGCTTGCGTAGTCACCAATACCAAGTACCGATACTACTGGTGCATTTGATACTTAAACCCCCACCCAAAAAAAAAATTAAAAGACCCCTATATACTAATATAACAATTTTCCTTAAATTTGCATGTAATAAATGGCAATTTTCTGCGAAGGGAAATAAGCCTGATACCTGCACTGATACCGATACTGATGCCGATACCATCACCGATTCATGGTATCGTTACTCACCTACTCCCTAACCAGTTTTGATAAAAATGTTGCATTGGGTGCTAGTCTCAAATATTTAAGCACAAAAAAATACAACCGTATATAATATACAATAACATTCCTAATGTGAGAGTAAAATTCAATCTTGACATCAAACAAGGATGACATGCTGATTTCCGAGATGAGATAATTCACTTTTATTATGGGAAGCGAAGCCTTTTGATCGTCTTCCTAAGGGATTTTTTTTTTTTTTCAAGCCAAGTGATTGTCTGTGTGTGAATGTGTGTGTGTAAGCACATAGCTCACAGCGGTGGATTCAATTGACAGTTACAACGCGGCAGCCCAACTCCCCTGAAGCGATAACAGCGGTTGTGAGCAAGCGCCCGTGTGTGTTTATGTCAATCTGCATATTTTTCACGTTCAGTGAAAAATGATGTAAAACATCGGATAAATAACAAATATCCGCGCCAGGGGTTTCTAAGCGTGTGTGTGTGTGTGTCAATCTGCATATTTTTTTACAATTGATGAAAAATTTGGCAAACTATTGGATAATAAACATTGGCCAATCTGAAATTTCCAAAGAATGATTTTTTTTAAAGGAGTATTTAGATAAATTTTTGAGTGTTGGACTTTTTTTTTGCATGTTCTTGAAGAGTATTACAGGCAGTAAATGTGTTTGCGAACGTCTCGTTCAACTTCCATTTCTAATCTTGGCGTAGCCGCTGGGATTAAAAGAGGGCCGTTGCTGTATGAATATTTCATGAATGCACGTGACACAAATTGGAGGTTTGGATTAGCGTGCCTTTTTCTCCTGTTAATTAAAAGAGTCGGCAAACTTTGTTATAGTTATTATTTGCTCTACTCGATACTCCCTGTTCCCCCGGCGTTAACCAAACAAACAGTCAAGATAACTCCCAAAATAAACATGGCCATTATTATTATTGCTATTATTATATATGATTATTGTTTTTATTATTGCTATACTTGATTAATTTAAATTATTAATAAATATGACATTTTATTTTTTATTTTATGAATAATTAGCAATAATAATTAATAATCATTTGATTCAACATGAACCCATCCAATGGAAATTAGGACTAACCATAAACATTGAGTCGATTCAATATTTTTCGAAAGTTCAATGGCTTACCCCAACCTACTATTTTGGCAACGCTTCCGTTTGCTTTATGAGATGCTGTGACTAACCGGCCATGTCCAATCAGCGGGCGGTGTGCCTGCAATGCAATGTCTTCTTAGTCTGTGTGGAAGGAGTTGCCGAATGGATTTGATAATCCCCCGCCGCCCCCTCCGACAGCATAAAACATGATTCCATTTGCAGAGAGATCCTGGCGAGGTGAACTTTCCTAATCCCGATAGCCAAAAAAGAAAACTGGAAAAATGAGAGAACTGATCCTGGGTGGTTTAACTTCAGTAGTTCCATCAAGGTTGTTTCTCTGGTTTTGATACTGATATTTCCATCGCTAGATTGTCCACCTTGCTAGGTGTCAAAGGTTAAATTGAAACCACAACATATAATCTCGATTGAGTGTGTATGAATGTGTGAGTGTGGTGAGTTTTCTCGTTCCTGAAAAAAACACCAACATATCACTTCCTGGTTTTCTACCAATCACCAGGCGCAATGATCCATCATTGACTGTTTCCTCGATGAAATCTAACAAAGTGCTCGAGTTCTGTTTTGTTACTGATTGCATAGAAGTGATGTTGATGATGATGATGATGAAGGCTCCAGTTGACTGCGAATGTTCTGAGCGATATCACGGCTGAGAGGCCTGGTCACGCGGTTGGATACGCAGGTGCACAGAAGTGGCGGCTTTCCTGCAGCAAACAGGCAGCTCTCTCGTCAACGGTGTACTGAGGCGTGACACACACACACACTCACACACACAAAATCCACTAACAACCACATCTCCGCTCTGAGACACTCGCTGCCTCACGGATGGCTAATGAAAATATTACAAACCCTATCAGGCAATTAAGGGGGGGGGGGGGGGGGGGGGGCTGTAGACACGAGTGTCGTCTTAGTGGTGGTACTTTGTGTGAGTAAACAAGGTATGCATCCTTAAATGTAACCCAAACTACTAATGCCGGCTAATCATGTTCATGTTACTTATACAGAAATGCTGATTAACCATTCAAGCTTAATTTTCTTGATGCGGCAAAATGACATCCTAATTATTACGGACTTTCATTGAGTCGTAACCATAAAATAGTGCAATTAAATAGTTTTAATCACTGCCTAATAACAAAATAGACACCTAATAAAATATATGGAAACTACAATATTCAAGAAATAAAAGATCATCTATTAATTTTTACTTCCTTTTATTAATGATCCAGCTGGTTCAAGCCCATTTTATATGACATTGTTGAACAGCAAAAATGATGCACCTGCGGGTCAACAGTTTTACTGCCGAAGCCCAAATTGGAACCCCCAACCTCAGAATGCACACAGAACCCAACAGTTATCTTTCCTTTCACGTCAACCAGGATTCCAAGATGAAATAATGACAAGGTGGCGCCATCTCCAAAGTGAGCGCTCAGATTCATACTGCAGCTAATGGGGTCTCACTAAGACTGCACTGACAGATGAAATAAGTTCACTTTAGCACTCAAAAGGCAATAAACCCTCGTACGAGACTTTATTTGTTGTTCATTAAAAGCCCCGTTACATGCTCCGTCAGATCGAGGCATCGCGGAAACGCATCTCGTTGAATTTGTAACCATAAAAACACTCATTAATAAAAAAGAAAAAAAACAACATCTTTTTGTATTTCGCCCGTTGGTGAGCACAACAAATCATTAGCTTTTATAAATACAAATTACGGGTCGCCCCAGCGAGACGTTGCAAGTGTTGCGTCAAGCTTTTTCATCACAGATGTAAAAGATGAGGTCGTCCGAGGGCTGCTTAGGGATAAAAATGCGAACTGTTTGCTTTTGTCTTTGTGCCTTTCAGTGACTCTTCCTGTTTTTCTGTAACTCGCAACCTGCTGCCAACACGCCATAATAATACAATAATAATGATAAATATAAAAAGAATGAATTTGAAGTCAAAATTTAAAATGCTAAAAATAATCAGCAGCCACTCTCAATTATTCAAAATTGGGAACAATTCAGTTCCTTGTTTGACTTCTACCTCATATCCACTATACGAGTTTCATCCAAGCATCCAGATCTGAGAGCCCGCTGTAACATCACCGTTCGCTCTCATCATTCTCTGGCCAACATGGATTCGGAGGAACACAGAAATAGGGAATAAAGAGTGATAAATGGCCTATGTGCGCCCCCCCTTTATTCCCCCTACCCATCATCAGCGCAGGCGGCCCCAGATGAAGGGCTTCAACTAAGTAAGCTCCGGTCCAGCCTGCTCTTGCTCCACAAATCAGCCTCCCAGTGTGTGCGTGCTGCAGACAGAGATAGTGCTTCTCAAAGGAGTCGTGCGTTGCCACAATGGTGGGGCGGCTCAAAAGGCTCACTCTACTCACAATCACACTTACTAATACAAAAAAATAATAGCGGCAGAAATAAATGACCGACTCCCCGGACTCATCCCCGTCGAGGCCTGTCACCTTTCTCCTGCAGTGACCTTGAGATGAAGGTTCCCACTGCTCCTCCGGAAAAAAAAAAAAACACACTCACATGCGTGTCTCTCGTGACAGAAGGAGAGGGGAAGAACCTTCCACATGTCGGCATCAATCAAAGCAGGATTAGACCGCCTCTCTCCGGTCCTTTTTATTTCCCATTAACATCAAGCGCGCTGATGAAATACAGTGCTGTTAAATGCTAACTAGTTTAGCCACTGTGCATCTGCTACTATCATTCAAAGGAAGTGTGCCAAAAACATCAATAAAGCTCATTGCTGATGGTGACCTTGCAGGTCCCGTCCATACATATTGGATTTTCATATAACATAGCAAGGACGGGGAGGACAAAGTCTCAATAGTAAAGACGTTTTAATATGTATTCAGTGTTATCTCCTCGTGACTAGTATTTTTTTAATTAATGAGATTCCCTACTGCAGATGGATCCGTTAAAAGTCAGGGTCTGATCGGGTTATACGCCTGTTCATCAGATGAGCGTCTGGGATAAAGTTGCAAGTTGGGGGTCTCCGAGGGGTTCTCCCGCCACCTGAGCCTCTTGGCTGGCGGCACACAACTGATTGGTTACTTCACACCAATTTAAAATCGGGTTGCCATGTCAGGTTACACCTTCTAGCACATTCGGCACTTCTTTCCCCCCCCGACATTTGTGGTGATGTCACCGCATGGCCCTCCACTGACCACTAGAAGATCCTTTAAGTTTAATTTGTACAGTAGAGTTTAATAATGTACTTTCCTTTGAGGTTGCCCCAGAAAAAAAGTTCTGGGGCATTCCTACGGTAATGAGATCTCAGGTAATGGTTGGAATATGAGGCCAACCCCACGGAAATTTGCATACAAATAGCCCAGCTGACATCTTGTTGGTATGACAACGCTAGCACACAGCTGCAAAGGCTCATTTTGGGTGTCAATCACAAAGTACACTACAAGTGAGGAATATAAATTTTTAAATGTTTTATTTTAAATTTAAAAGTGACCCTGGATGGATGGATGGATGGATGGATGGATGGATGGATGGATGGATGGATGGATGGATGGATGGATGGATGGATGGATGGATGGATGGATGGATGGATGGATATAAATATAAAATTTAAACCTGCTTTTCCCCCCAATCTTTTTAACTCCCTCCCACCCTGCCACAACTCCGGAGTAGACAGTGAAGATAGCTGACAGTAGCGCCCCCTTTTGACGGCATATGGTAGGACGTTAGGGCTAGGGTTTAGGGTTAGGTTAAACGTTAGGGCTAGGTTTTAGGGTTAGGTTATTGGTTAAGAGTCGTAGTCTGGTTTCAAACTAAAGTCAGCTTTTTAACCTCGGGTTAGAGTTTTGAAATAGGGGTTTGAACGAGGGTTTCTGTTTCATACAAGGGTTTGAAATTCAAGTTAAGGTTTCAAAATAGGTTTAGGTTTTCAAAGTAGGGGTTCAAATTAAAGTTAGATTATCAAACTAGGATTAGGGGTAAGGAGATTCAAGATTTTTAGATTTAAAAAAATGTGAAAAGCAAGATGAAGTAATATTTTGAAAATAAAAAAAGAGTTTTCTGTATGCACAAAAGGGTGCACAGAAACCAGTGGCGCAAAAACCAAGATACGGGCTGGAGCAAAGGTTAACTGCACCGTTGCATCCCTACTGTCTAACTTTCTTTTCTTTTTTTTATGCCTCAGTTTGATAGGCGGTGAGTGATATAACAGTGTAATCATTTACTTCTTTTACCAAACAGAACCTTTGATTGATCTTTGTTCGCTATGTGCATTTGCTTCCCCTCCTCACCCTCACAACTTGTTACAGATTGTTAAGTACAAAACAATCTGATGAACACTTTATTCAACCATAAAACCATAATCAGACTGTGTTTTGACAAGGAAGTAGACACAAGCACGACCTCACCGACGTATAAATGCAGGAAGCTCCGAGGCATGACAACTCTTTTCGCCAAGGTCACAAATCAAGAGTAGCAAGCGGCTTCCAGCATGGCAACCCGATGGGGACTCTGCGGTGCCGGAAAGATCAGTCACGACTTCAGCGTGGCTTTGAGGACACTTCCACCTCAAGACCACCAGGTTTGCAAAACAAGAAGCTCGCTGTATCTTTGCTCACCTTGTAAGGACTATCATTTGTCTAGATAAGAGCCGTCGCATCGAGGAGTTTGGAGCGGGCCCAAGACTTCGCCAAGAGGCACAGCGTCCTTGAGGCGTACGGCAGCTACGAAGAGCTGGCCAATGACCCAAATATTGGTGAGCGTCAGAAGCAGACGGTTTTTCAGTTAGCAGTCAAGAATGTTAAAAAGTGACTTTGTCAACTCTTATTTAAAACCCCAACCCTATTTTGAACCCCTAGTTTGAAACCCTAACCCTAGTTTGAAACCCTTGTTTGAATCCCTAACCCTAGTTTGAAACCCCTGTTTGAATCCCTAACCCTAGTTTTAATGTAAATTTGTTCACTCACAACACAACACAACACAACACAACACAACACAACACAACACAACACAACACAACACAACTGAAATCCATCGAATGCTTTTTTGTGTGTGTTTTCTTGTTTATTCTTACATTGAGATCAAAAGGAATCAATAGGAATCAATTGATTTTTGGATAAAATGCTAATTTACTAAATACAAATATATATATATATATAAAATATATAACTAATACCAAAACTAAATTCCCATAATGTATTTATTTTATACAGATGTTGTATACGTGGGAGTGCTGCATACTGAACACTGGCGAGCGGGCCTCCTCTTCCTCAATGCTGGCAAGAATGTTCTGTGTGAGAAACCCTTCGCCATGAACTCTGGTCAGGTGAAAGACCTCGTCAACGCCGCCAGAACAAACAAGGTCTTCTTGATGGAGGTACGCTAAGGCCAGCCTTGGGAACAACATTATCGATTGTGCACATTGTTTACACACGTTGGGCCATTTCATTGGCCTTGCACAGCATGTTTCGGGTTGCCATTTGTCTAGCCAGTCACTGAACCGCTTAGCCTGATTCGGGTCACGGGGGTGCTGGAGTTGACCCCAGCAGTCATTATCAGGGGGATTTTACAAACCCATAAAATTTTCCTGAAAATCCTGATAAAAATTCACCACATGCTCCTACCTTGCTCCTTGAGTGGAAATGTTGAAAAATATTCCGGCAAAAATCTGAAAATACCCAAAAGTCAATTGTATGTATTTGTATAGTTCCTGGAAATGTGTCAAGACAATTTCAGCTATGATGGAACGGACAGTATGTCTTCATGTCACGACTCACAAATATAAAAAGAAAACACGTTGTGTCTAAAGTGTCAGAAAGGAAGTGACGAGCAGCTACCCTGTCCCTCTCAGGCAGTCTGGTCTCGCTGCTTCCCCACTTACGTCGAGGTGGGCCGACGGCTGCGTGAGGGGGCCGTGGGGGAGGTCAAACTGGTCAAGGCCTACTTCGGCTCTCCCCAGCTCGATATCCCACGCTCTGTGGAGAGGGAGCTCGGGGGAGGCGCTCTGCTGGACATCGGCGTATATTGCCTGCAGTTTATCCTGATGGTGTTCGACGGCGAGCGGCCGGAGTCTGTCCACGCCACGGGGGTGTTGCTTGACTCGGGTATGAGTCAGCAATTTTAGTTTAGGATTAGTCTCATTCACCACCCACTGTAGATCAGTGATCACAAGCTGCTTAGCCTCTGTGTTTAATGCTAAGCAAATTTCCTCCTGAGTTGCAGAGGTGGGGAAAGTACTAACTCACTGTTCCGAAATACAAGAAAGACTCTGGTGAAAGTAAAAGTATGATTCAACAAATTCATAAGAACTAATCATAACTAAAAAAAAATAATACATTACTTTAATGTGTTTTCTCAGATTGTACAGATACATTTATTGACTAGTTGACTTCTATTTGAGTTTTTTTATGTTGCGCTGTCATCTGCGAAAAAACAATAACAAACCTATTTACACAATAGAATACAAAGTACAGCTATAATTTTAAATTATTTAAAAAATAGGTAACAAAAATTAAGTCTTGATAAAAAAAAAACATGAATACTTAAGTGAAGTACAGATACCTAAAACCAAAATATTTGTCTTTTCACTGCTGAATTGAAAGCCAGTCCCTCGCCTAAAAAAAATAAAGTATAAGAAACCAGGGGAGGAATTCTTCACATGGAAAAGCCCAGTTATCTTTGAAAATGTCAGACTAATCCAAATCCCTCCCCCGGGAAGCACGGTAATACTGCAGACTGACAGGCAATGTGGACCTGCTCGTCTCGCAGCCAGATAACCTTCCATGAAAAACTGTCACATTATAACGGTGATTTCCTTATCTTTCACCAAACGCCGTGTTGCACCCTTTAATCGTCTCCTAATGATGAAGGTGTGAAATCAAATTCCCCCTGTCATCTTTTCTCCAACTCTAGAGCTTCATTCAATTAATTGAAACATGTTTGCTCAGTGTTCCACAAACCAAATGCTAACCAGCCTGATTTGTGATTTTTATTCCTCACAAGGAGTGGATGAGTCTGTAGTTGTGGTGATGAAATTCTCCAGAAAGAGGATGGCCACGTGCACCTTCTCAATCGCTGTTCGTCTTCCAAACGATGCTGTCATCAGCGGCACCAAGGGCTCAATCCAAGTAAGAAATCACAAAGAAAGTGGATGACGGAATACTCAAATGGGAGACTACAAAACAGGATGTTAGCATGCATGCTATACGGTCCAGATGTTCAGATTTTTGGCCCAGATAACAGGTTGGGCACATTTGACATTTTCTTCTATTATTTTTTGGGTCATTTCCTGAAGGTGTGTCGGCCCATGCATTGCCCCACCAGACTAGTGGTAAACGACAAAGTAAGTGAATATCCTTTGCCAGAGCCTGACCTCCCGCTCAACTTCACCAACAGCACCGGACTTCGCTACGAGGCCGAGGAAGTGCGACAATGCCTTCTTCAGGGTAAAAAATATTCATAAATTATAATGAATTTGGTTTGAGCAAATTTCTGTGACGTTATAGAGTATAATACGCCTCTTCATCAGGTCTTAAGGAGAGCCCACGGATGCCTCTGGCTGACTCCATCTTACTGACAGAAATCATGGATGAAATCAGGAAGCAAGTGGGCGTTGTTTTTAGCCAGGACAGCCAATAATGTTTCTCGAAAACATAGCCAGCTTCACCTGACTTGAACCCAGAGACTGTAACCATCAAAAAGCAAACAGTTTGAAACTCTACTTCAAAGCCCTAACCGTAGTTTAAAAAGCATGCGTCGAAACCTTAACCTTTAACGCCTAAACCTTAAACCTAACCTTAACTAACCCTAATCCTAAACTTTAACATCATCACCAAAACCCTAAACCTAACCTTAACACTAACCCTAACCCTCAGCAGCTGCAGCACAATACGCAGGGGGACAGAACGTGGTCCAAATAAAATTGCGGTCGACATGTCACCCCATTCCCAGTGCCATCTGCGCCTAAGGCTACATTAAAGATACAATTATGAAATGATTTTATCGTGTTGTTCTTCCACGTGTGGGCTCAATTCTTACTTTTGGGTTGCATTGTGACATTGCTGTTACATTACAGGCGAAAATAATCTTGGTCCTGCAGCATGTGTAAATTGACTGTGGTTACTTGAAAATATTTTTTTATTTGAAAAATTCCATTGCAAGAGTGACTATTCTTAAAATAAATTACAATTAATGTGGTTAATTTAAAAATGTCAACACAATGTGTATGCATATATTTTTCTATGGTTAAAATTAAAATAAATGTTTTAAAAATGGATTTGAAAAATAGAAAATATACTTCCATTGTATTCCTCTAACAATAATATATCTTATTATAATCAGACATACAAAAGTAAAAAAAAAAAAGGTATACCCCCAATAATTGCACGTAGACGTTGATCTTGTCTACATACAATCAGGCAAATTGACTGTACAGTGAATGTCCCCAGAAAAAAATTAATAAGTGAGACTTTGTCGCCATCTATCAGGATCCTGCGGGTATTACATCCAGATTATGATCCGTGAACACTTCCTTCCAAACATGGCAACCAAATGGGGGATTTGCAGCGCAGGCAAAATCAGCCACGACTTCACGGCTGCCTTGAAAACTCTTCCGCTCGAAGACCACCAGGTATCAGCACAGCGAGTGATTCCCTTACTATCATCAAACCATGTTTACCCCACCTTGCTATTGCTTAATCCAATGTTTGCGATTAGCGTTTGCTCAGTATTGATATGCATTCCAGTTCTTTTAAGTGAACTGAATCTTAAAATCAGTTCACTCAAAAGATTCGTTCAAAAGAATCGTTCACCGAATCTTGGGAGCTTAAGACCAGGGGACGGTTTGAGAATAATTGTCAATTTGTTTTGTATATGTGAAGCCCTTTGAGACTGCTTGTGATTTAGGGCTATATAAATAAACTTGACTTGACTTGAATCGTCGCTACACTTTATTTATTTATTCATTTATTTATTTTTTTACCTCGTGTGTTGTACCTATTGAAGTGTCAATGAGCTGTACCTAATAGCAGGCCACTTCATTAGGGAAAAATCATGGTCAAAGCTTAACTGAAAGTGAAAAGTGCCCACCTGCCCTCACCCCCACCTCCTGATTGGCTGTTTGATCTGTGACGTCACTCAGACACTCCAATAGGTACACCGCCATTTTCAGGTGTACCTAATAACAGACCACTTCATTAGGGAAAAATCATGCTTCGAAATAATTTCGTTCTATGGCTCCACATCTCCTCAGCACTGCAAAACAGCCTAGACATGTAAATAACAACAAAAAAAAACTTGCTAAACTTCTCAAAAGTTACTGCCATATTTTTCGCTCGGGTGGGGAGTCGAACCATAAATCCGAGGTGTTCGAGCGCAGCGACGGTGCCACTCGCCAAACGTGGCGAGCTCGGCGGTCATCTCGCTTTCACTTCGAGTCATGCTTATCCGTTCAGTATTGCGTTAGGCGCGCGTTGGGTAAGTACAAAATAGTGTTGGCTCGTGAGTGAACGATTCGTTCAAATGAACGATTTTCTTTTCAGTAAATGAGAGTGAACGAATCACTTCCTAAAGTGATTCGTTCTTTTTTCAGTTCATATTACTTCAACCAGTAGATATCGGTAATGCGCATTGAAGCTGGTGCCACCTCGCCGTAAAACATAACGAAGAAGAAAATGACTTAACTTCCCGTTCACGACCGAGTCGTCAATTGCATTTCCCGTTCAACAACTGAACGGAGCTGTGAGGGAACGAATCCTGACTTTCTCGTTCGCGTAAGAGTTAATGGGTGAACTGCCTTCCTTCCCGTGCATCAACGGATCAGTCAGTGAACTATGTAAGCCAGAATGTCGATTGACGATTTGCCAAGGAAAGAAAGAGCCACTCACTGAAACACCACTTCTTTTATGCACGTTTTCTCCAAGCTAACGGCTTACTTTATTGCATGAAGGGGATGCGCCGTCATGCAACAATGGGGAGATTATGCTTCTCTTGGGCAATCTTGATTTTACAACACTTAAAATAACGTGTATGCATATTTACGCCTAAATATTGTTATCCAATATATCTACTGGAATTTCACATTGGTTTGCTGGTTCGAAATTTGCTTTTATTATTATATTACAATAATAATATTTATCTATTATTACATTTTCGAACAGTGATATATATTTTTGTTGTTTGTTTTTGTTTGTTTTTTATTGATTTTATTCTTAAATCATGTTCGAAATAAAGATTCATTATTATTATTATTTTAATAAACATTTATGTTAACTTGTCTGGTGTTTTATTCCTTGTTTTTTTATTCGCCAATTAAAACGTAAAAATCTGAAATTTAGTTAACTGCTTTATATGACAATATGTATGTGTTTTATGTTGTTATATGAGTTGGTGTCCCCAGAAATAAAAAATGTCGACATAACGGGTTTTTTTCAACCTTTTATTCAAACACAAACACATTCGGTATAATAATACCATTGTCTACAAGTCAACAAAAATACAAAATTAAAACATCAATGTCGGCAGGCATAACGTGTGTTGGCTGGCAATGGCATAGCAGCAATGCCGTCTGTCACTCACGAACGAACCTGACAATGGCAGTGTACCTAATAGAGTGTCCGAATGACGTCACAGCTCAAACAGCCAATCAGAAAGTGGGGGTGAGGGCGGGTGTGGCACTTTTCACTTTCATTTAAACTTTGACCGTGATTTTTCCCTAATGAAGTGGCCTGTGATTAGGTACACCCAAAAATGGCGGTGTACCTAATGGAATGTCCAAGTGACATCACAGATGAACCAGCCAATCAGAACGTGGGGGTGAGGGCGGGTGTGGCACTTTTCACTTAAACCAGGGGTGTCGACCTCCAGTCCTCGAGGGGCCGCGTTCCAATATGTTTTCCAAGTGACCCTCGTTAAGCGCAGGTGCGTGAAAAGTTTTAGCTTCTTTCACGTTCAAAAGGAGCTAAAAGTTTTCACGCACCTGCACTTAACGAGGGAATCACACGGACACTCCATTAGGTACACCGCCATTTTCAAGCGTACCTAATAACAGGCCACTTTATTAGGGAAATATCATGGTCAAAGGTCACGTGTCAAGCTCTAGTCCTCGGGGCCGCGTTCCAACATGTTTTCCAAGTGACCCTCGTTAAGCGCACCTGCGTGAAAACTTTTAGCTTCTTTCACGTTCAAAAGGAGCTAAAAGTTTTCACGCACCTGCACTTAACGAGGGAATCACACGGACACTCCATTAGGTACACCGCCATTTTCAAGCGTACCTAATAACAGGCCACTTTATTAGGGAAATATCATGGTCAAAGGTCACGTGTCAAGCTCTAGTCCTCGGGGCCGCGTTCCAACATGTTTTTCAAGTGACCCTCGTTAAGCGCACCTGCGTGAAAACTTTTAGCTTCTTTCACGTTCAAAAGGAGCTAAAAGTTTTCACGCACCTGCACTTAACGAGGGTCACTTGGAAAACATGTTGGAACGCGGCCCTTCGAGGACTGGAGGTCGGCACCCCTGGTTTAAGTGAAAAGTGACACACCCGCCCTCACCCCCACTTTGTGATTGGCTGTTTGATCTGTGACGTCACTTGGACACTCCATTAGCTACACCGCCATTTTTGGGTGTACCTAATAATAGGCCACTTTATTAGGGAAAAATCATGGCCAAAGCTGAACTGAAAGTGAAAAGTGCCACACCCGCCCTCACCCCTACCTCCTGATTGGCTGGTTGATCTGTGACGTCACACAGACACTCTATTAGGTACACCACCATTTTCAAGTGTACCTCATAACTTTATGCATTTTTTGTATGTGTCAAGCATGTGTATTTGAATACTTGCTCTTTATTGGGGGGGGGGGGGGGGGGGGGGGACACCATCACATATTACACAACGTAAAACACATACATATTTCATATAAAGCAGTTAACCAAATGTCAGATTCTTGTTTTCATGCCCAAAAAAATAAAAAATCAGGAATAAAACACCAGACAAGTTTTAACAGGTTTTAATGTTTATTAAAATAATAATAATAAAAGTACACTTCAAACCAGTAATCTAATGTGAAATTGCAGTAGATATATTGGATAACAATATTTAGGCGTATATATGCATACACGTTATTTTAAGTGTTATAAAATCAAGATTGCCCAAAGAGAAGCATAATCTCCCCATTGTTGCATGACGGCGCATCCCCTTCATGCAATAAAGTTAACCGTTAGCTTGGAGGAAACGCGCATAAAAGAAGTGGTGTTTCAGTGAGTGGTTCTTTTTTTCCTTGGAAAATCGTAAATCTACATACTGGCTTACATAGTTCACGCCAGGAGACGCAACATGTTCACTGACTGATCCGTTGATGTACGGCAAGGAAGGCAGTTCACCCATTAACTCGTTCGCGAACGGAAAAGTCAGGATCCGTTCCCTCACTGATCCGTTCTCGCGATGAACTGGAAATGCAAATCACTCCCTGACTCGTTCACTCACAGATCCGTTCAGTTGGGAACGGGAAATGCAATTCACGACTCGTTCGTGAACGGGAAGTTACGTCATTTTCTTCTTCGTTTTGTTTTACGGCGAGGTGGCACTAGCTTCCACGCGCATTACTGACACCTACTGCTTGAAGTCATATGAACTGAGAAAAGAACTTTAGGAAGTGATTCGTTCACTGAAAAATAAAATCGTTCTTTTGACCGAATCGTTCACTCACGAGCTAACCCTATTGCGCAGGGACAGACGTACGCGTCCGACCAGTACAAAGTGCAAAGCACATTTACGTTTATTTGCCGTTTTCTCTCCCTTCCAATTAGTTATTTACGCTCCAAAGTGCACACCAATGACTCGGGTGCTTTAATAATGCGGCAGTACTGATATAACATTCCTATTGGGGTCATGCAACATACACACTTTACAAGACAGGAATAACATGTCCAACTATTTATCTTGATACATTTGAAGTATTTTAGCAATGACTTGTATGGTGGCTTAAAATCTCCAACTAACCTAAGAAAGCCGACACAGAACATTAATTTACTCATCAAATTGTGTTTTAACAGGTTGTGGCGGTGGCTGCCCGCAACTTGGAGCGTGCACAGGAGTTCAGCAAAAAGCACAGCATCCCATCAGCATACGGCAGCTATGAAGAACTGGCCCGAGATCCAAACATCGGTCGGTTTGTATCAAGGACCCCGTGGACTTACTGTCAACTAAAATAAATCATTCACGGCTCTCCGTCTGTGTTTGTAGACGTGGTGTATGTCGGCGTGATCCACCCGTACCACCTGAAGAGCTGTTTGCTCTTCATGGATGCAAAAGAGGTGAAGGAGATTCTGGACTCAGCCAAGAGGAACAATGTTTTCCTCATGGAGGTGATTGCGCTTTCAGAAATAGAGCTCTGATTTTCATGGATAGTGCATGAAAAACAGAAACAAACTCAAGGAAATGTAAGATCATAGCTAAAGCTATGCACCATCACACATTTATCTCATCCATGGTGAGAAATCCACGCAACTTGGCTGTGATATTTCCCAGAACCTTTTAAATTGTAAATAAAGCAAAGCATTTGTCTACAGGTTTATATCATGTAGTTCACAACCATGCCCAGAGTGAAAATCACTTCTGAACTTCTGTTCCAGGCCGTGTGGAGTCGATTTTTCCCAGCCTCAGTGGAGATCCGCATGCTGCTGACTCAAGGGGAGCTTGGCGAGGTGAAGATGGTGAAGGCCGAATTTGGCCAGTCACTCATGCATTTGCCCCGATCCATGGACAAGGAGTTGGGCGCGGGAACAATGCTGGACCTCGGCATTTACCCGCTGCAGTTCTCCATCATGGTGTACGGCGGAGAAAAGCCCCAGAGCATCAAGGCCATGGGAGTCTGTACGGAGAATGGTGCATAAAATGTTAAATGTTGCATGTAAAAAGCAAAAATCATCTGACGCTAGCTCAAATGAAGTCTACTGAGTTGTTTCCCAAACATACAACTTGTACCGTATGTTTCTAGGAGTGGACGAGACCGTGGTGGTCACTCTCAAGTTCTCCAAAGGCCGCATGGCCGTGATCACGTGCTCCTCAGGAATGGAGCTAGACAACGACGCCGTCATTGTGGGTACCAATGGCAACATCAGGGTAGGAATGCAGTTATCTGTCCAAACTGGATGAACTAGAATTAGCTTTACTTATTGCTGCACACTTAACAAATCAAATTCATCATCGTATAGATCCCTGCTCACATGTGGTGCCCCACCTCTTTGGTGGTCAACGGGAAGGAGACACAGTATCCTGTTCCAGAGTCTGACGTAGCCCTCAACTTCTTCAACAGCACGGGAATGCGCTACGAGGCCGAAGCGGTCCGACAGTGTTTGCTCAAAGGTATTGTGACAAAGCTGTTGATGAAATACCCTAGAATGAATCAAATTAGTCACATTTGTTACGGACAAACATTTGTTTTGTTGTCTCCACTGCAGGACTAAAGGAGAGTCCCGTGATGTCGCACGCCGACTCACTTCTTCTGGCCGAAGTGGAGGATGAAGTACGAAGGCAGGTGGGCGTGGTCTACAGCCAAGACTCGACCTAAGCGTCCAACTCATTGGATTTTTGACACCATCCTTCTTTGTGCTTATTGCCTAAATTGTTAGTCAAAAAGATAAATAAAGAGAAGAAAATGTGGTTATTGTTTCTTTTAAACCGGGTTACTATTTTTCTATTATTGTGATTAGCAAGAGTAGTTACATCTGGCTCACTGCCAGGTAATTCAGGTTTGAATCTCTGTGCAGTTTTTATGATCTTCAGCTAAGCAGATTTCCTCTCGGGGGCGGAACAAGATCAGCGATGCCCTAGGCAAAGCAGTACGTTAACAATTTCCAACATGCTGCACCGCTTCAGGAAGTCAAACTATTGTTACACCACAAATTATTGTTGCCACATTGAAAACAAGAATGAGCATTGTTATCGCTTTGAATGCAGAATTGTCTGCGACAGTGCTTGTGGGGGGATCACATGAGAATGTTGAAGCTGGGTATTTTTCCACTGAGCTGCTTTTTTGGTTTCTTGGATGTTACATAAGTTATGAGTGTGTGTGTTTGTTTCATTTGACTCTGCAAGCAAAGCCTCCCTTTTAGGCACGCCTGCTAACTTTTTTTTTTTTTTTAACGGTTGAAACTTGTTCACCTTTTATTTGTACATATAGTGTGCTTGACTGACCTGTCAATCACCCATCCAAAATGTACAAACTGAGTGCAAGTGGAAAAAACCCAAACAACACACGCTGATGAAATGTCTTGAAATTTGACACTTCCTGACGTTTGCAAACAAGCAAGCCAATTGAATCGTATGAAAGAACACTGGGCAAGAATTTCCTGTTGCGCCCAACTCGACGATCCTCACTCACTCACGAGTCTGACTTTCGAGCTGTGATCCCCTGCTCTCGGATCCACTCACACATCTGCAAACATGGCAACCAGATGGGGAATCTGCAGCGCCGGCAAGATCAGTCATGACTTCATGGTAGCCATGAAAACGCTTCCGGCTGAAGACCACCAGGTACCACCGAGAGCACATATTGAGACTCGTTTTTAGTTTGGCACATTTGCTCGATACTGCTGCTGCCTAGGAAGAAGTTAACACTATTGTCTGTAAGCAAAATTTATTTCAGCTTAAGTGACTGAAAATATTTGACCTACTTTTTGGGAAGGATTAATACAATGCTTTATCATTGAAGTTAATTTTTACCTTTTTGGGAAGGATTAATAAAATGCTTTATTAATGAAGTGAAAAAAAAATTGATACAATGTAAAAAAAAATCTGACTTGCTTGATGGCATTTTATGATTTCTTTCAATTATTTGTGAAAAATAAATGTAAAAAATAGTGATGACAATAACAAAAAGTTACCACTAAAAATATGAGTTTGTATATATTTGTGTGTTTTCACCACTGCTGGGGGGTTTTTTTGCCTGTAGTTTAATATTGAGTGATGGTCAAATACTTTTGTTAAGCAGAATAATATGTACAGTATAGTAAATGTTACTGAAATCAAAATAAATTCTTTAAAATAACCCAATATAATTAAATAATAACGGGTTTTCTTTTCCTCCACATGCCTTGTAGTTTGAAGCGGTTATAGTTGAAAGAGGAGACATGCAAAGCATCCTCTCAGCAGTAGATCAGAGGTGTCATGTTAACAGCGTGCCTGACAGTACACGTCTGAAAGAGTTAGGTTTGAAACGTAAACGATCAGCTCGTGGCCTAATAAAGTTCAGGCGCAGCATGACTGCTACAGCCATGTGACACAGCTCCCAACAGAAGGCGCTGAAGCTAAATTTGCTTATCTTAGTAATTTTGTCAACATGTCTTTTTTGGATATTTTATTTTATTAATTAATTAATTAATAGCGTTTTACGATTTATGAAAAACAACCCCCACCTCTCGCTCGCATAGTAAATGGACGGATGGATTAGAATTTTGATTTTGATTGACAGGCTGTGGCCGTGGCTGCCCGCAGTTTAGAGGATGCAAAGAAGTTTGGCAAAACGCACAACATCCCTCGAACGTACGGCAGCTACGAGGAGCTGGCCAAAGATCCCAACATCGGTCAGTGATCACGTCAGGCTCGTTGGGTCTATTTTGTGCTTTGTCAGCATAATCTCCTCTCCCTCTGCGCAGATGTGGTGTATATCGGCACTATCCAGACCAACCACCTGAGCTCCTGTTTGCTTTTCCTTAATGCCAAGAAGCCTGTCCTGTGTGAGAAATCCCTGGGTATGACCACCAAGGAGGTCAAGGAGATCCTGGCCTGTGCCAAGAAGAACAACGTCTTTTTCATGGAGGTAACTGAAGAGCAGGTTGTCACAGCGCAAACAACACTCACATGATGTGACCTCATATTTTTAGAGGGCGCTTCAGGGGCATACATTTCTTCTATATTTATAATAATTAAAAAGAGTTTCTTACCTCACTTGAATGAATCTGGTGTTTGGGTATTTTTCAGGCCATTTGGGCCCGTTTTTTCCCGGCCTACCGAGAGCTCCGGAGGCTGATCGCCCAGGGAGAGATCGGTGACGTGAGGATGGTCCGGTCCGAGTTTGGCCTGTCCGTGCTGCCTTTGCCGAGATTGGAGCTAAAGGAACTTGGTGGGGGAGCGCTGCTGGATATCGGGATCTACCCGCTGCAGTTCTCCATCATGGTGTACGGCGGAGAGAGGCCAGAGAGCATCAAAACCGAGGGAGTCATCCTGGATACTGGTAAGGGAAGAAAAGAAAGATTTTAAATTCAGGAGACATCCTATACGTGTGAATATATTTTTGCAGGTGTGGACGAGACCTTGGTGGTGACGCTCAAGTTCTCCAAAAACAGGATGGCCGTGTTCACCAGCTCCTCGGGCTTGCAGCTCTCCAATGATGCCATTGTGGTTGGCACCAAGGGGTTAATCCGGGTACGTTACTGACGATTATACTTGTGCAAACTTGCACGTAATTGCCGCTTATATTAAACAAAACAACACTAGAGAATGATGTTAAACAGGTTTCTCCACCCCTCCTCCCTACCAAATTTGTTTTCTTTATGTTTGCTCAGTTCCCATCACACATGTGGTGTCCTGAAGTCATGGTGGTGAATGGGAAGGAGAAGAAGTACCCTCTCCCGGAGCCTCACTTGCCCCTCAACTTCGTCCATAGCACGGGGTTGCGCTACGAGGCGGAGGAGGTCCGACAGTGTTTGCTCAAAGGTACAAAGGCAGATGAACAAAACTGTTGCGATGAGGTTCGCGAGTGAACATGTAATTTATAGGACTAGGCATCTATTAATTTAGAGATCTATTTCTGAGAATAATCATGTGCTTTTTCTCCACTGCAGGAATGAAGGAGTGCCCAATCATGTCTCACGCAGATTCGCTGCTGCTGGCTGAAGTCAAAGAAGAAATTCTTAAACAAGTTGGAGTGGTGTATGACTGAATTTTCTTTTTTCTTTTTTTGTTGACAGCCTTATTTCGGGAGTGTAAATGTCTTACTTTCAATCAAATTCACCCTTTTAAAGATTTTTTTTGGGGGGGTGGGGGCAAGTTGAGAAAAGTCTTCCGAAAATAAAGCAAATGCAAAAATAGAGTTTAGGTACTAGCCTTTTTATTGATGAAATCCAGTCAGGTGACAACAACTAGTCCAACATGTGCAAACTGCAAGTGTGCAAGTGGAAAAACTCTACAACACAAGATGATGAAACATCTTTGAATTTGACACTTTGAGACGTTTGCAACGAGCGAGCCAATCGAATCGTGGGGAAGAAGATAAGAGAGCAGGAATTTCCGGTTGCGCCCGATCAGACGATACACTCACTCAACACAAACATGGCAACCAGGTGGGGAATCTGCAGCGCCGGCAAGATAAGTCACGACTTCTTGGTGGCCCTTAAAACGCTTCCAGCCAAAGATCACCAGGTACCCGCCGTGAGATGCTCAGACACACCTAGAGACTCGTTTTTAGTTTGACGCATTTGTTCGGTACTGCTGCTGCCAAAGTGGAAGTTCACACTACTGCTTGTGGGCCGTATTGACTTAAGCAACTGAAAATGTTTGATCTCGTTTTTGGGAGGGGATAATATAATATATAATTATTGAAATAAAAAAATAATAAAAAATGCAATGTGGACAATCATATGGCTTGCCCTTTTCATTTGTTTGGGAAAAATAAATGTCAAAAAATAGTTCCCAGTAATGGTTATCACCAATACTGCTTTTTGGTCTGTAACTTTGATTGTGTAATGATCAAACACATTGGTTAAGCACAATAATATATAGCGTAGTATATTAAATCAAAATAAATTATATAAACAGTAATTAAATCTAAGTTGCAAGTGTTTCAATGTTACTATGAATGAAAAACAAAAAATCCCCCCAAATTCCGTCTCTGGCTCTCGTTCAATCGGGCCCCAGTAAGAAATGGACGGATGGATTTGAAAACTATTTAGACTTTGATTGACAGGCTGTGGCGGTGGCTGCCCGCAGTTTAGAGGATGCAAAGAAATTTGGCAAAATGCACAACATCCCTCGAGCGTATGGCAGCTATGAGGAACTGGCCAAAGATCCCAACATCGGTCAGTATTCACATCAGGCCTGCTGGATATATTTTGTGCTTTGTCAGCATGAGCTCCAATCTATGTGCACAGATGTGGTGCACATCGGCACTATCCACACCAACCACCTGAGCTCCAGTTTGCTTTTCCTTAACGCCAAAAAGCCTGTCCTGTGTGTGAAATCCCTGGGGATGACATCCAAGGAGGTCAAGGAGATCCTGGCCTGTGCCAAGAAGAACAACGTCTTCTTCATGGAGGTAACTGAAGAGCAGAGCGACACAGTGGGACCAACACATTTTTCACTGAGAACTCGCATAATGTGGCCTCATATTTTTGGAGGGCGCTTCAGGGACATACATTTCTTGTGTCTATGTTTATAATCATTAAAAAGAGTTTCTTACCTCACTTGAATGAATCTGGCCGTTGGGTCTTTTCCAGGGCATTTGGGTCCGATTCTTCCCAGCCTACCGAGAGCTCCGGAGGCTACTCGCCCAGGGAGAGATCGGTGACGTGAGGATGGTCCGGTCAGAGTATGGCCTGTCCCTGCTCCCTCTGCCGAGAATGGAGCTAAAGGAACTTGGCGGAGGAGCGCTGCTGGAGGTTGGCATTTATCCGCTGCAGTTCTCCATCATGGTGTACGGCGGAGAGAGGCCAGAGAGCATCAAAACTGAGGGAGTCGTCCTGGATACTGGTAAGGGAAGAAAAGAAAGATATTAAATTCAGTAGACATCCTATACGTGTGAATATATTTTTGCAGGTGTGGACGAGACCTTGGTGGTGACGCTCAAGTTCTCCAAAAACAGGATGGCCGTGTTCACCAGCTCCTCGGGCTTGCAGCTCTACAATGATGCCATTGTGGTGGGCACCAAGGGGTTAATCCGGGTATGTTACCGATGACTATAGTTATGCTAACTTGCATGTAGGCCACACTAGTTATTGCACACAAAGAATGATGGTCAACAGATTTCTCCAACCCTCCCTAATTTGTTTGCCTCATGTCTGCTGTTTGTTCAGTTCCCATCACACATGTGGTGTCCGGAAACCATGGTGGTAAACGGGAAAGAAAAGACGTACCCTGTTCCAGAACCTCACTTGCCCCTCAACTTTGTTCATACCACAGGTTTGCGCTATGAAGCGGAGGAGGTTCGACAGTGTTTGCTCAAAGGTACTAAGGCAGAAGAACAAAACTGTTTCGACGAGGGTCGCGAGTGATATCAGTAGCTCGGGCCCACATGTAATTTATGGGTCATTGGTTTATTGTCACTTGGTTGATGCTAAAAATTTAAAATGTGTTAGTACAAACCATTTCAAATTTAGAGATATATTCTGAGAATAATCATGGCTTTTCTATACTGCAGGAATGAAGGAGTGTCCAATTGTGTCTCACGCTGAGTCGCTGCTGCTGGCTGAAGTCAAAGAGGAAATTCTTAAACAAGTTGGAGTGGTGTATGACTGAATCTTTTTTTTGTGTGTTTTTGGGGCGAGGAGGAGTTGAAAAAAAGAATAGTCTTCTGAAAATAAAACGCATGCAAAAATACAGTTTAGGTACTTGCCTATTTATTGATGAAATCCAGTCAGGTGACAACAACTAGCGACACATGACCACTTGGCGTTCGCATAGCTCGAGTGTAACAATCAAAAGCTTGTCAGACAATAGCAACAAAGACAAAAAAAAAAAAAAAATCTTGACTTTTGTTACCAATCATCAGCTGCAGCCAACATCGCAAGTTCGCAATCCCATCAAAGTGCCATTTAATTTTTTTTGAGACTTCTAAGTGTCAACTTAAACATAATCCACTACACGTGAAAGGCTCTATCACACATCTAACTTAAATACAGTAACCAGCTCCGACAAGGGACACCCTTACTCTTTAGAGTCAGACAAAATAAGACTGGAATGTCCCCAACAAAACACCATTTATAATAGTCAAGTATAATAGACTGTAACAAGATTAGGAGTGCTACACACAGTGAAAGCAAAGACACTTGAGCCACACACACAGCACTAACACAACAATCTGAATTGGGTGGCGTGGCAGACCGTGAGGACGCCATTTTGTTTGTTCGCTTATTCGGTCTCGGAGCGGTTCGTTGGAACCGCACGTGTTCATGCGGCGCCACCAAAACGATAGTGACGACGCGCATGCACAAGGATCTGCTGATTTGACTGGGAGGATGTTGTTTAATAGAAGCATCTCGAGTGAATAAATAAGATCAGCTTTTGATTGAGGCATGTCAAACTGGTCGGGTGCCTGACGATTTGATTTTTATACGAGGGAAATTTAACGTGAAAGGAATGGACTCAGGAAGTGGAAATTCCACCCCACCCATTGGTTGTCCTGACATTTTGGTCTATGATTATTGTTGCTTTTGATTGCCTAGAATGCTTTGTAATTTTTATAGCAGGTGTTTGGATAGAATGGTGGAGTGGGTAGAATGGTGGAGTGTGAAAGAGAACAGGCAGCGATGGAGTGGGCCCTTTGTTTTGGCTTCTCAGGGGACCAAAACCACACGCATGGTGTTGGTGAAGCCGGAGCCTGGACGCCAGCCGGTCAGTACAATGACAACGTCACCCTCCTTGAAGAAGCCTCTCACTTTGCCTGTGGGTTACACACAACAGTGTCAAAAGTGCCTTTCTTAAACAGAGCAAAGGCGCCACAAGCTGTTACACTTGAGTACTGCATGTGATCACAGCTCTAATTTTGAGTCGGGTTGCCAAATGTAGGAAATTTTCTAATGGGGGGAAAAAGACCTGAAAGGTGGCTGGTAGTAGGGAAATTGAATATGTAAGGGGAAATACATTCCAGCATAATCCTGACTAAACCAACCAGATTTCATGCAAGTAGTACTGTGCATATATTTACAAATCAATGCCATTCCTCAAACAACTGCGCAGAGAACACCGCAGGGCTATTGAGAACACTAATGCAAAGCTTTACCCATATCCATGGCGAAGTTGACACGCATGTCGACATCCTCGGCCCACACATCGTGGGCAGGAGCATTGTAGAGGACTGGAAAGATCCCGCGGTACAGGTGAGCCTGGCGAGCAGTCTGGGCGTTACGGGTCACGGCCAGGATGGGGGCGCGGGGCCTGTATCTGGATATAAGGTGGGCGGACCTGCAAAATAACAAAAAAAAAAAAACTGTAGGAGTGTAATTCTTAAATGACTAATACTGTTATGTCCTAAGTATTAAAAGATGCCACTGTTTCATTGCACAACACTGCCACAGTTCTGCATGCCTTAGCTTTCCGCTTCAAAATACAAGAACAATGCAGAAAGAAAATCCATGTTTCACTGAGGGTCAAAAGACTGTGCAGTGGAAAAGCGGCACTTTTGTTTTTAAACAACAGATGCGTTAGGTCACAAATATCCAAAGGTAAACTTGTGAATTTCTGTCCTCTCACCTACTTCCCAGTGCAATTAAGCAAACCCTCATTCATTCACACACTAAATGGGCAAAAGGTCCATTATAGTGTACTTACCCAAGCTGATTTGTGCGTGCCAGTATCTTACCTCCCGGTCTTGGTGAGAACAATAATGGCACTAGCGCAGCATTTGAAAGAGGACTCCACAGCTCCGACAGCCACCGCCTCAGACGGGTCTCTGGTCAGGTGGGAGTGGCGCCGCAGCTCCTCAAACAGCTGCCTGTGGAAAGTGGCCGCCTCGGCCTCACGGGCAATCTAAGCCAGGTCCGAGGGGAACCAATTGGGGAAGGAGTGGCGGTTACTTACCATCACACACACACACACACCTCATCATTCATACGTCTGGGAAGGGCTTGAAATCACCCCACTACGTCTCCTGGTTGACATTAAAGTGACCTTTGTAAAGTTTGTAAAACTAAGTAAACATGCAAGGTACTTCCAGGTGGCAGAACCTTCATTGGACAAGGTTTTAAAAAATAAAAAAATAAAAAACTGAAATGGTCAACAAAAAAGAGAAAAACAACCAGCAGCTTTATGAACGTGATTGCAAGCCTCTCATTCCCAGGATTCCATCAGTCCCTGTTCTGGCCCTACTCTTCCTCTGAAAGCCTGCCCGACACAAGTGCCACAATGAATGTGGACAGTCGCCCTACCTTCCGGAACCCGTGAGCACAATGATGGCAGAGGCCAAACTCTTAAAGGAGGCCTCGACGGCGCCAATGGCGATGGCCTCGGCGGGGTCTTTGCAGTGCGGCGTGGATCGACGCAGGTCCTCAAACACCTGACGGTGAAACATGGCCGCCTCGGCTTCGCGAGCAATCTGGCAAGCGAGCGGGGTGGGTAGGATGCAACGAGCAAAAGGCCAAACCACAAGCACCACACACAAACGGAATGATGAAGATGGAGGAATTACAAAGAACATAAGAGAATGAGTGGGGAGTTAGCGGGGAGAGAGACGGTCGACAATTATTAACACCATATAATTGACTACAACTTCAGAACGTATGGCGTTAAAGCAACCGCACAAAAGCAGGAAGTCGTGTGAAACAGATGATTAGAAAGGCAGCAAATGTCAGCAGCTGAAAAGGTGGGGTGGGTTTAAGAGCTGCAAGTTGCTTCAAATATTTTAAAATTAGTGACACGCAAATAATTAAAAAGTAGAACGTGTGTCAGTAATGGGGATGGGAAAAAAAAGTTTCTTTTTGCTTTGTCATTCAAGTGGAATAGAAAATGCTGCATCACCCCATCTGAATTGAAGTGATGGATGGTGACTTGGCATGGGGACATTAAAAATTTACATTTGCTAATTTGAATCAATATTTCACAGCAGTGAACTGCAGAGGGTGCCCGGTAAATAAGGCCCACGCAGTTTGCTTTTTGCTGTCCACAGAAAAAAAGCACGACTTCTATGCATTCATTTTCTGTAGTGCTTGTCCATCCCCAAGAGGTGAACTGAAGCCTATACTAGGTGATTTATGGAACATCCACCCACATTCACAAGTCGTCAGACTGTTGGGTACAACCCACGCAAGTACAGAAAGAACGTGCTAATCATGAATACTCGGTGATTGAACTTCATGCACGATGCTGCATTCTTTTTGCTGTCCCTATTGCTGACCGAGGAGCAGATTTCAATTAGTAAAAGAAGTTAGTTGTGAAAACGGCGTTAGTATCATTGTTTCTTTTCTGTGAACTGACCATGTGTTGTGTGCGCACAGCTTCCAGGGGGTAGTCTCCCTTTGCGGTCTCACCGCTCAGCATGATGCAGTCGGCTCCATCCAGCACAGCGTTGGCCACGTCGCTGCCCTCGGCGCGGGTGGGTCGCGGCTTCTTGATCATGCTCTCCAGCATCTGAAGACAAACCATTCAAAATAAGATATACGAAAAAAAAAATGCAGAAATGAAAGGTAACATGTTACAGCGAGAGTGAAAAGAAATTCAACCGTCAGACCTGAGTGGCACAGGTGATGGGCTTGCCGGCTCTGTTGCATCGGCCAATCATCATCTTTTGGGCGACAAAGACTTTCTCGGTGGGGATCTCAATTCCCAGGTCACCGCGGGCAACCATGATGCCATCGCTGGCCTCCATGATCTCATCGAACCTGAAGACGCAAATCAGGCGTTACACAAGAATGTCAAGTGGTGGCGTAGTTTGCTTTTTGGGTGTAGTGTCACTATGAGACCACCAGGGTGGAGCAAATACACATCACTGGATGCTAAGGATGACAGCTAGCTCATCAGGTTCATATATCTCAACTCGAGGTCAGATACCTGCGCACGCCCTCGTGGTTCTCCAGCTTGCTGATGATCTTGATGTTCTTGCCTTTCTCGCCCAGCACGGCCCTGACCGCCTGGACATCGGCGGCCTTGCGGATGAAGGAGGCGAACACCATGTCGACGCCCTGCTCCACGCCGAATGTCAGATCCTGGATGTCCTTTTCGGAGACGGCGGGCAGATCCACGGCGGCGCCAGGCAGGTTGACGCCCTTCTTGCTGCCCAGGGTGCCGCCGTTCTCAATCTCGCACATGAGGAAGTCAGGGCCTGGCACACGACAGTGTTCATTTAAATAAAAAGACAACTTTGAGTTGTGATACAAGAAATGATGCTGCAATGGATTTTTTTTTCATTTTTGACATGTACACATTTGCAGTTCTAATATTATACAGCAAACAAATCATTTAAATAATCATCATCTTACCAATCTCCTTGACCTGCAGTGATATGAGTCCATCGTCAATGTAGATATTGCTGTCATGTTCCACCACTTTGGTGATGTTCTTGTAGTCCAGCCACAGTATCTCTTCGCTGCATTTGTCCTGGTAGCTGTCATCTAAGGTGATCTTGATCATGTTGCCCTTCTTCAGTTCGACCTCAGCCGTGCCGCTCTGTCAAATTGCACAGACACACATCCTTATGGCGCCGTTGCTTTCTAAGCAGTGTTTTGTTTTGTTTTATTAGTAGGAGAACGCAGTCCTCAACTCACCCCGTCGATGAGGCCTGTTCTGATCTCTGGGCCCTTTGTGTCCAGGGCGATTCCGATTGGTCGGTATTGGATGCTGCCGGGCTCAAAGCTCTCGCATGCCTCACGGACATTCTTGATGGTCTCAGCATGGTACTGTGGGACAAAAAAGTTTGATTGTGAAGTCTTTGTTTCTTAAGCAGACAAAATAGCATTCAAAATGAATGGTAGATGATTAATAACTGGGTTTCTATATTTTGCACTTCTCGAGTTGAGTCTCCCATGGTGTGGTGACACAACTGTTGGCAGTTGTTTTATTCCTTAGCATCACAGGTTCAAATCCCGCTCCACTATAGTACATATATTTGGTTTTACTCTGTTTACACAGTTAACCGTTTTTATGTAATTATTATTTACCGTGCATATTTATAACTGTTAAGAATGTTCAAAAAATTTAAAATGTTGTCAATGGTTGAACCGAAAAAAAAAATCTGATTTAGGATTTGAGACTGAGTGATAAAATGTTTGCCCTTGGTTTCACCTGTGTCCGACTGTACCAAACCCACCTGAGCATTCTTATCACCTTCCATAAAGTTGGTCATCTGGTTTGCCAGATTGTGTTTCAAATTACCATATTGCCACATCGCTCATAAATAAGATGCCCGTTTCTGAACAACCATTGTATTCTAAGATGTGCAATGTTTGCCAAGCTGTAAAAAGCAAATATTGTAAAAAGGAAAGTCACACACGCATGCGATAAGGACTGAAATGAATTGCGCAGGTTTTCTGTAGCAGTTGGGCATCTCGCCACCCTCTATAGTTTCATACATGCCAAAGAGGAAGTGATGAAACAGCTCACCTCGTGTGTGCCGTGGGAGAAGTTCAAGCGTGCAATGTTCATGCCGGACTTGATCATCTCCTTCAGCATGTCCACAGAGCGGGAAGCTGGCCCTGAAGATAAAATTAAAGACAAAAGTAACAAATGAATGGTTGTCTATGAGCAGTTTGTCGAATTGCACATTGAAATCATTTTGTTTTCCTCTTTGGCACACACACGATAGACACACCAATAGTGCAGATGATGCCAGTGTTGCGAGCGGTGGTGGGCTTGGAGTCGATGTCCAGCAGACACATGTGCTCCAGGAAGGTGTCGGCCATGGCGGCGTTGAGCTGCTGCGTCTGGATGAAGGCGGAGCCCATGTCGACAACCTTTGGCTGAGGCATGGCGATTACCTTGGAGTCTGGAGAGCTGCTGAAGGGCCAAAAATACAAACAAGGCTTTGAGATTTTTTTTTATGGCGTGTCAGTCCGATAAAGGGTGTGATGCTAGTCACATTGTTTGGAAAATAAATGATTTTGCATCAGGAAAAAAAAATGACGGACGCAATTTCAACATTCACCATAGAGCAGACGGCACACGTATAGTACACTCTGTTCTCAAACAGCCACCCCAACTGGGTTGCCAATGGCAACAATTCATTACGCACAAATAAGATCACCGCTCTTTTTCCCAGGCTGATTATTATTGCTTTTAATTTTAACTGCAACATACACAACACATTCAAAACAACAGTGGGAGGGGTGGGGGGGGGAAAAGCCAGAAATACAAGCTGGGTGCATCCTTGTTTCTTTAACAAACAAAACTCTGGTTACATAACTATATGAATGGGACGTAACTACTTTCTTGTCAACATCTAATTAAAATGGTAATGGTGGTAGGGCTTTCGAAGCCTTTACTGTCTGTCTCCTTCTGACTGATGATGTAACAGTAGAGTGAATGGAGAAGTGGCTGGCGAGGGGCTGTACGTGCTCACAGTCACATCCTGCCCTACTGCAGCAATGCGCAGGCAAGGCAGCAGAGTAGGCTGAGTCACAGGGAGCCCCCGCAATGACCATTTTTTTTGTTCGCTTTATAAACACTGGCAACCTCTCCCTCAACAGGTATGCGTTATTCTCACCAAAAACACTCCTCTAGGCAAATACTCGTCATTCACACTATTATAATCACATTCACCACCCTAACATTCATTACATTTTAGAGAACAAGTTGCAGCCTAAATCGCTCACCACACAACACTAGGTTGAATTGGATGCACATAACCCTCGGATCATACTACATAATATTGGCCACGTACACACCAAGGCAACTGTAAAGCTGAAGTTCATGGTGGAGATTTTTTTTTAATGCAGTCAATGCTGTCTTTTTTTGGCCTTAAAACAAAAAAGTTACATAAACGACAAGAATGGCAGCGATCTAATGTCAGTTGCAAACAAAGTCAGCTGAGTATCCTTGATGGGCAGTTAGCAGTCACCCTGACACAGATGCAAGGCTAATTTAAGAGCCGGCCGCTAATAATCCCCTCCAATCCCTTCCGAAACATTCTCACTCTTTCAAATGCTCCTTGTCACATGACCTCCTATCTTGCTGATAACTGCACAAGTACAATCATGGGCAAGGGCACTGCAATCGGGGTGTCGTGACTTTTGGGATGGTGACTCAACATATCCAATACGACCTTTATCAACCACTCCACCAACCTGTTCCATGCACTACATACCCCCGGTAGATCTTTTTGGTCCTCTTGGGGACGAAGAGGCACGCCACCGCCGCTGACCTCCAAAGGAACCCCAGTGTGTTAGAGCGACCAACATACTGAAATAGCTGACAACATCCTGCAAGAGATGGCCTGGCGCAACAGCCAGCCAAGGCGCTCGTGCTCGTTGACACCACTTCCAGGAGCTCAAGACTAAATCCGTTCGGTGCTGATGACAATGAAGGGCAAGGAAAGTGCCAATGTCGACCGGGCAATCGCCATAACGTGACGCTACGGCCGCACATGAGACACCCACCGCAAGAGAGCAGTGGCTACAAAGTCACTGCCAGCTTTGGACACACAACACCTCAGGCCTAAAAACAGGCTAGTCTAATAATAACATACAGCACGCAGCGAGAGTTTAAAAATTCAATGCTCGAGATGCATGAGCGGCTGGGCTATGTTTGTAGGGACTACATTACCGTTTTGAACATGTACATGGGAAAGGCATCACTTCCACGATAATCATTTTCAAAGGTTTCGTATTTTCAGAATCTGCAATGCTGTTGTCAAAAACGAAGCCATATCACACCCGCCAGGTACCAAATGCGGTCTCACGTGGTTCCAATTGGGCAAATCCGGTTAGTCTACACCGGTAAACAGGCACATTTGGAATTTTTCCCAGACTTGAGCTCGTCAGCAGAGCTTTCATGAGAAGGACTGCAAATGAGCAGATGTGAAGTGCACACACCACAACATAGGTCAAGGGCAGGCAAGCCTAGAACCAGAAAATGCAGTTTTGTAACATTACCTTAGGGAAACGGAGGAATAATCTTTGAACATTTCCAGAATGATTACACATTCTGAAATGTGGATGTGAACAAATCTATGTGAAGGAGGAAAGTGTCAGAGATAAACTTTGGTCCCATTATCATGCCAATTCCGACAAAAAGGCAAAAAATTCCAGAACTTTTACAAGTCTTGGATGAGGTTTAGGGACCTCAGTGATTTTCTTGTATAATTATTACGTACTCAAACTAAATAGATACTATGCATACTACACTTGTTTCAAAACAGGTTTGTTTGAAAGCAACAATTCCTGCTACGCAATTAGCCACTCAGCAGAACATAAATCCAAAGATTCTAAGAGCAAAAATAAGACATTTCTGACTTTCAGTAGCACCAACTGCACTAAAAAAGTCATGGGAAATTCAACACTTCTTTGAGGATTGTATAAAAACCTGCAAAAGCCCCATAACCAGCATTATGGAGATGAAAGCAGGCTAGCAAGGTTTTAAGATAAAGAACTAAATGCTCTATCAAGCAGGGGTTTAACCGCAAATATTCTGAGTTTGTAACATTGCCACTTTTACATCTTGCATTATTTACTTGTCTTTATGGTCATTATAAAACAAAGTCCCTCAGGTGTACATATATTCCGTGTGATCAAAAATGCTTCTTTTATTGTGAGGTTTGCCGACAGCTTTGAATAGTGAATTAACGTTCTGCTGTTACAACATAAAACATATAGTTATTTTCTTTTTATAAACTCACATGTCCTTTTCAGTGGATTGGCATTCCCCAACACAAGGACACTCCTCAATACACTGACCATCCTCGCAAGACATTTTTGAGCAAACGACAAATTATTGTAGTGCTAAGAGAGCAATTTCTGTAAGCAATTATTTGGATAATATTGGACTAACGAAAAAGCGTTCGTACGGCGTAGTCGATGCGTCAAAAGTCACGTTTGCATCACTGCGTCATCTAGCTTCATAACGCTTGAGATCACATTGACCAATCGGAAGCCGAGGAGACGCCTAAACCACGCCCACAACAGGAAGCAACTGGAAGAGAGTCGGCCACAGGACTATTGCATACATCGCAGTCGATTACTATTTATTCAAGTGCAACAACATTCAGCATACAGTACCGTGGCTATGAGTAAAAGTACAAAATGAGTTTTGGTAAACCAATACCTTACTGCATACCCGCCCACCAACACAATTCTGCGTTGACGGGAGACTAGTACGGCACGCACCAATGTCAGCCTCTCAAGATGGCTGCAAAGTTCATCACGTACGTCCACTTCGACGCAAATTACAATATGTGTCATTTGTCACGATGGCATTAGAGGACAGCCGAGCAGTATATTTCACAAGCATTTAAACACGCCATGAAACGTTTCACGAGGAGAGAAAAGGGAGACCGCATTTTAGGGATACAGAATGTGAGGAAAAAGTAACAACAATACAAATTTGAATGGAGCTAAAACGAAGAAACAAACGACCTAAAGGTTAGTTGAACTCACCTTCTATTGCAATAGGATGTTGGCAACGATGTGACGAGCACAGCAATCGGCTCAAGGTGAACTCGTCTACACTCCTTACTCGGCGGAACTACTTCGTTGTGATGCTGGGATATATCCCTCCGAGGCAAATCCTACGGTCGCACTTTGAGGCAAAATCCACGATCGTGCTCCAATTACGACTCTATTCCAGCATCTTGTCATTTATTATACTTGTGCAAGCAAGCCCCTCTGACACGTTTCAGTTTTTTTCCGTTAAACGCTGGAAAATTGAGAGCTAAATTGGATGGCACACGCTCGCGGAAGCATACACGGAATATAAAATGAGCTCGAGACCCGTTGTGCATTTAGCCAATCAGAACGCGAGAAATCCTCGGCAGCAAGTTGGCCTCAACAATGTTGAGTCAACATGTGACGCATGATGGCGAGTTGTAGCAAGTTTCCTCAAAACCCGCTGTGTTGGTTCCTTTTGAATACCTTATGATAGTGTGCCCTTTTATATTTCAGGACAATGCATTCGCCTTTAGCATCGCAGTTTGCCAATGCACACTGAAGAGGTAAATACTCCAGAAGACAAGACCCCCCCCCCCCACACACTTCATAAATAAATACCAGAATAAATAAATAACTAAACAAACAAACAAACAAACAAACAAACAAACAAACAAACAAACAAAAATAATAAATAAATAAATAAATAAATAAATAAATAAATAAATAAATAAATGTGATTTCGATAAAACATTTATTAAAAAGTAGCATGTTCGGAGATTACATAAGGCGACAGTGTGGTTTGGTATAAATGAGGCATATGTCGTCATCTAGTGTTCGAAAAATAGGCTTGCACTATGGCGCCCATACAATATAAAGTAGTAAAACACTTATTTCCATTTCAGACCATAATGCGTACCACGTTGTTGTTAGATGACTGATGACAAGAGAAGTTTAAATTTTTACAATTTTTTATATGATCTGATTTTCAAGGAGATGTGTAACTTTCATAATGTAAAGTTTTAAATCACTTCCTTCAATATTTATTTTGACTTCATTACCATATTTGATATTAGAGTAAACCAGGAATCAAAAGCAATCACGTTACATTACTTTCATACTATCTATAGATATGGTATTTATTTATTCGTTTATTTGTACATTTTTCTCCTTATATACAGGTATACTGTATGCAAACACAATCTGTCTGTATGCAAAACGTCACAACAATAAACTTCACTACATAATTTGGAAAGTTTTACTTTCACCTTTAGCCAGAGTTTAAGTTGACAAACTTAATCCTTTTCAGTCTTTGGGTTAGTCTGCAATAGACACTATGAAACAACCAGGGTAAAGACAGATTATCCCAAAAGCCTTATCACCATTGTCTCCAACATACAGTATACATGCTGTGGCACTGCATGATAATGCTTGATAATCATGATCATTATTTCAATGGCGTCAGTGGCATTTTGTATGAAAAAATCAGAGGACTTCAGAATTTACTCAACGACAAAGAAAATAATGAATCAATTACAATTGCAGCATGTGGTATTATACATAGTTGGGAAAAAATAGTATTTTTTTTAAATTGCTCTGCATAATATTATGTATTGCATTGGCAAATTTAACTGCTTTGTATTAAATATAACAATTTCAATGATGTCTGGTGAAATCCTTGCATGCCCCAAATCATCACTTTTCAGGAAAGAACAAAAAAGGCATTCGTAAATGTAACAGATCCACTTAACTATTGAGATTTGATTGATTGATTGATTGATTGATTGATATCTTTATTTCGAACATCCAAAACAAAAAAACAAAACAAATCACACTCTAAAGTGCCACATATAAGTCCATACAACAACAAACAAAATATAAACCAACAAACAGAAAAAATACATAAATAAATAAATAAATAATAATAATAATACATAAGTAAATAAATCAATAAAGAATGCTCGAAAAGGAGTAGGAAGAAGCATACCTTTTTAGATTCCTACCCCTTTCTCACTTTATCCATTAAACCAATGATTCAACATATACTGTAATTACTGAGATTTGTGGAAAAAACATTAAAATGACCAAATTGAAATTTGAGTTGTTTGTCAACCTGACACTAGTAATATGTAAGACAAAGATCGAGGTCCATTTATCCATTTGGTATACGGGTTGCTCAGTCTTAAATATAAAATATTAGGGGAAACAGGTAATCATCATCTTTACGGGCTTTCTCGTGCAGACTTGCCATTTTAAAATATTAAGCATGTGCTAATCCGGTAATATTGTTTGTGGATTACATGAATACACTCAACAGCATCAACATGATTACTCATCAGCAGACAAAGACATGCGCACAAGCCTCTCCTCTCTATCTTTCCTTTTTTTTTTTTTTTTTATCATCCTCCCAGCCCAGCAGCAGCAGTGCAGTCAGCTGCGGGTCACATGACTTGACTGTCTGCTCTCACTGAGCATGCTCCAAACCCTTTAGTGTTGTCAGGCAAAATACACTAGACGGCGGTCGGCACGGTGAGAGCTGCAGATGACAAACACACCGGCTCATATCACGGAGTTATTTTTGATGAGCTTTTTGTCTTTGCTTGCAGGCGCCAGGCGGGAAGAGGCTGAGGCGAGGACAGCATCCCGCGTCTCCATCCTCTCTGAAGGTAAATATGGATGGAGGAGGTTTGGGGAGGGGGTGCAGAGGGGGGAGGGGGAAAACGCGCTTGACTGCATTTTGTGCTAAATAATCATCATGGGGAGAAATGAGGACGATGGTGGAATGTGGCACCACAAAGCCATGGGGATGGTGATGGAGGGGGGGGGCACATCAGGATGCTGTGTGCAAGTGAAAGGGATATTCTCATATTCAGTACATGACAAGGTAGAATCTAGTTATGAGAAAGACGGTCTCTGAAGCGACACGGTGCACAAAGAACGCATGAGGTGTCGGGACTTGATGTCCTTGTTTGGAATTCGTATCAGCATTCGCTATCGTAATGTGTGTAACACTAAAGTGCTTTGTGTTTTGGTTTATTAATGATGTAAATGGTCTTTTGCGTGACAGCCGTGCACCGGCATTTGATACATTGTTGAACTCACTGAACCAAAATAGGAAGGACCGCTGTTTTCTTTGTCATACATGACAGCTTTGTGGTTCGAGCGGAACCTATTGCAACGGTGCTTGACGGATGATTTGTTGAGATTTCAGAAACAATAGAGGTCAGTCATGATATGTTTTAAGGTTTTGCGGTAATGCTATCAGCCAACAAAAGGAGAAGTCAGGTCAAATTAGCCAACAAAAGGAGACGTCACACAAAAACATATCTCGACAATCCCACACGACGAAACGCAGTATTCACATTAGTGTTTGTGGTATAGTAGAAAAATCCATCACAGGGGTCAGCTTGCGAATGTCACGTGACCAAACCCTGCAAACAGGTGAGGCCCTTAGACACTCTGATGTCATATTTAGTCGACAGCAATTGGCAGTCCAAGATAAAATGGCTGCACCCTGAGATGGATAAAAATGGGTGTATTTTTCTGCTCAATTCAAATTCCACAAATGCAATATATATTAATCAGAATGAAAAATTAGAAAAAAAGAAAAGAAATAATGAATGCATGAATGAAAGATTATTGATCTTCTTAACTCCTGTTCATAGCATCGTCAGTAAATAAACATTGACAACTGCCGGTTGCAGCCAAGAAGTGAATGCTGATTCAACATGATTAATCGATTCCATTTCAAATCCTTAGAAACCAATGGATTGGTGATTATGCACACTCCAAACAGTGACTTTAAAAAAAAATCCAATTCACCATGCCAGCAAATCAGAAAATGTCCATTTTTAACAATAGGCTAGCTGACATGGGCAAAAATAAAACATTTTACAAGTCCATAAAAAGGTCAGCCAACCTGAATAGATCTTTCTTTTTTCCCCGAGGAAAAAAACACAATGTAACACAGACAACCCGAGTTCTGAACATCCAGCACCGTTCTCCCACACACACACACTCCACAGTGATTAATGCCACTCAGAAAAAGAGGCAGAGACGGTTGTTGCTAGGAGACAGCAGGAAGGTGAAGTGCAGGCGGTTTAAAGGAGAATTTGCTGACAAAAGTGTGTAATGTTAAGCTAAGGCCTCTTGCGTGGATCTGACCTATGTCTGTCTGTCTGTCTGTTGCACTAAGGTGCGCAAGACGTACTGGCTTCCTTCCTTCCCAGCTGCGATGGTTGGCACGAGGCCTAAAGCTGACTGATTGAATCCTGAAAACAGCTGAACTGATGGTAAGCGAGCTCATCGGTACCTACATCAAATAAAATCTATTTATTCCATTGGACCTCCGGGGAATTTGCTTTAATTCTCCCAACAAAAGGATGGTTATTTTTAATCACTTTGTAAAGCGCATTATAAATATAGTGATGAAAGGCGCTCAAAGAAATGATGGCTGCTGCTTTGCTTGCCCACAGGACATCAAAAGCCAGTGCTGGACCGACGAGGAATCCGACGGTGAGAACGAGCCGGAGCAGTTCCTGTACGGTATCCAGGTACGAGTTTAGTCATTTCCTGTTGCTGGCGTTGGGACATAATTAACCTTGACACGCCAGATGGAATTTTGTGAAGGAGTTCATTCCACAAATCCATGTGGAATAGAGTCATTATGAGAAAAAGTTTGTGAAGGTGGAAGGTGATTAGACGAGCATTATATGGGCTAGTCGGATCATAAAGTACAGTTCTCGCAAGAGACTTGTTCGCGCTTTTGTTCAAGGCAGTTAGAAGAAATTGTCCTTTTCATTGAGGTGAATGACACTTTTGCTCCAGTTCTGATAAAACTGCTGCTTTGTTAGCCACAGCCATGCTAATCACTTTAGCGCAGGGGTCACCAACGTGTTGACCTCAGGCCCATTCTAAAAATAGCTCATTGTAATTTCTAAGGAAGGAAAAACTGACCATTTGAAAGTATGAACGCTGGCAGAGAACTCACTGTTTTCTTTTTATGATATATTTTTAAAAATATCCTTTGTTCAGCATTAGCTGTTGAGAAGGTAAAATATGGTACTGTCTTCTTTTGCAGAACTGTCACCATTAGACACCCTGTAAAGTATTGTCCCATTCCGTCTTTCACGCTAACTTTATGATCCCAATTTGCGTTATCGTCCAAGACCTGTAATTGAAATGTAAATCCTGTCAGGGGGCTCGGAGCTTGTCTCTATGCCGCTGTAGAACATAAAAGCAGAGAGGGAAAGATAAGGATGAAGGTCTGTGAAAAGTCTCAGCAAGCTGAGGTGATCAAGAGTCTCACTTCCTGTCTGGATGGCGAGAGATTGGGCTCCCTGGGACATTTTTGAGCCAACATGCAGAAATGAGTTGCTGCGGGAGATTATAAAGATCCTAAAATATAGCATTTGAAAAAAATTCACCATATTAAACTTCCTTCGAAGTGGACTGTTGAGAGTCTGATAATGTCATTTCACAATTTGGCCCCTCTTCAAGAAAATAATAATGATATAGTGATTCACTTGCCTGACTGGTGCAGACAGTATGGGCTCAGTTCCCACTGGGTGACAAAGTGAATAGGCAATCAATTTGAGGAGATTGCGCTGGCGGCCATGTGGCTTGGACTGAAATGAAAAACAGCACGTTTGTAAAACAATGGTGGCTATAATGGCAGTTTTATTACAACAGGACAACATCTGAACACTTCTATTTCTCATATGCTAATACTCTACAATAATGTGCTGTGTCATTAGCTTTTGTGTGATCATTATCACAAGTTTACTGTTGCTATTTCAAATTTTGTCATAAAAAAATTAAGTATTAATGGAACGAGTCCTCCCATGAGCTGAATGATTGATGGCAAAAATTGTTTGTGACAGGGGAGTTGCGCTGCTGACCTATACCGCCATCCTCAACTTGATGCAGACATTGAGGCAGTAAAAGACATCTATACCGACAGTGCTGTCTCCGTTAGGTACACACACATGCACACACACATGTACACACCCCTGAACCACTATCAACCGACTACAGACAAATTTTGTGTTGAAGTGATACAAATGCATGCGGTGGCCGGGGATATCTCAGTAGGTCCTGAAGAAAAACAAAAATGTTATGCTCTGAAGTAAATGAGGGAAAAAAAATACGCAGAAAAAAGCAGAAACTACCCAAAGTCAGTTATCAGGCATATTTAAGGGGGGCAGTGCCCTGACCACCCCCCTCATAGCTCCGCCAGTGATTGAATGGGAATCATCCATAAAAATTTGTTGTGCACATTTTCTATGTAACATTACCTCATCTTCACCAAATGTTTTGGAGCTCGGGATAGATAAAATCAATCTTTGAATTAATGCCTATCACTTGTGTCTTTAATCAGGGAGTATGGCATCATCGACGACGTCGACATTGAGCTTCACATTAACATCGGCTTCCTCGATGTGAGTCAGCATTCTAATTTTTTATTTTTCCATTGTTATTCTTATCCACATCTCGCCAACATCATGCATAATGCAGCTCATAGTCCCAGTTTATTCACGAGAAGAAAAACTGTCCTAATTAGCAGGCTAACCTTGTGTATATATGCATGTGTATATTTGTCCGATTCAGGAGGAGGTTGCAACAGCTTGGAAAGTTATCAGAACAGAGCCCATTATTCTGAGACTCCGCTTTTCTCTTTCTCAGTACCTCGATGGGCCCGGTGAGTAGAGATCATGTTGATGCCGCTTTTTAGCAATTTGTGCCACGCGCGGAGCGTGGGAGGTGAGCAGCACGCATGCAACACGAGGAGGCAGCGGAGGCTCAGGAGAACGCTTTCCGTGACTGCCTGTATAATGTCAGTCATCTTCTTGCAGAGCCATCAGTCGATGTGTTCCAACCTTCCAATAAAGAAGGATTCAGCCTTGGCTTACAACTCAAAAAGTGAGACAAAATCTCTTGTAATTGTGTATAATTTTTGTCATTCCTTTCAATTTGCTGCTCGACATCCTCTTCATATAATTGACAGGATCCTGAGCACATTTACGTCCCAGCAGTGGAAGCATCTCAGTAATGAGTTCCTCAAGGCCCAGCAGGAGAAGAGACACAGCTGGTTCAAAGCCGGCGGAACCATCAAAAAGTTCCGTGCCGGGCTCAGTATCTTTTCTCCAATACCCAAGTAAATTTCTCTCGCTAAGATATTTTGTATGCTAGGCTGTTGATCAATATTACGTTGTACTCAGGTCGTGTGTGCAGTATTTAGTTTTAAAACAATAATATGATCTGTCATACTGAATGAGGCTGCTTGTTATTATGAATGAGGGATTTGTTGGTATCGAACAATTAAATATGTTAACAGACACGCCCACTGACCTTGCAATGACAAACACTACATTGTCTCATTACAAGTAAACAGGAATTGCTGCAAATAATTGCTTTGCTTTTGTTATCAAGGTCTCCAAGCTTCCCCTTGATCCAAGACACGGTCCTGAAAGGGAAGCTGAGCGTGCCTGAACTCCGCGTGACCCGCCTCATGAATCGATCCATCTCGTGTACCATGAAGAACCCCAAAGGGGAGCTCTTCAGCTATCCGCCAAATAGCCAGGTTAGTGTGTTTCACACACAAAATCAAAATAGAGTACAGTATTTTTGTATATTTAATTGAAACCGTCTTCTCTATATATTGTGACTGTCGTACCGTTACCCGTAATGCTCTGTTTCCTGACTCATCAGACCGTGGCGGTCCCGGCGGCCAGGGCTCCTGCACAGATCACCACGAGGCAGCTGATCGAATTGTTTTTCTCATCCCAGGCGGGTGGACACTGCAAGAACATTCCCACACTGGAGTATGGATTCTTAGTGCAGGTGCAATAATACCTCCTACTGTTTATAATGTATTTTACTCCATGTTAGAGACTAATAGTTGCTATTCATCCATTTATTGCCATTCATGTAGGCTACTCAGTAGATTTTTATATCGCAACATTGGATTCATTTTAAGCAGAAGACTTTTTTTTTGGGCTGTGTGTGCATGTGTGTTTTCTCTGACCAGATAATGAAGTACTCCGAGCAGAGGATCCCCACGCTTAACGAGTACTGCGTGGTCTGTGATGAGCAGCACGTCTTTCAGAACGGATCCATGCTGAAGGTATCAAAACAGAGACAATTAGCCACAAAGCGTAAAACATACACAAAACTCTTACTCCAACTCTTGATCACAACTGAGAAGTATACTGTCAAGAGGTTTTACTTACAAATAGCCAATGGATGAAATGTGTAAACAAATATACTCAGTTATTTCCCGTCTTTGTGTGTATGTGTGACTAGCCGGCTGTGTGCACGAGGGAGTTGTGTGTGTTCTCCTTCTACACGCTGGGCGTGATGTCAGGTGCTGCAGAGGAAGTGGCCACTGGTGCAGAGGTGATAAACACACACATGCACACGCATACACGCGCGCACGCACACACACACAATGCAATGTGGCATATTTGTATTACAGGGATCTACTATTTGTTCTTTGTTTTGTTGTTTTGCGAGTACAGTATATTAAATAGAAGAATGAAGTATTACCGAACTCTTTGGTTAGCTAACTTTTTTGTATTCCGTATGTTTTACCAGCTCAGTGGCCTAGTAGTAGAGTGTTCGCCCTGAGACTGGGCAGTTCTGGGTTCAAACCCCGGGTCATACCAAAGATTATAAAAATGGGACCCATTTCCTCCCTGCTTGGCACTCAGCATAAGGGTTGGAATTGGGGGTTAGATCACCAAATAATTCCTGAGCGCAGCACCGCTGCTGCTCACTGCTCCCCTCTCCCCCAGGGGATGGATCAAAATCACACAGGGATGGGTTAAATGCAGAGGAGAAATTTCACCACACCCAGATGTGTGTGTGACGATCATTGGGACTTTAACTTCACTTTGTTTGTAATATACCGGTAACACTGTTCAATATTGCAAAAATGCAACTGACTAAAGGTCTCTTACGCCGCCTCCTCCATATGCAGTTGGGTAAATACGCACTCCCTGAGCCACTATTTGTGAAAAGATGACAATCTCCAAGATAATAACAGTTATCATGTTTCCCTTTCCTTTCGCCAGGTGGTAGATCTCCTCGTGGCGATGTGCCGAGCTGCACTCGAGTCTCCTCGCAAGAGCATCATCTTTGAGCCCTACCCTTCTGTTGTTGACCCAAATGACCCTAAGACTTTGGCCTTCAACCCAAAGGTCAGCATGCCATGAAGTGCTGACTATGATTGCTCATCTTATTTTGAATTTAATAGATATAAGCAAGCCACGGCACTTTTTTTTTTTCTCAGAGTGGATCACTATAATCTTGAATAATACCAGTGGTTATGAAGGATTTATATTTTTTTTTCCATTCAGAGCCTATTTTTTTCTTCAATATGACCCCTCTCAAAAAAACTATCATTTTTTAATACTGATGACTTTTGTTTTCAGTGGTTTGATGAAATTGTAATTTAGCTGACACTACCAAATAATAAAGAGGTCTTGAGAGCAGCTTCTCTATAAAATGTAATGATAAACGAGAAATGTAATTTTTGAGGTATGCATGTTCTTTCCTCTCTTTCATCACATGCAAATGCTGCTGGGTTCCACCGATGAACACAGAAGAAGAATTATGAGAGGCTGCAAAAAGCGCTGGACAGCGTTATGTCGATACGGGAAATGACCCAGGTACGCTAAGCAGATCCCGGCACAGTGTCATATATACTAAAAATAGAACTTTTATGACAACGCTGTGCATTCACTCTCTCTCGATGCGACCTTTGCCTTTATCTCCACTTTGGCACTTTATATTCAATTTGCTGAACAGAGCACATGCGTGTGTGCTTTTGCCAGGGCTCGTATTTGGAGATCAAGAAGCAGATGGACAAACTGGACCCTTTGGCACATCCCTTGCTACAGTGGTGGGTGGAGAGAACCTGTTATTATAAAAAATAAATAAATAAAAAAAGCTGTGTCTGCTCGTTAACAGCTTTTGCAGAATTAGCAACAGGAACTGTAAAATAGGGAACTGAGTGGAATCTTGGGAAGTTACAGACAATCTGTTTCAAGATCACTTTTATATTACTATAACCGTGCGAGTAGTGTTAAAAGTAACACGTGTGGAAAAATGTCGAGTGATAATCAGTAAATTACAATTATGGTATCAGAAAATGCCATTTTTTTTTACTTCCCTAGACTCACATTGATTTTTTCTTAATCCACATTTTCTGTCTTTTTGCAGGATTATTTCCAGTAATAGATCTCACATTGTCAAGTTGCCTCTAAGCAGGGTAGGAAATCAAAAGCACCTCACATCCTCTTTTTGCATCTTGTAATGGAAGGTTTCAAGTCTCCTTTCTGTCTCATTTTGTTCACCATGACAGCAACTGAAATTCATGCACACCTCCCACCAGTTCCTGCTGCTCAGCAGCCCTCCGGCCAAGGAGGCTCGTTTCCGCACAGCCAAGAAGCTCTACGGCAGCACCTTCGCCTTCCAGTAAGTCTGCTTTAGTCCTTCCCGTCAGTGACATTCTTTGCATTCAGGCAATGCTTTTGTATTGCATCACATGGGAGCGTATAATGTCTGACTGTCAATAGTCAAAGTAATATTTGTATATATCGTAGCGATATATTGAGGTAAGCCTTTCGTTAAAGCGCTGGCTGTTATATAGGGAAATCATTTTTTTAAATCAATAACTAGTTATTGGCTCCCTGTTGCTTTCAAGAAACTAATGCAACTTAGGTCATTCATATTTTGATCCACCCAAAAATCATTCATATGGCCAGGGAGGTGAGTCACTTCACATCAACACTCAACAAAATTTGCACTTTGGACTTGCAGTGTATATTTTGTTCTTGTGTCTCATTTTGAGGAGCCAGGATATTATTCACAGACCTATTTTTTCTCCCCCTCCCCCTACACTTGCTCTAGTGGTTCCCATATAGAGAACTGGCATTCTGTTCTGAGAAATGGACTAGTCAATGCCTCTTATACCAAACTGCAGGTACGTCAAATCCGGCAGTTTGCCATCTCGGACCATCAGCCTGCTTTGCAACAGAAGCAGGCTGGCTGTCCGGCTGATTCATTTTTGCAGTTAATAGATGCCAGGTTCCCTTTTGGGCTGCTTTGCCGTTTGCACTTCAGCCGGCAGGGTGTATTGGCAGAATTTCCCCCCCAGCCAGTGTGTGCCACACCAGTGGTGGCATACGCTGTGATGCTAGCTAGGAGGCTGCCTGTGCACCCTCTTGGGGTCAACCACTTAGAGCACGGTGTAGGCTATAGGTACGATGTTGCGGAATGCAAAGGATAACGGGATCCAGAGTGAGTAAAGCCTTCTCAGAGAGCTTTCGTTGGACGAGGTCAGTAACTAAAACCCGTGCTCGGCGAAGACAACCATAGCGGGACTATGCAATTGGTCATTTGATTGATGAGAAATGTTGATATTAAAATGCTGATGAACATTATATCAGATCCAACTGTGAAATAAATAAATAAATAAATAAATAAATAAATAAATAAATAAATAAATATGAATAACAATTATTACCATTAAAGATATCATTTGGGTCAATGTACTTCTTATGACATTGTAACAAATCTAACCATCACAGAAACATGAAAACATATTTTGGGTAATTATCAATGCTGTTAATTACATTTTCTGATAAAATTTTCCACACGCCTCGCTACATCCAGTGGCGTCCGTGAATATTTCTGTTTACTTTTATGAGCCAATCTTTTTCAAAGACATAAGTGATCAAATTAAAGCAGAAATGAATTCCGCAGTCTGCAGAAACGTCTCATTTGCTCGAGACGAGTGCGTGAAGACACGCTGCAAATAGATTAAATGCGCGTCAAAATCAAATCACAAGATTTATTTACACACTTTGATGGTCCTTCATGTCGTTCTGATGACTTTAATTTGTGCCTTCTTTGTTCTCATACATTTAAGGTGTCAAAACACCTTCTCAAGTGGCAAAATTGAACTGCATCCAATAGATAAATATGGAAATACTCACCTGGATGCTCATTATGTCATTATTTTAAATATGTTTGTGTCAGTTGTACGAGTGGTGGAATGTGTTGGTTTCAATCCATGTCAAGCGCTTTGAGTAGCATTTTTGTTTTTGTTTGAAAAGCGCTCTAAAAACAAAGTTGGATTGACGAGTTTTGTTCTGTGCTACACTGATCCTTCGTTTTTTCCGCTCTTTCTCAACCAAGCTGCACGGGGCAGCATATGGAAAGGGAATCTATCTCAGCCCCATCTCCAGCATCTCTTTTGGTTACTCAGGTAAAGAACGAATCACTTCTCAGCCTCCCTCATCTCGTGTAAATTATTTTTGTGATTGGGATGCAGGAATGGGGAAGGGACAACACCGCATGCCCACGAAAGATGAATTGGTGCAACGTTATAACCGCATGAACACCATACCACAGGTAAGAGAGGGAACAATATTTGGGATAATCAAAGAAGCGTTCATCATGCTCTTGATTTCCATTTCAAGCAGAGTCGCCCGATCCAATCGAGATTTCTACAAAGTCGAAATCTGAACTGCATTGCGCTCTGTGAAGGTAAAATGAAAATAAAAAAAGAATGACACCAGATTGGAAGGACACTCTTTTGTTTGTTTGTTATTTAACAGTGATAACATCCAAGGATCTACAGAAGCACGGCAACATTTGGGTGTGTCCTGTATCGGACCACGTTTGTACTCGCTTCTTTTTTGTGTGAGTAATCGCTTGAAATCTGTTTGTGCTTGTCCTTATTCAAAACTCGGGCGAGCTGGAATGTATCCCAACATAGTTTGAGCGAGTTTTTTTTTGTCTGCGTGTTTTTGCAGGTACGAGGACGGTCAAGTGGGAGATGCTAACATCAACACACAAGAGCCCAAAGTGCAGAAGGAGATCATGCGGGTGATCGGGACCTAGATCCGCATCGCCGAAGTAATGGAGTTTTTTTTTTTTTTGCAAACTGGACCTCCATGCATTGACGTGGGCGGAAACAAGTGGACAAAAAAAAAAAAAAAAAAAAATAGCAAGTGAATGTTTTTGAGGAAGGCGAGCTGACCTGCGAGGTATTGGGAGGACAATTATTGTGTTTTTTTTCGTCAGACTTGCTTTTTAACCGTAAAGTCACTGGCATGGCTTTTCCACAGTTACAGCCTGCTTCATCTCCTTTCTTGCTGCATATGTACTGTATCGCCACTTATATTTTTCCACTTTCTATATACAATTCTATAATCCAATGATCGCTAAATCCATTTGTGGGTCATCTGTAAAGGATGTAAATGCACACTGGAATTAATCCCCTTTTTACCGGGAACCGTTTTCTTCATCGTTCATGGGGCATTAAAATACGATGCAAAACAAATGAATATTAGCACATATTATTTTGGGCTTTTTTTTTTTTTTTTTTTTTAATTACAGTGTTTTTAGAGTTGCAAAGGAAGTCACGTCAGGCTCTTTGGCAGGCCATGCATAGCTCATAGTTGGTTCCCCAAACACTGCGAGAGACGATGGCAGATTATTTTTCTGTCGAATAATGTTTGAGTAATGGCATCGGTTATGTCTGTACAATTGTTATCTAAAGGGCAAGCATAGCTCTGTCATTCCGTCCTTGGCCAATGGAATTCATTTGCCAGAATTCAATAAGGGCGGCTTTGAACTATCCTCTAAAGGCACTTTGTTATGATGAGATTTATTGATAGTGTTATTATTTTGTCATGATGAATTCTTACAGCGAGGTAAATGTCCTTTATACAAAGTTAAAACGAATATTGTCAGCTAATTTTGACATTGTTTTTACTCATCAAAGATAAAAGATTGATTTACTAATAGAGTGAATGAATGACAACAGCACCTTACGATTCAGAATTCATTTCCCCTGATGTGCATAATGTTGTGTTTTGGAGCATTACTTTTTCCTGTCAAAATCAATTTTCGGAAAAGTACTCAATATGTTGCCCAGGTCCCCCTGTAAAGTGGATGCATTAAATATACACATTAACAAATTTCAACCTTGTGTATATAATCTGGGTTATGAATTATAATTTATTGTATGTGGACAATGGCAGGCATTTTCTTGACATTGTATGAGACATTGCACTTAATCTACGCTTGCCTAAAATGACGTGTCCTAAAACTAAAATACATTGGGAGACTGTATTCTTAACTATGTATGTCTGTACAAAGAAGAGCTGTAAATATGGATGGAATTTACCCAGCAAAGTACGGATGCCTGTTTTTCGGGGGGCTTTTTTGCTGCCAATTTGAACGTCTATTCTCTCGCCGCTTGTCTCTGGTGTAGAAAGTCAATGATGTAAAGTGGGATTAAAGACAATAAAATCCTGATTTTGCACAGTTTTATATAAACTCTCCCCTATTCTGTGAGAACTTGACTTACAATTTGACAAAAGGTGACATCAACCATCTGCCACAAGATGGTGCCAAAGCCCGAGCTAAGAAGGCGTCAAGGCATTATGTTGAAGTGATACATCTTAACTTTAGAATATATCTGTGTACAGTATTATCACGGAGGACCCACGTTTAGCTGCAACCATTTGCGTTTAAGGGTAACGTAAAATGATGTGCCCCATCTCGTGATTATTTTTTGTTTGGGTGTTGTCAATGTCACAAACACAATGTCGCGCTGCTGATATTTTAGAATGAGCAGATGATGTGTCACTCTGACCTCTGAAGGCCACTGTTGCCCACCTCCCCCCTTTTTAAACAATAGCCAGCTGTTAGTCTCCCAAGCTTTTATAGAAGTGTAATTTCATAATCAGCCACAAGGAGGAGCTCTGGTTTTAAAGTTGTCTTCTTTCTTTGCATCTTTTAAAGCGACTATAGATCCATAAACACACTCGGCTGTGGTTGTTTGGTAGAATGAAAAGAAGCGATAGAAAGGTCAGCGACCCTGTGGGCGCGACCCGTGAACCGTCGAAGGAAGTGCGGCAGTTCGATTCCCGCACAAAAGAAGCAATTACCGGGGGAGGTGTGTTAATCAAGTGCTCTTTTATCAAACTCGGGGACGTGACCCCGGAGGAGGTTGTCCGGTTGGGGCCGAGCCCCTCTGGAGACTCACCCCTGCAGTGCAATAAATGGAAAGTGTATGTTGTGCATGGCAATTAATGCAGATACACGAACTGAGCACGTTGGGCGTCGTAAGGCTTGTTGGGCCGACCCCGGCACCGGAGAGCGTGGGAAACGAGTATCTTGATGAGGTAACAAGTAGATGCTTGCTTGACATGAGCAGGAGAACCAAAAACAACAGTTACGGGTGATTACCGAGCACGGTAGCTTGCGGGTCGGGTTGAGCATACAAAATATGTGTCGGCATGTACCGAGCAAAAACAACAGGATTCGATTTTCCTGCTTTACAATCCCGCCCTGAGCTCCCATTCAAAACACAGCCCAGCCAGTTCTGTGTGTCAGCCGGCTCTATTTTCACTCCCTATTTGTGTAGATGCACACTTGATCATTATATCCAATGGATGCTATTTTTTCATTTCAATATGGGTTGAACATTTTTGCAGCATTAGGATCTTCCCAGCTGCGGGACTGTGGTCACTCCATGGGGCAGTCATGCCGGAGCCCTTTGAATTCACCCCGGCAACAATTAACCTGTGTGAGTGTATATGCTAATAAAGCACAGACACTCCATAACTACCACAAACAACCCAGGTTTATCTTGGCTGCCCACCCGAAATTGAAAAACTCATATCTCAGTGTAGATGTAACACTTCAATCGTACTTTCTGGATGCAAGTCCTATTTAGGAATTTGGCGACACCTTGTGGCAATGTGGGATATTTTGGTGAATAGCTGGGGATACTATACAATACCCTATTACTCATTACATATTTTTTACCATTTGTTTCTTTTTGACAAGTTTGCAACAAAACATTTTTATTGTTATGTAAGTGTTTCAAACTTTATAACTTTTTTCGCTCAAACTTAGTTATTAATTTAGTCATCTGTTCAACTGGACGCAATATTTAAAAATATCTGAATATTTTTGTAAAATAGTTTACACTTTTTTATAGACATTACAATTACAAGTCTAAACTTTTTATTTTTTATCGCAAAGTAAAAAAACATAATTATGTGATATTAACACGATTTCTTTTATCATGTCGCAAATTTCTTGTAAGATTAAACATTCATTTTTACAATAACAATTATTGTTGAATCAGAATTATTTTTTGTCATCGTGACCCTCACATTCCTTCATACTTCACCGACATCTTTCAGTCATTTTTCCCCCTAGACACGGCTGCTGGCTTCTCTCATAGTGGTGTTAGGCGGCTAAAGCGAATCAGGTGGTGGGGGCATCATAAGACGCTTGCGCCAACACCATTGACATCACGCCAACAGCTGTGTGGCTAATGTTTTGTGACACGAAGCCCTTCTGTTTCTCCGATATTGGAGACGCCGTGTTCCATCTTCAACAAATGGCTTTGCGACTTTGTCATTCACCCCCTAAGTCCCTAATTATCACTCCCCTTCTTTTTTGCCCCCCACCCCCCACTACACATAGGATCCATATGGACGCTGTATTATTCCGCTGTGCAATTTGCAAGTGGCATTTATGACAATGGCCTCAGCCAGCCTTTCTCCAAAAGAAAAGAGAGGAGGGGCGGGGGAGCAAAAGTGTGGTGCAATCTGGCAGCAACAGTCACCTCCATTTCTCTCTCTCTCTCTCTCTCTCTCTCTCTCTCTCTCTCTTTCTCTCTCTCTCTCTCTCTCTCTCTCTCTCTCTCTTTCCCCGCCTCCGTACACCACTTCTATTTCTGTGTGCGCCTTTTCCCTTTTGTTATTAATTTAATTTTTATAGCTTTCACACCATTGGCATAAACAGCCCCCTATCTGCCTTCAAGCTGAGGAAAAGGAAATAGCTGATGTTGATTTTTTTGCCTCCCCCCCTCTTCTCCCTCTCTATCTTTTTCTCTCTACACCCCTTCATAATTCATTTTGGGATTAATTCCTCCCGTCTTTGGAGACAATGCTCATTCTTTATTATTTCCACTTCACAGGCTTGATGACATCCACCTATCCACATATCATATTCGGGGGGAACATGATACCCGGCAGACCTTCTACTTTAATTTCTCACAATACTTTTTACAGCTATGAGGCAGAAGTGCCAGGTCAGAGCTAATGTTGCTATGGTATCGTATCGCTAGGTCAAAATAACCTCTTTTACGCAAAGATGGCACAAAATAGTTGTTTAAGAGCCATATAAACAGATTTGGCACTTATTAAATCTTACAGGTTACAAACTTGGGGTAGGGTTTGAAATTAGGACTTTTAAATAAGGTTTGGGGTTTTAAGACAGATTTTAAGACAAATTAGGGTTTTAAGACAATTTATTTAAGTGTTTTAAATAGGCTTTGTAGGATTAGGGTTTGAGCTTCAAATTAGGGTTTCAAACAAGATTTGTGCTTTATGTTAGCGGTAGGGTTTCAAGTCAGTACGGTTTAAATTAGGGTGTCAAATTGAGGACAGGGTGTGGATTTACATTAGATTTTCAAGCTTTAAAATGAGGACTCAAGCAAGGTTTAACTTCTCAAGTTAGGTTTTGGAGCCAGAATTAGGGTTTTAACCCATGGTGACTCAAGTTGAGGTTTCAAATCAGTTTTAGCATTTCAAGATAGTGCTTGAAGTTGGGAAATCACTGCAAGGTCAAGGTTTAAATTTAGGGATTTTTACAAAGGACTAGGTTTCAAGTTGAGGTTTCAAATACGGTTTCTTGTTCTTATTAAACAACTGTGAATGTTAACGACTTCTTTTCATCTTCCTGCTTTGTCCGTCCTGCTCTTCTTTCTTTTTCCCATCGTGCATCTCCATCACGCTATCTGCTGTGTTCCATTTCTCTGCCTCTCGTTCTGCCTGCGTACACGCCCTCCCTCTTTCCCTCCCTCACTCCATCTGTGTTTTTGTGCCAATCTTTTTATTCCTATCATTCTTTTGTGACATGTCTCTTTTTCTGCTTTTTCTCTGTCAGCCACTTGCTCAAATGGCCACATTTTTAGGGACCATTTTCACTTGCCAAGGGCGCTCTCCCTTTTTTTCCAGGCATCTGGCAAACACACAGGCGCCTGCACCTGCGTGTGCGCACACACACACACACGCACACAAACACACACACACGCACACATACACACACACACACAATATGTTGCATCTTCAATTCACTATTAAGTGGGACCCTGAATTTCCCCTGAGCTCTGTTATGGCGGCGGCCACTTGGAGAGTCCGGCTGTGCGAGATGTGTTGTCTGCTCCCTTACCATTCAATTACATGGCTGTAATCTGACAGGCTCCTCATGGCTTGTGTGCGTGTGTGTGTGTGTGTCCTGTCTCTGTGCATTTTACCTCATATCATCTCTTGCCTCTGTATTTGTATTCTTGTAACGCCACAAAAAAATGCATCAAGATGACACATAATTTATTAATTCATTAATCAGGGTTTAGGTCAATGACTTGGATGAGTTTGGTGTGGAAAAACTTCAGTGTTGAATTTTTAACTTTATCAATCATATTTGGGGTGAACTCCAAATAGACTGGAAATAATTCACAGAGGCAAAAACATGTCACAAACTATTCATGGTAACCGCCATCTTGAGTTCCTAGCTTACTTGGTCATGTGCATCATATGATTCTATCATTAGGCTTACTGTATGCAAATGCAGTAACCTCGTGAAAGAAAGAAATAGAATCGACTAAAAATAATACACAATGCAAAAAAAAATAAAAAATGGCCATGGCGTATACAATCGTTCACTTGCTAATTCCTGCCAACCACTATTTTGTGCAAACCAGAAAATTATCCACAAAGTCAGAAAAGTTCCAGTACAGGGCCACTTCCTGAAGTTGTCCAAAAACTTTTGCCAACATATTTCTCATTTGTTCATCATGCATGGTCTTTGTAGTCTTTTTATTTTCCCCTTGGTTATTCGACACTGTACTAGCTATTCATGTCCTATCAGTCCATCAAGTTCTTCCTTCATCAGTGTCGTCGCGTTCTCTCTTTTATCTTCATCTACTCCCACTGTCTTCCCCTCCCTTCCTCCTTCTCTCTCTCTCGCTCTCTGTGTCAGACTGTCTATGCAAGGCAGGCTAGTCGCTGGCGGTGTTGACCTGAGAAGGGCTGACATTCAGGGACCGGTCCCCCGCCTGCAGCACTGACATTTCTGCCAGACTTTGATGGCGCCTTTGAAAAGAGATGTGTGGAAGGGAAGAGCTGCCATGTCTCCCTTCCACCCGAGCAAGAGAACTCCAGCTACTCTAGCAGCCGACTATACGAGTACTCGTTCTAAGAATAAAACCCCTCGGACAAATTGTCATTACTCTGACAAGATATAACAACTTTTACAGTTATATGAAGCCTTTCTACTACATTTTAAAAGGTAATGGGAATTTTTGCTTTAGTGATCCAAAAAGTGCTCGATGGGGTTGAGGTCAGGGTTTTGTGCAAGTTCCCATACAATTTGAAGTTGAAGCAGGTTTTAGTTTTTTGCATGCAAACAAAACATTTTTTTTAGAGTCAGTATTGTACACAGTGTGGCATTAAATTTAGATTTTTGGCCAACGCTCGGTTTACTGTTTTAGCTATGTGGGACAAACAGTATGTGAACAAATTACACAACAGCATACAAAAATCAAAGACTCCCCCACCGGGAGGCCTTCAAAGACACATTTTACTCTTCGAACCGACAAAACCTGCGCATGACGTGGAAGGGGACCTAGTTATCCATTCACCCAGCCCCCTCCACCTGGCCACGCCCCCCTGCTGTGCTGCCTTCAAAGAGCGCCATGTTACCCCATCCGCCCTCACAGACCTCTTTTTTTTTTGCACTCATCTCGTGTGTGCACCATTCACAAGAAAGACTACAGAAGATAAAATAATGACCAAAAGAATGGCTTGATGTGTTATTCCTCTGACAATCATTGCAGAGTGATTTTTTTGGAAAAAAAAAAGTGTTCTGTTGTACAGTGACGGCAAGCTGCCTGCTTTGGCAGAGAGTCACTGCTCTGTGTTGTTATTGAAGATTTTTTTTTTTTGGGAGTTGGAGGATGGGAGCAAAGCACAATTAAAAACGACTTGACGGGGTAGACGAGGATCGAAACGCCTCATTTTGTTTCCCTCCGAGGAGTTGCGGTGATGTTGGTGGCAGATTCTACTTCCACACAAACGTCAATTCAAAGAGCCAGTTGATTGCACTTCTCAAGTAAAGCATTAAATAATTCCACACTTTCACATTCAAACAAACCCTTTTCTTTGTGTGTAGACACATCAGATGAATTTAAGTTGACTCGTGATGGGTTTTAATGATGAGGGGCTGACAAAAATGGTGTTTCCATTTCATCCAATTATCTTTATATCTGTCATGTTAGAGCCTTCTTTGTAATGCAGCTCACTTTAAAGTTCCTCTTAGATCAATTGGTATTTTCTTTAAAAAAAACACTGCATGCTTATCAAATCAGTAAATTCAACACCGGCGGCTTTCGTTTCTACTTTCTGCTAGGTTAACTTTTAAATGTAAGAAAAAAAGACAATGTTGAATTGTATGCACAATATATGTAAAGCACATTTTGCATGCTTCTCATTATCAAAAGCACAAAGACAGCTTTTAATGAATGTTTCTTCCACCCAAACAAATTGTAACCTATTTGGGATAATGAGCCACATTGACATTTACCCATCAAACGTCCTATTAAAAACAACAAGGTTTTGTTATGGAAACCCAGAATAGGTGCTTATTAGGAGGAACCATTCCATATTTTCAGATTAAATTAGTTCTAGCTATTATTTTTTGAAGAAATCCACAATTGATATGCGATTTAATAGCTTCTTATCCATGTTTTAACTCATGTTTAACCCCCCCAGGACAAAAAAATCCTAGCTCCGCCCATGATGCTTGTCTATACAAAATTGATGTAGAGATGGTAAAGAATCAAACCCTTCCAACATTACACAACAATCCCAAACTCCCCCTCCCTCCGAGCTGCTGGTGCGGGGATTCTGCCTGTACTGGGCTATTGATTGGGAACCGGGCTGCAGCTCACCTGCTAATTGAAAGCCGATCGGGGGGGCCCTGGGGCAGAGCTGTAAAACAGGCCCCACGTGGCATTAAAAGCTGAAGGCTGACGGGCGACTGTAAATCCAGTGGCGCTAATAGCGCCGCTGTACATCCATCTGTGTGTACATGCACGCAGTGCACATATTGGTGTTTGTTCTCCTTAATGTGCACATATTAACCACAAATGTAAAGTACGTGCGAGTATCTGAAACGTGTGTACGGGTTTGTCCCGCGTGACTGTAAAGTGTGTTTTTAGTCGATAGTTTTATTTCAAGAATAATCTGCGTGGATGTAACTCAAGGCTTCTTTAGACAGCAAACTAGACCGAATCAATAGCGTGTCTGATAGTTGCAGCCAAGTGGTGCCCTCCATTTTGCCTCAATTGCTGCAAGATATGATTAATCAACAAGTAATTCCACACATTTGACACAAGTATTAACATTCATTAAATGAGTAATTGCTCATTAAACTCATTCCGAATTCTTTTCATAGCCCTGATCTTAAAAGTTTATTGTTTCACATTAAAATTAGGGTCAACCGGTTCAGGGTGTCCCCCGCCTACTGCCCGATGACAGCTGGGATAGGCTCCAGCACCCCCGCGACCCCCGTGGGGACTAAGCGGTTCAGAAAATGGATGGATGGATAAAATTAGGGTTTCAAACTAGAGTTTAAAACTAGGGTCAGGGTTTCAAACAAGAGTTAGTGTTTCAAACTAGGGTTACTGTTTTAAGTAACATTTATTTTCCAAAGGTGCGATATGCCACAAAATGCCTAAACCAGAAAATCGGAATAAATGAATCACAGTTGCAATAAAGTGACAATAATGACTCATTTACTAATTTCGGCAAACAATCTAATTTTAAGCTTTCGAGGATGCAAAACATTTTGACATTGCGATCACGTTAAATCCCCAAAAGGCTTCTAACTCCGCCATTATATCAGACTCTAATTTCATTGTGTGGAGGAGGGAATGGAGGATGGTGGGGGGCCCGACTCATGGGGGTTGGGTCGCCGGCTGTCCTGCAGGACGTCGTGTGGAAACAGAGGTTAATTGGATCGTAATTAGCAGCGGGGTGATTAATTGATAGCGTCAGTACATTTGGATGTTTCCATTGTGGGCTTGGCAAATGAGAGCATGCAAGGCCAGGGGAAGACAGGCAGAGGGAGGAAGATACACCAAGAGTGACATTATATTGATGACATTAACTTCCTGCACCACAACTCTATCCTTGAAAAGCAACAAATGTTGCCCAGTTTACCTTCAATATGTTATTATTAATAACAATATTCATCTAATGGAAGACATTGATCTTGTTTATGATTTTGACATGAATTAAAATCCTTATCAAGCGACTGCAGCATTTTCCCTAAATAGGTTGGATTCCAATGTTCGTCATCTTACTGTTTTAGTTCTCATTTAATATTGTACCTGAAGAATGGTTTACAAAAAAAGTCCTGGAACACAAACTGTTGGCCTGTTAGCGGTTATCAATTGAAATAGTGCTTGACTACAGGATAACATCCATATTATTCTGCCTTTAAACTTTTATTGTCAGGTTCCCATCTTACTATATATCCATGTACCAACTGTTAGCATATTAGCTTTAGACTATTAGCAGTAATTCATCCTTTTTTTTACATTCATACATTCTATGTGTTTTTTTTTTCAGTTAATGATGCAAAAATTGCTCATCATCTCTCATGTGATGCAAATTGTTCATTAAGTACAGGGTCTCTTACCCTCACGAATGTTGCAGCGGTGGTCCATATGAGGATAGAATTAAAATTAATCAAATGTGCCTCCAGTCGGGTCCTATCACACAGCGCCAGACTCCCGCCAATGAGCCCACGTCGCTAAATTTACATTTCATCTTCTTCAGGGGAAAGGTAGTGCAGGGGAGGTGGTACAAAATTTTTCGGCCTGCCACTCGCCAAAAAGGTCCTGGAAGGATGCTAACGTTCTCCGGGCCGCACACGGTGAATCGCAGTGAAAAGCCACCCGCCCCTTCCCAGGCACACTTTTGATGAATAAGTGGGAGAAAATAGAGGAGATGACAGCAGGGGAAATATTTGCTGTTGTATTTGGAACACTCCTCAGATGCAAAGAATGTGGGTCGGAGTATTTGCACAGCTGCCTCCCAAGCAGAGTGTTTGAGCGTGTGCCCGCTAGAGTCTATTTGTTAGTCAAAGTCACTGCGCCTGTGTTCTTCAAGATATTCGGGCCTTTGGTTGTGTATTAATCCTACCCGTTCCCTCTCTCTCTCTCTCTCTTTATATACGTGTATATTTATATAAATACAGGAATACAAAGGCATTGCAGTGTGTGCGGAGTGCGAGCGATGGGATATATATCTAGGGAAAAGCAAATCCATCTGTCTTTCTTGGATACAGGCACCAGAGACAAGGAAGACAGAGAGGTTCTGGCGCTCGTAGCTTCCTTATCACCGCTCGCTCACCACATGTTCACCAGCTTTCCAGCTTCCATCTTTCAAAGAAAAGTCGAGTCTCCGGAGAAAGCATTTGCATCGTATGCAAATCTGCTATTACCTTTGCCAAGCGTTAAAGTGCGAACGCTAAAGGTATTGTTTGATCGGCGTTTATATGGAAGCAGGGCAGGATTACGCTCACAAAATAATCTGCAAGGATGGCATTTCAGGTGACCTCTTCCAAGGAGTCTATCCCAGCTGACTTCTACAACTTATTTACTGTTTTAAGGTTTTTTTATATTTCTGTTAACTAAATATAAACTCCATAAAAAAATACATACTTGGCAAGAGTTCATAACCTCCGGATTTATGCATGGCGCACGCAAGGTTATCAAAACAAAACAGGCAATTAGGGCACACTGTAGCGTTATTAAAATGCTCCTCTTGGACACAGTGGTACTGTTGATTGTATGTGATGTTTCCCAGTTCATTATACTTGAGGAGAGCATGGCATCTCATGCAGAACTATTATGCGGAGAGTGGTAAATAATGGGACTAAAAAAAAAAAAATGTCCTATTAAACTCGGCTGAACTTGGAGGGCGACGGATGAATGAACATAACTGTGTGTTTTTACATTTGTGTACCTCGCGTGGATGCTAATGGCAATCGGAAAGCTTACAGATGAATAGCGCCATGTTTTTGTGTGTGTATTAAAATGCAACATTATTGGGGAATAAATTGGACTCTCACAGAATTACAAATCACCTCACCCTTGCAAATATGTACGCCGGACAAAAGTGATAGCAGAAGAAGCTTATAAAAGCATCAATCACGTCAAACACCATCATTCATATTTTTATTTGGTATTTGTTAAGTTGTTGCCTCTGCTATTATGGCAGCTATTGTTTCATACGTTCCCCAGGCATGTCATGTTTCTATTAGTCGGCATTTATAATGTAGAGATATAATTATTGTAACAGGGTGTCGAACAACGAGGCTGAGTTGACAGATAGTGACACAAAAATGACTTTACTGTCATAGTGTGCCATCCTGAGTGTTTGTACTTTTGTTTCTAGTATTTCTAAAATTATAAAATCTAAACAGAACTGATTTTTAAAAGACATTATATCGAAATGTACTGTTAAACCCCCCCAAAACCTGTCTTGCAATGTACTCCAATAAGCGTGCAGGCTTTAAATGAATTAAATTTACAGGGATTCTACTGAGTGCCTTGTAAAGGATTCAATTGGTGATTACAGCCTTCTGCTTTGAATGCAACGGCTGATAATGGACCCATATACTGTATTTGGGACAGATGTTTGATGAGAATGCCTGTTTAGTAACAAGCGCCAACCCTGGGGGAACTTTATGTCCTCTCCTTATAAAAATAGAGGTCCAAAGAAGAAAACAGAAGCTTTTTCTTCAGCTTTCTGGTAAACAAAGTCTTAGCTGAGTGCAGTTTAAATTCACACATCATTAGGATGCAAATAGTGAGCTCAGACTGTGTTTAGACAGCGCCAGTGGACCGTGTTTCATTTGATTACATGATGTCCCTCAACGTTGCTCACCGGGCCCAGCGGCTTTTTTTTTCATCTGTCCTGTCGTTGACCCTCCGTTTCGGTCAAATGACCCGTCCGTGACACAGTTGCGCCGGCTCGTTCCGTACCCACATTCCCAACGTCCTTCCTTTGCACTCATACTGCATTTGTCAGTTTTGTTCTCCTGCTACTTAGCCCTGAGCTCCCTTTTTTTCACTTCAGATAATTCTGAAAAAAAGACAGGATTAAACACAATAAAATTATTTAGCATTCAGCTAAACCTTCTCAGAAACTTTGCATGACTTCACCGTACAAAAACGTGGTGGAAAAAGTCAAAGAACGAGTTCTAGCTAGCTAGCTACCTAGCTACCTAGCTAACAACGAATATGCTTTATGCCAGACAAACGGAGCAGGAAACAGTCAAGTGAACACGCCATTTGGGAATTAATCCATCTTTTTTCTATTCCGCCTATCCATTGCAGGGTTATAGCCCATCACATTAAACTTGGGAGGCCGAGAAGTAACATACCCCCTGGACACATTGCCAGGAGATTCGTAGAATCTTTGGTGGCTGAAAAACCAGCAATTCAATTAAAGGTTCGAGAAAAATACGCTCTGCAAGTCATACAGAGTCCAATAGCCTAATAAAATTGTAGCAAGATGAGAAAAATCAAAGCACTTAGACTTCAGGCTATGTTGTTCTATGAAAAAGGACCAGAGTTTGGTTGCAAATTGGAAAGGTCGTACGTAGCATGAGAAAAGTTCCCGAATCATCCTGTAGGTGGTGATAATGTGCATTACAAAGGATAACCGTCAAATGTGTGCTGCCCCCAACCAGAAAAAATCCGGAAATGCCACCAAAATCTAAACCACAATTGCATGGCTTCATTCTTTCTTCAAACCATCCACAGAGTTTGTTAAAAAATCAAAACATGAATAATTCACCTCACAGGGAAGTATCACTACAGTGTAAGGTTTTAGAGTTGCCAGATCTTACCATGTAAACCTGAAGGGAAAAAAACAGAGGCAGCTGAATAATTTAAAGAAGAAATACGTGTTTTTGTCACGTTTTAAAATGTTTATAGTGTCATGTGGCATACTTCTGTCATAACCCCCAACGATCACGAACAACAGTTAGCTTTTTCACCCCAATTTTTAGCTTAACTAAAACTTAAATTATTATAAATAAATATGTAAATGATATTATATACAAATATATAAATTCAACTTCCTGCTTCTTATAAATAAACCCTGTTGCCCTCTATTGTGGGGCTGTGCAACACAAATTTGAGTTTGCGTTACCACAACGACTGGGGGAGGCGCTCGGGAGTTGAATGACGCCAGCCAATTCAGAACCTGAATAGCTTTATTGTCATTGTACCGCAGGGTGCAACGAAATGGAACCGACACCGCCCATCCAAGAGACGTGGAAAAAAAACAATGACCACCAGGGGGATACCGAAAGGTAGTCCGCCTTTTACGGTGCCCCATTTTCGTAGATGAAAAGAAAAAACATAAGGGAGCTGTAAGGGGAGCACAGTATGGATGAGTATTATATGTAATCTGGAAGAAAAGGCCAAATTGTGGAAAAAAGAAAGCGCCCATAAAAACAATAAAAGCATCGATTGTGATTTCTCTGGAGGCCGCGCTTCATCACCGAGCTGCTGAGTTATAATAAATTACATGTCAATTAGTGTTGTGGATCCCTGTGTCATCAAATATACACATTAAAAATTAAAATTAATTATAATAAAAAAAATTAAAATTAATTACAAAAAATATATCATATATAATATACTACATATTCAAAGATAACATTTTATAATGTACACCATTTAAGTTGCCTGTCCTTCAATCACACTTTGAGCTTGGCAGAGGTAATGACGGAGACATGCCCTTGCGGATGAGCGGCCTAAACTCTCCTTTGCGTTCATCCGTCTTTCCCTCACATGACGACTGCGCTGTCGCCGAATCAATTTGCGGGAGGCAAGCGAAACATTAATTTGGGGAGGGGATTCTCGGCACGGGCTTTGGTTGACTTCCTTGGCGACATAGAGCTGAAAATCGGAAGGACACAAAATGCCCGCTGGGGCCCAAGATAATGGTCCTATGCACATAAATTATGGCAGGAGCAGGATGGCATTTGACAAGCAGCGGTAACTTACTATTATTGCCTGCAACCCATGATGACAATTCCCGCACTAGCCAACAGGTCGGAGCGATGTAATATGCATGGGATTCATGCAAATGCTTCCAACGCACGTCAAAAATATTGCCGCCACTGGCTAGAAGCCTTGTATCTTGGAAAAGCAGCCTCACTGTCAACCATGCATCATATTGTACTTTATGAATAGATTTGGAGCCCCCCCTCTCCCTCTTTTCCCCAGGGGTGGGGCGGGGTCGCACAGCTGGCAACCCCCCTATAAAGAGCCACATAAACTTTGCCGCCCAGGTAGACGCCTGGAAATTACAAGCGGGGCTTACGAGGGTGCCCTGGAACAGCAGGGATCTAATCTCCCAAAGCCAGCATCACCGCTTCCGTGAATAGTCAACGGCGTCACAATAAAAAAGTGGCATCATCGCCACCAAGCGCATTACGGCTTAGTGGAGACACATCACTTACATTCCCGCCACAATGGGGACTCCTAACCTTGTGAAGAGTGTTGTTCTCTTCTGGCTATTTATGCCCTACTTTTTTGCACGGCTCGCCGTCGATGCTGAAGAGCCGTCATAGCACGCCGCCGCCGATATATTCGAGGCTAATGGCAAAACGGCAGGGGCACCCTGACACCCTAATGGTGTTGATGGTTAATGTTTTCATTTAGATTGAATGGGAAAAGTAGTAGCCACATGCAAAGGGCATTTGGTCCGAAGACCGTTTCGACAATAGCATTCATGCAGAGCAAAGATGAGTAGACGAGTAGACGAACTGATGTTGACCATTGTGTATGTAATTTTACACACTAATATTTGTATTACACGTGTATGCAAATTAACCGACTGTTTAAAGTGTGTGTGTGTGAAATGACAGTTGGATGTTTACGCTGTGTGAATGAATGTGGTGGACCGTTGTTGGTATAATTATTCAACATATAAACAATGAACAAAAAATAATGTCACAGAAAGTAAAAAATGATTCAAAAGAAGTGAATGCACATTAACGATCAGCTCACATGTTCAAAAGAGAGTAGGAAGAAGTTATAAAATTTTCATTTGGCTACATTTGACTCAGATCTGATTGTCTGGAAAGGATCGGCAAAATCTGGCATCTGGTATGATGTCATAACTTGCTGATCGATAATGACAATTAATGGTGTCATTGAGCAGATCCGCAAAATAAGACAACGCAATCTCGTTCACTTCAGGGACATTTTGTGCTGCTAGAGTTAATTTTCCGAAGTTTCTCAGCATTTTCAGTGTTTCTCAGATTTATTTTACAATCCCCCCCAATTTTTGTGAATAATTTCTTTGTTTTCTTAGTGGGTGTTGCATTCCCAAAAGCATATATTATTTTTACACACATCAACATGCGTGTGTGAGTGTTCGCATGTGAACGAACAGACCGATATATCCGGAGATGTTTCCTATATTCCCATCTTTACCTTGCCCTCCAGTCTTTGTGCTGCCTCATTATTTGTCTGCAGGGTTTTCATTAGATTCCCCAACTAGCAATTAGCGCTCCTCTCCGAAGCAGAGGTGAAACAGTGGCACTCGATGCCCCTTGCCTTTTATTGCATGGTTAAGTAGACTTCATGCGGCTATTAATAACACCGCCGCTATAGCTTAGAAAAATATGCACTTTGGCTAACTAGGTTATTGCATTGTTTACTTTGCCTCAAAACATCACAACGAACAAATGTACCTCCTGTCCTTTCAGTCTTATTTCCTTCCCTCTCCAAAGCTCCATTTTTTCCCCAGTTTGGGTACAAAGAGATGCAGAGAGAGGAAAGTTAATTAGAAAGACGTCCACAGAGGGGAGAAAGGAAGTGTGGGGGGGTGTTTTTGGTAATGGAAAAGGAGCTCTGCATGGAAACAGATGGGCCTGAATTTATTAACTTGCAGGAACGCTTGAAGGAAGCTGCCGCGACCAGAAGAGACCAGACCAGACGCCAGGCCGGTCAGTGTCTGGACCTAAATGCTCGTAGGAGGCTCAGTACAGGTTGGGGCTGTCTGGCACCCAAAAATAGAACGCAGATTTATCTCCGGAGTGTTGCAAATGACCCGTCAGTGCGGAACAATGGATGCAATCCGCCTCACTGGTTGACATCTTTTAGTACACGATTTGACAGCCGAGACGAGTAATGGAGTCTTTATTCGCGTCAAAAGTTAGTTTTTGGATGTGAGGGGACTCCATTTTTTATACTCCGGATGCGATAAACACTCAAAGACAAAAAATATAGCAGGCGATGGGTAGAGTGGAAATTGAGTGAGTGGGCTGTAAACAAAAGAATATCTTCAAGAATGGAACCTTTGCAGTACAAGCAGAAGCTAAACCCACACTGCCTGCATCAAAGTTAGCTACACAACTACGTACACAATCATATTGACTTTTAGGCTAATAGAATCTAAATCAGGGATGAGCAACTTAAATGCTGGAGGGAAGCCATAGCAATTTCCTAATCAGATGTATGACAGAAATGCGATTTCAAATATTGACAAAATGGATCCAAAACGCATTTCATTTTTGACAATATATTTATCAATACATGTATAAAGGATACACCATCTTCCTAATTTGACAACAAAGGGTTTGAAGAAATAAAAAAAATAACCAATAATTAAATGAATGTTTTTTTTAAAGTGCAAAGGGCTCTCTTCCATAAAAAGTACCATTCCGGGAAGGCACAAAACTGATGAGAAAAAAAAAAAAGATCCAAAATTAACCAGTGGTGATTGGTGGTATTGCAATTTAAAATGACAGTCAAAAATCTTAAAGCTAAATGTGACATATTGTTGACATATTTGCTTCGTATTCTTAGTCAAGCATGCTAATAAGTTTGCCTTCTGGTAGAAGTACCATGTATCTACCATATATACGTACGTATTTATCCATCAGTGTACAGTCAGTAGTTGTAAAGTTTGGCAGAGCTCCCGTGCGCTCTCCCTCGACACTCTTACTGTTTACATTTGGCAGAGTGCTGTAAGCATTTAGCGGCCTCAACTCTAAAGTGTGCACTTCTACTTCCCATTTGAACTCTCCTCACTTCCTGTAAATTAGACAGCTACACTTGGTTCCGGTCCAAACCTTTTGCTTGTAACTGCACACGGCTACCCATTGCATGTGAATATGCTAAACAATAAAAACAGAAAAAAAGAAATGTGGTCCTAGAGGGATTAAAAATGCAGTGAAAAGCATGTTATCTTGCAGGAAACTGGCTGCTGCCGCGCTTAGAAGAAATCCACAACAGCCCGCAGCCTGCTCCGCATAACAACAACAACACTCTTAATTGTAGCATCTCCAAAACATCATTTTAAGTCAATCTTATTGCCAATTCTACTTTCGCCTTGGGTTACACATTAGCTCATCATTTCACAAAACACCCAGCGGAGCAATTGGTGTGTAATTTGCTGTCGTAGCAAGGTGTGAGGTGCTGAATTATAACCGTAATTTAGCAACACTCCAGCGACAAATGGAGTTCAATGATCTATTATAAAACTATATGTTTTGGCTTGGCACCTTTCATCAGGCGTGGAGGAGGAAAAAGAAGTCAAGTAAAATTTTCATAAAGAGTGAAATATGGAAAAGGAACGCTTTTTATGGCCAGGCGCGTGTGCGTCGGTGCGGTTTAACGGGACTTTGTGTGGAAGTGTGACAAACCACGTGTGTGTGTGTAAAATACATCCATTCGACAGCGAAAACAAACAATTTTTATCTTTCAAGCTCAATAAAGAACATGCCGGATGCAAGAACACGGCTGCGAAAGGAAACTTGTTTGACAAGAAGGAGAAAATGGGGAGATTACAGTTTACAAGCTTCTGTTTAAATGCGATAGAAAAACCCTTCTTGTGATAGAAAAACAATGAGATGTGTGATCTGCGACCTTTAACCTTTAGTCTATTTACTCGCCACACAAAAGGGGTTGTTTACTGAGCACGGTTTTGATTCTGTCATCCCTTTCAAAAAAATGTTGAAATTTTGTTACGATCAACTTGAGATGTTCAAACTTATCTTAAATGCAAACTTGAGCCACGTTTGCGTTCAAGTACGATTCAAGGATTTGAAATTTCTTACAAAATTTCAGCTGAATTTTGACCCAATGCAAAACCAAAAGTTTTGTCTCATGGAATTTTGCTGATTCTAAGACCTTGGAATTTGTAAAAAATCCAGATTTTAACACAAAAAAAATAAAAAAAATAACTAGAAAACTTGTACACTTTGAAAAGTTGGACGGAAAAACTGACTCCAATTTTTTTCCACACAATTTCAGTGCTTTATAAAGAAGCTTCTTGGTCTATTGAGGTCTTCTTTTTCATCTCCATGATATAAACCACATAGCGGTCAGACCTGTTCAGTCGCTTTAGCCCATTTTTAGTCTCACTTTGTCACATTATGGTTGTTCGCATTAAATTTGAGGAAACATTCCTTTTTCTTTTGTCTAAAACTGTCGCAAATGTAAAGTGGAGACAAGGAAACATTCAGTTAATGGTGGGTCTTTAAGGCACCACAGAGTTGTCACCAGCGTCTATTTTTACTTTGGCGGGACGAACGCGGCGGCATCCAAAGCTCACGGCGTCGACACACAAACGTTGACGCTTCCCGTTGCCTTAGCAAGCGGCTCACAAGCTGCTCTTGCCTTCCTCTCACCCCGCATGGGCGAGCCTTAAATAAAGCAGCGGGCTCCACACTAAATCTATTTTTCATTAGCTTTTAGCACTGCGCTGTGCGCGTTCTTTGATTCCATGCTGCAGCTTTTGACTCTGCTCATCGTTTGGACTCCGATGAAATCTTTTTTTAAACTATACAGGCAATGTTTTAAGTAAGATGAGCAGCAGTCTTAACGCTTATGCAAGCAGAAAATGATAGCTAAGTCCTAGTTGACGTTGATGAATTAAAATGTATTAAATTTCTAGTTTGTGTGTTTGTTTTTTTAAATAATGTGTTCATTGATTTCTTATAAATACTGTCATTTAAAATATAGTAAATAAACAAATAAACAAATGAATAGATAGATAGATAGATAGATAGATAGATAGATAGATAGATAGATAGATAGATAGATAGATAGATAAAATAAATAAATAAATAAATAAATAAATAAATAAAATTGTGTTTGGCCGGGTAATGAGCGTTAAATTGTTGAGCAATCAGTACAGAATCTGGATGAAGGGATGTCTCTGTCAAAAAAAGTTTTTAAAAAGTATCTTTTTGTGTCTCCGTTTTTCAAGCAATGGTGTCGCCGTTGGTGCCGTTGACCCCGCACGCCCTCATCTCCGTGTAAAACTTTTCAAGTTGTCAACGTCTCTGCACCAATGTCACCAAGACAAACCCGCTCCATTTCGATTCGCAGCCTGTAGCTCTGAAAACCTTTGTACTCATAAAACTGCGCAGCCGGCAAATGCGTCGCTTTGTGACTGTAAAGGCATCGCATGGGTCCTCCAGAGGTCCTTTTTACACGCTGTATTTTCATTATTGTATAATGATTATTATGAAGAGAAAAAGCCACGCTGCTAAAAGAAATAACGGTCGATTTGAAATCCAAGGACACTGCGGCGTCTCTCCATATCGCTTGACTCTAATTTCATAAGGAAAAAAAAAACATCTGTTAAATGATGCCTCGGCAAATTGAAAGAGCCATTTTATTGGAATGCTCTCCGAATGTCGGTGACATTGCGCTGATGTTATTGTTGGTAATGGTGAGCTCAGCAGGGTGTTTATTTGAGGAGCGCTTGGCCTGACAGCTCTTGGCAAGTGCTTTTTTTCCAAGCTGTTGTTTCCCAGACTTTGGCCCGCGACCAAAAGAATTAAAGTCCTAAGCGTCTGTATATTCAAATAAAGGCCTTGATTACAAGTGCGATTTGTCACCGTGATTAATTTTTGTGTGGACTGACTGGAGAAACAGGTTGTGTTTATTAAATATGGTGCGGGGGGTTATCTTCTTGAAGCCAGTTTGTCCTGGATTGATTCAAATTAATAAAGTACAGTAATAGATAAAGTAGAAAATAAAAAGTTCATTTGTTCCTTTTTGTTTTTTTTTCTTTAACCCTTGTTTGAAACATTTGGAGGTTCAACTAAATCAGAACAAAGCAAGACTCGATACGAGCGACTTTGACAAACAGAGAGGCAACAACAATTTAATGCATCCCTGATATATTACACAACATTCCTCCAAGATGTTCCCCGTGCGAGTTTTATTTTTAATGCTATTATAAAACACGCCGTGCGCATAAGAAACAAACGGAAAAAAAAAAAGCAAAACTTGTGTGAAGTGAAGTTACAGATGCTGCTCGTAACGCAGCCGTGGGTACTTTTCAAATCTATATCGGGGGAATTGAGGTTGACAAAAAAAAAAAAAAAAATGCCATCAGGTTTGCAACAACAGCCTCAGGGAAGGGGACTGGGAGGAGCTTGTAAAAGCTAAATACAACACAAGCAGACATAAAACAAAGGTGGGCCTGCTTGCTTTTGTTTTAAATATTTGCGACGTTATCTTGAAAATAAGGAAAGGGAATAAGATGACCTCAGAAAAAACACATAAGCACGAAAAGAGTATGCAAAGTGAACACCTGAGTTGGGATTAGAACCCAGAAGCCGCCATGGGGCGGACCCGCCAACCACTAGTGAATTCTGCCTCGACCCAACTCAAAAATCTTAATGAGGAAAGTCTACAAATGATCAATGCATACGGTGAAACATGGGAGTAGATGAGCGACGTTAACATTCCGCATAAAACATGACTTTGAGTGCATGTCTGTGCATATTGAAATTCAAGTGCAAACAGTGAGTGAGTAGTCAGAGGGAGTATTTGTATTTTGGGGATTCATTAGCAGCCAGGAAAAGGACGTCTGACTGTGATCCACTGACCTCTCATTTGTTGTTTTTTTTCCATTTCATTTATTCCCTACCTTGTAATCACGAGCTCATCATTATTCACCGAAACGTGAACACACCGCCACACAGAGCGCATTCATATGAGAGGTGGGGGGATAGAATAAAAAGTCCAAATAACAATGAAACTAAAGATAATTTACAAAAACATTCTTCAGCATTCCCTCACGGTTCCCTTTTCTCATTTGGGCAAATATAACTGGCAAATCCAATTATCTCAGATGCTAAATTCACTCATGGACAAAACTGCTGAGTGCATTTCAACACTGTTGCTAACCAAAACAGCAGCACTTAGCGATGTGTAAAAAGGTCTGTCTCTCTGATGAATTTCAGTGCCAAATAATTTTATGTTAATTTTTTCTTTATTCCAGTTGACTGGTGTGTGCTCATTTCACAATTTTACGTGTGTGTTTATGTTACACGGAGTTATGTGACTTATTAGCCATGTTAAGCCACATTGTTGTGGCCCTAAGAAACAATTTTCCGAAATTGTTTTAGTCATAAATGATGACGTCTTAGTGATAATTTAATAATAATAATAATAATAATCTAGCCTAGCATTCGGAATAACAATCCAACCCCCCCCCCCCCCCCCCCCCCCCCCCCCGCAGGCTATGATTTTTCCAGGCCCTTCTGTTACTCCACATACAAAAACTACTGTCACACCTCATAGTGCATGCGGCATGAATATCAATTATTGCTCCCCCTTTCGAACCTAGGGCCAGTGGAAAAATGTTCATGCATGACGACGCACCACCTGGCACCATATTCCCCCTTTAACGGCGTAATGAAAACACAGTATCAAGGAATTGTGCGTGACACATATATTGTGACGTTACAATAAGTCACCTTGACGGCCGCGCTATGAGTCATTCTAATATTCTGAACAGCCGAGCTTTGAATGTTACCAAAATGATTTTTGCCTATGAGGCTCGGAGCTAATGGCTGAAATGGACGTTTTCCATCCAGAGTTAATTTGAGTGAAACGCAGCTCTCGGTGAGCGGGCACCTCATGGGATTTTTCTTTCTTTCCATGTCAAATTCATACAAGCATTCCGAGTTTTCTTTTTGAGGCTGAAAGGGGGACAATTGGCATGTAAAGAATCCAAGAAGAAGAAGAAAACAAGCTTGCTCGTCTTCCAACAAAGATGACACGAACACGCCAGCCGCAATTGACGAACAAACCTGCGGCTTCAAAGTCATCGCAGATGCGAGGGCAAACCAAACCGCAGGAGGAAGAGGAGGAAGGAACACAAAGTAAGTTAAATACAAAAGAAGAAAAATTAGTGCGCAGAAGCCATTTTCGGAGATGCTCGACGAAGACATAATTGCATAGAAAATGAATACATTTACAGAACAAAGCCATGGCCAGATGTTAGTTTCACTCTGGGAGGACTGTCGTCCCAAATGAATGCGCACATTGACAGTTGACACGCACACACACACACACACACACACACATTTGCAGTTTATCTAGTTATGGTCAATTTTTGGCTTTGTGTTACACAGTCATCATTGCACTTTAAGCCATTTGTTGAATAGCACAAATTACTTAAACGGGAACACGTTAAACTCATGAGTCAAGATGGAAAAAATAAAATAAAATAAATTAAAAAAGAAATAAATAATTGAATGCTGTCTTTTCATACAAATTACAAGCAAGGAGGCCTAAACGTATTATGCTTGCCTTAATGTAAGCTGTCTGATGGTGATTTATTATCTTCAATGGGCCATTTAGCAAATGATAGCACATGAATTTTCATCTGTCACCATATAAAAAATATACGTTTAATGACACAAATGGGCAAACAAATTCCAGGATGTTCAAACAGAGCACACGTGTCACTGCTTTGTAAGCTAGCATGCGTCCCTCATTAGTAGCGCTTTTAATTGACTTGCGACATGCAATCAATTATTGATACATGATCCGACGCCATCGCATCTAACTTAATTACCCGTATCAGCGTGGGGGCCTCACTGCCCTCGTATTGACGCCATATCCCCGACTGCGCTAATTATTAAGATTCTCCACGTGTGGCTCGCGCGCTCATGCCGACAGGTCACGTGCAGATTTCTATCGTTTGCTAACGATTTTGGGTGGCATCGTTGAAAATAAGGGCTTGAATTGACTTGAATCAAATACAAGGAAAGTAAGGGTGAGAAACATACGGCTTGTTGCCCATACACAGACCGCCACAGCAGGTGGCCCGGCCCGCTGTGCAACGTGGACAATTCAAGTTAACATCAAGTTATTGTGTGCTAACATTCTGGAGCTCTACTCTAAATATGTGATGCTCTTTATCTGCAGACCATGTTGGGAAGAGTTCCAAACATGTCTGTCTGTGTATAAATTGGTGTGGCATATGACATTTGTCTTTATTTTCATTCCTTCTTTGGAGGAGTCCATGCCTGCTTGGTTGTGACTCAATTAGTTATAAAATAATAATGAATAATTAATTATGAAATAAACACATGAATTTTATTTGATGGTAATGTAAACAGTGTCTAAATAAATAAATAAATAGATAAATAAATAAATAAACATTAAGTGTTTACGGTAAGGTTTTATCTATTTGCTTCTATTATGTAAAATAAACAAATACAAAGGTAAATTATATTGATATGTACATTATTTAACACAATACACAAAAAATATATTAAAACAAAAATTATATTGATATGTAAATTATTTAACACACTAAAAGATAACGGGTAAACTTTTATTTAAATATCTAAATCTATCTGTATATTGTATTTAAAAACACACTGACAGACAAGCGGTGGAGTTTACACTACTGTTTGCCTTCTGTGTTAGACCCCGCCCCTTGTCACTCCCTGCTCTCCTATTGGCTCAGAGGGCGGGCGCTTGTTATATGCAAATGAGACGGTGGGTGGCCGCGTCTGTTTGTAAAAGTGACGTCACGACAAACGACGGCGAAGGGGAGTAGAAAGGGAGGGGAGGGGAGAAGGGGGATTTGAACGTAATAAAAAAGGAAAAGCAAAAGGGAGGTGGGGGTAGAGCGAGAGAGAGAGAGAGAGAGAGAGCGAGAGAGAGAGAGAGAGAGAGAAAGAGAGAGAGAGAGAGAGAGAGAGAGAGAGAGCGAGAGAGCGAGAGAGCGAGAGAGCCGAGCCCCGCCGGCGGCCCATTGAGGAAAGATGGCCACAGTCAGTGCAAACGGAGTGCTGCGGGAGAATGGATTCAGCACCACGGACAGCGGCGGCAGGATGAACGGGCTCGGCCTCGGTAGTCAGAACACCATCCCCATGAAGGACCACGACGCCATCAAGCTCTTCATCGGCCAGATCCCTCGCAACCTGGAGGAGAAGGACCTCAAACCGCTCTTTGAGGAATTCGGCAAGATTTACGAACTCACGGTACTGAAAGACAGGTTTACCGGGATGCATAAAGGTTGGTTCTGGATGATTTTACTTCTTTGGTGTAACTGAGCAAACTGTGACCTCATTTTGTTTTATTTTATTTTTTTGTTGGGGAAGCGCTGAGGAGCGGAGCGAACTATTTAACACGTGCATGTGGTTTGAAGTGTGTTAATTGCATGAGCACGTGAAGGCAGCTACTACACGCCTTTTGTGCGCGCATGTGTGTGAGCGGGTGCGCGTGTGTGCGTGTGTGTTTACATTGACAATCATGAGCGTGGAAGGGGGCGGGACCCCGCTGAGAGGCTCGTGCGGCTTTGCAACGCGGCACCCAAAATACATTAAAAAAAATGGATGGTGGTAAACTTTTAGGGCAGGGTTCTCACTGTACAACCATTTTTCAATCAAACTAAGACGCGCGCACGCATGCACGCACGCGCACATACGCACAATAAGTCAACAATAGATGGTGCGTGAACTTTTAGTAAGGGTCTAATTTTTTTTTTCCAGCACCCCCTCACACACAAATCCGCATTTTTATGTCAGTTGGTGTTTATTTAGTCAACTGCAGATGATAGCGGAATATATTTATCTAGGACAAATAATTTAATTTTCATAAATTTATTTATATGCGGAAAAAAAAAACAAGCCAAAAAATGAAGGCAGACTGGGTGGAGCAAATATGTTATAAAACTCCTCAGGACATAAACCTGTAGCGATACACACAACAGTGTGGCGTTACCACATATCATAGCGGCTGTCTCTACATAAGACCCCTTTTATTACTGTAGAGAGAAGAAGGCAAATGAATGGCATGAACGGGAAGACTGGGCATGGCTAATAAGTCACGTAACTCCCCGTAACGTAAACACACACACAACATTGAGTACACGTCAGTCAACTGGAAATCAGAGCATATGTAAAGATGCCTTCTCAACATAACATATGATCAGGAAACTCATTCCGCCCTGAAACTCATCAGAGGTAGAGTTTTTTACACATTGGTAGTGCTGCTGTTTTGGTTAGCAACTGCGTTCAGTTTTGGCCATGAGTAAATTCAGCATCTGAGATAATTAGACTCGCCAGTGTTATTTACCCTCATGGGAAAATGCAGCCGTCTTTTGGGGTGTGGCATTAACTAGTCCCATATTAGCATGGTGGCCACGCATTTTGCACCGCACCTTGACTGTTCAGCAGCGTAGTGCTGCAAAACACTGGCGACACGTTCTCCTCCTCGTCCCCGCCGACCGAGAGATCAGTAATCACCTCGTAATTGGGACGACAAGCCGCTGATTACGCGGAGATCGATCACTTCTTAATGATAACCAAAAAGCGAGGGTGCGGGACTTTTTCTAGGCACAGGGAGCCATTAAGTCCAAAGTCCATTAGGCGGAACTTTAATTGCTTTCTGCACTTTTCCTATATGTTCAACGCACGTCTTGTGCCACAATAAATGAAACTCGTGTGGGTTTTTTTTTCTCACCAAGAAAACACTTGGTCGATTGTTTCTTTTTCTAATCATTTCAATTATATTTGTATTAATTATATATGATTGTATTACATTTGTATTTAATTTAATAATAAGGCGTCCATTTCGGTTACCAAACGTGGCCTTAAAATGGCTCCTTGTCAGTCATTTACAATTTAGTATTGCCATTAACATTCACAATCATTCCCCTCAGCACAAACTGTCAAATTATGTATGATATGTAAGTCGCTGGCTACAGTTCATGATCTTATTGATCGCACTGAGATGAGTTCAGCTCAAGCAGGCTTGAAAAGTCTCCCCATCCCCTCCTGCACCACCTGTTCCTCCCGCGCCCCACCTCTTTCCCCGCTGTGATCGATTAAAACAATATCTCCCGTTGCCGTTGTTTACGCACCGTCCTCGGCCATCCCTGAATGTCAACACCAAGGATGAGAGAGGTCCGAGTCGGAAAGAGAGTGATAATCCTGTTCCAAAGACGGACCTATGCGGGAGCCCCCCCACCACACCCCCACCTCAAGGTTCCTCTGCGGCGGGCATTCATTCCTGTCAATCCGTCCCATGTGAGATTCAAAGTCACTTTGTGTGCACTTTTAATGAGATTTCACCAATGCATTACAGGGATGAGTTTTTGCTCATGTAACACATGTTCATGTGATCGTACGAACCAGAACAGGATGCAAGAAAATGGGATTAGTGCCTTTAAGGAAAACCAAAGTAGGTGAAGTGAATCGGCGCCCTCTAAGGGACAAATAAAAGCTGTCATTGGATAAACGCAATTCCACTTGTGGAATATGTACAAAGATTATTAAGTATATGTTATATTAATTATACATTCAGTCTTGCTAGTGCTGTTCGGTATTTTATTTTGAAGAGGACAAGCGGTATGGGGGGCTGAAGGAACCGTAATCGATGACGTTTCAATTTTTTTTAACCATTTAGCTTACATTTTATCAATACGTTTGAATGTACTTCGCAAATCCGTTGAAACTCATTTCAATGAGTTTGCAAAAAGGCCACAATGACATTGCCCCATATTGACCAAGTGTGGTAAAAATAACGATGACGGAGTGATAGATCAATGAAAACGGACTGGTTCGGCCTAAAATAATGACGGACTGAGGATGACCTGGCCACTGGTGAATAACGGACCGGCAAAATGTATTGACTCATGTATTGAATCACTTTAAATAACATTGAGTTTTCCAAATGGCCAGACTGGATGGATAGAATCAAGATAAAAACATTTTTAGATTCCCTCAATCAATCAATAACTCCACTTTTATATCTAATTGTCATTACTTGAAGTCTTCTATCCAGACAATATTTCACGTCACTGCGAGTGTGTGTTTGTTGTCAGGTCGTTTCAACAATCTCCTAGTTGTGGGGGGTTGACTTCACAGAACCGGAGGAGGGCATGACGCTCGTCAGCCCAGGTTGCACCGTTTAACATCCATCATTCTGGCCCGGCACTACATTATCATAACGCTTAGTGTCAGCGTCGGAGCCCGTGTGCGCCGCTCAGACATGCTGAATGATGGCGGGGGGCAAATCCCGTGCTTGAATAGCGTTATTTATCAATCCGTCTGCGATGCTGAGAGGAGACGCACCGCACAGCCCGTACAAAGACAGCCTAAATGTTCTCATCCATTGCCTGCTCATCGGAGGCTCCATGCACGCAATGAATACAGCGAGAAACCCTCACAGGCATTCCGCCGCCCGCCATTAATAAAACATCACCGTTCCAAAATACATGACACGGAATGTTTTGTTCATATTACTTTTTGATTTTGTGATTGATGAGCTAAAGCTGGAAGCGTGATGAGTGATGGGTCATGTATGTTGCAGTCAAGTGAACTAGACAGCTTGTGTTACAATGTCCGGAACAGCTCGTTCTGGACCAGAGGAGGTAAAAACACTCAACGGGCGAGGATCTTAGCGGACATGAGTCATTCAGGGCCATTTAGAAAAATTACATTTAACACAGTATAGACAGGAACCAGCAACCCAGTACTGAGCTGTTACTGGTCCCAAATAAAAAAAAAAAAAGTGGGTTGCATCACGAAGGGCATTCAACGCTAAAGTGTGCCAAACAAATCATGCGAGTGACTCACTGTCATGACCCCAGATGGGACAAAGTGAAAGTCACAACAATAACAATCAGTAAAATACATTTGCACTAGACTGGAAAACTAAAGTGTTGATTTCTGCTTACTAATATTGTCATCTGAAGCTGCCACCCCCCCAAAAACAGAACTAACAACTGGGCTGACTTTGCTGTTTCTGAAAAGAATGAAAACTGAGTAAACTGAGTCTAACAAAAAAATAGATAATACATTCAGTCTTAATTTTAATTATTTCGTTGCCAAGGGTTCTTCCAAGAATACCCGGTCCTTCAAATGATAAAATTTGAATCACATTTATTAGCTAGAAAGAGGGGTGATGCTACTGTGTGGTCTGAGGGAGCTGCTTTTCTAGCTAGTTTCAACGAGACAAGAAATAAGGTGTGTAAAGTGTAGCCTAATTCTTAAATCCATGGGGCAATTTGACGAAACTTGTCATTTAAACACCAGGGAATTGTTTTTAATTGTGAAAAGGAAAAAAAATCGAGAACATTTTTTCCACTAAGAAAAACATTTTCAGAATCTTCAATTATGAACATCTGCTGTCTTAAAAAAACTATATATACCATATAATTACTGTCTGCCTGCATGTAATTGTCAGTTCATAGTTAGTTTTAAAAAAGCAAGGTACTCAGAAAGTAAGTTTTGAAAGTAATCAAACAAATCATGTGGGACCGACTCCACTTTTTGCATTTAAATAGAATTTGTGGGACTTTTGTTGTAATGATGGAAAAGTAAATTGTCGCCACCCCACTTAACCTGCTCATCACAGAACGCTGCCACTTCCTCTGTTCAACAACCGCCACACTTTCTAGCCCTCATTTCCCAGTCTTTGTCCATTTAACTCGACCAACTTGCACGTCTAATTGCTTCAGAAACTTGAAATATTGACGTGAAAGATTGCTTTTTATTGCATCTGCTAGCTGAGAGAGCTTTCCCACCATATGCTACGCTTTTATAATGAACAGCTAGTTTGAGTTTACTTAGTTTGTGATCCAATCTGCTTCAAGAGGGAACAGATTTTGTGACCTTTCCATAACTAATATACTGTCATGATAGGATACACATTTGCCCGGTAGAATTCATCCCCACGTGCCATGTTGTTGCCGAGGCATCATCATTAGTCAATTCACACGTTTTACGCTGACAGCGACAACCTGCCACCAGCTGCTGTACTCGGCTTAAATGTCTCTTCTAAGCCCCATCAATTCTCAAAACAAGCTCTCTCAATCATAGTCCTTTGCGATTAAAATACCAGAACCAAAACTACAATACATAATTGACATGAATCTCACTGGAAGCCTTACAGATGGTCTGAAAATGTAAATACAAGCAATATTCAAAATGATAATAAACATGGTTTGTGGGATAGTGGATGGAATATTCAGGAAATGCTGTTCTGAATTAAATCAAGGATGCTTTGCATTTTTAATGAAGATGGCCAAGATTTAGAGAAGAGCTCAAATTGATTTACATTTAGTTCTTGAAGGAACTAAAGGGTATGTGAAGAATCCCCCGAGTTTTTCATTTTTCTCGCAACCTGTCATTGCATTTTAGTCAGCGATCAACATGTGAATCGCCTCATAAGCAAGACATGCTAATATTTACGGGGATGTTTATTATTCCCAGGGTGAATTCCCTCCCCTGAAGTGAGGCGCGTCCTCTGATGCGTTTCCAATCATCTTATCATTGCGAGTGTTTGTCAAAGCAAAGCACATGTGACATTAAGACAGCCAGGAATCGCCTCCCCTTGCGCCAACTCGCAGTTTTGTAACGCAGAGGAGGATGAAGAGTGTTCCCTCCGCCTCCTCCCGGGTGGCCCCCAAAACTTTTTCCGCTTTGCTCGTATGGCATGCCGTTTCATCAGTGTCTCCTGGGGTGATTTTTCCTTCTGACTAAGTGCCTGGTAGCGGGTGAAGGTTGTCGTGAAAGGGAGCGTTCTTGGCCGAATGCCAGTCGCTCAGCTTCGGGGGCGACTATATGCTGGGAGCAAGTTATCATTACCGTGCGTGCGTGTGTGTTGTGCTCCTTCTTCTCTCGTGGGAATGCTTGGCAGCCGCTGTGACATGTAGTAATGGGAAATTATGCTGCACGGTGCAAAACCTGGAGCTGAATGGGGTCACCCACTGTCAGCTGTGCAGCCAACACACACGACACGCTCCCTGACGGAAGCTGTCGCACATTTGTTAGCGCCTTGTTTATCCGTGCATGTTTACCTGTGAATTTTTTTTGCTGAGATGTCTCAAGAGATGTTGCAACTTTCATGTCATAGCTGTTTTTTTTTCTTTAGAATGACTCATGTGTTTGAAACTACAAAGGGGAAAAAAGGGCCAGCTCTGGCTTGACCCAGTATGGCGTTCTAAATAAAGCTCTTGTTATATGGGGGGGTCAAAATGAGCCTTGTGACTCATCAGTAATGATCTAAGAGATTTCTAGCAAAGATATAATACGGTTACATAAAATAAAAAAAGACTTGAATCCATAATCGGATTTGTTCTGACGGAATCGAATCATTACATTTTAAAATGTATCGTTCATGAATTGTAAAGCACCTCATGTATCCAGATACATATCGAATTGTTTTTTTATGAACAGGTATAAATTGATCTGATGGTGCTGATGATTTTTTTTGTTTCTTTTAATTTTATTCTTAATTAGTTTGTGCTTTGGGGAGCTTTTATTTATACGAAAAACATGACAAAAGCTACAGCTGTGCTGTACCATACCAAATCGAATCTCACTGAATCAAATTGTTCCATGACTCTGATTCAAAAGCAATATCGAACTCTCACTATTTTTTATTATATTAGCTTTGCATTATTATGCTACTATGCTGCAATGTACAGTATGCCCTGTATTAAAAAAAGTATTTGACAATTTCACAGAATTCAGAAGGAATTTCTGCGGCAAGTCCATTCTTTATTACTTTCAATACTTAGAATGGTGGAATGACATTTTTTCTCTCTCTGCAGGATGTGCCTTTCTTACATACTGTGCCAGAGAGTCAGCACTGAAAGCCCAGAGCGCCCTCCATGAACAGAAGACTCTGCCGGGGGTAAGTTTATCCTTATTGTCCGTGAACCTCAGCTTTTCGAGATGCTGGTTGGCCGGTTTGGCATGGCGGCCTAAACAAACATCATCCCCGTCTGTCTCATGCACATAAGTAGACGCGGCCTATCCCATCTGAGTGAAGATATTTGATCAGCGCTGCTTCATGACATCCGTCCTTCCCCGCGTCCTCTCACAATATGGCAGTCGCAAACACTAATTGCCTTGAGGAATCCCTTTCTCATTATCACATATAATCAAACAGTAAGTATAAACAATTATTTTAACCATGAATATCGCCATCTGCTTCTGTTGTTCCAACTCTCATTTATTTTCTCCCTTCGTCCTCCTTCTGACATCTCGCCTTCAGCGAATGCGTAACTTTTACCGAATCAAGTTTTGGTTGACAGATAAAAAAGTTGAAAATAACAAAAAAGGTTCCTGGTGGCGGGCGCGTCTTAAAGCCAACTCGGGAGGAGGCCCTCGATGTGAGTTGTGTATCTGCACTCGGTGTGCGACGACATCACATCTAGGGAATTATCGAGGTGTGATTGAATTATGCCCGCGGGTCCTAAACGAGGACACGCCCCCCCCACCCCCCCTTCCTCACCACCACATTTTCCCTCCCTGCCAGGTTAAGGCTTTAATCAGAGCTGCAGGATCTTAAACCACCAGGGGGCTGGAGGAGGTTGGGGACCAAAAAGAATTGTGTGCAAAGAAAGGGGCCAGAGGTGTCTGATGGACTTGAGGAGGGGAGGGAGGGGGGGCTTTGTCTCCCTCCTGCTTTTGGGTTAATCACATGTTTGCACTCGGTGGCGTATCGCAGGTACTTCAACCCGCTGCAGAAGAGCCCCCCTTGGGAAGCTAGCTCCTGCACCATCTCCCCATCCCATGTGGCTTAGTAATGAGATGATTGTCATGATGGTTTCTGTCTTTATTGGCCTTAAGACGGGACGCACTTGTTTGTCTTCTATCTCCAAAGAGGTTAATGGCCTGCTCTGCCGGCTTTCGGTAAACATTGGCCCTGTACAGAGCTCAGTGTGGGGTCAGTCCTGCAATCTCATGCAGAGCCCAGGCTGCACACTGAGGGCTAATAAAGATGTCCTGGTCTTCTCTATGTGTGTGTTTGTGTGTGTGTGATGTTAAAGTAAGGCCATAAACATGGGGAGAAAAGACAAGAAGACTTCTAGACAAGCCTGATTGCTATTGTCACGGCCTCTGCTTTGAGTTAGTTGGCGCCTCAGTGGCTTCTCCTTACAGCTCATGATAGAGTCCACATATGTGTGTGTGTGTGTGGTTGTCAGGCAACACAAAAGATGTTTGTTTTTTTTCCACGTTCCTGCCTGTCATTGAATGCCCTTCGAGATGAAAATAACCAGCAGTGATTATAGTTTCATCGTCAACTTTACTTTAAGGAAGTTGGTTGTTTCACTGCTAGGTGTTAGCATCTCTACGCTAGGCTGTTACTTGACTCATTTATGGAAGGCAGGATCATGAACAAATGTGCACGATTAGATTTTGCCCCTTCCCAATCACGGACACCAAAGACCTCATGGAACAGAGGTGAACCTTACAAAAAGTGTCCAGCTACGAGTAATCCAGGTCACAAAGGAATCCAGGACCACGTCTAAAGAACTGCAGGCCTCCCTCACCTCAGTTAAGGTCAGTCAGTGTTCTTAACAGTAAGAAAGAGACTGGGCAAAAATCACATGCAGGACAGAGTTCCAAGGCTAAATCTACTGCTGATCAAAAAGAGTCATGGAGATGGGGGTGGAAGGATAGGTTTTCATCTCCAGAAATCTTCAACACTGAAGAGGAGGATTAAGGGAAATGTAGAAAAAAATGCCATTTTCAAATAATATATTATTATAATTTTTTTTCAATCTTCATTTTTTTAAAATATTCAAATTCAGGGTGTCCCCCGCCTACTGCCCGATGACGGCTGGGATAGGCTCCAGCACACCCGCGACCCCCGTGGGCACTAAGCGGTTCAGAAAATGGATGGATTTTATTTATAAAAGAGCCACCAATGTAAGCTGAAAATGGCCTCAGAATCTCAAAATACGTTTACCTCATCTGACTTCTCTTTTTATACACTGCCCTCCTATAAGAACTCTGATTTGTTTCATATTTTTCACACTTTTCTCACACCGTGCTATTTTCTCATTAGCACTTTGCACGCCTCTCACAACATTTGAGGCAATTTTGCGCCAAACAGAGAGATGGAAAAGAAGCAGAAATAAACTATGTGTGTGTGTGTGTGTGCGCTCAGGAAGTCACGATTATTACATCATCACTAGCTGAGAATCTTCAGATTTTCCTTAATTTGCAATATCTTCTTGACTGAATCTCGCACTGTTGTGGGAATCGCCCACGGGGGAATGATGCTGGTTCTCGGCAAACTTCATTAGCGTTATTTGATCAATTGTATATAAAGACCATCATGAGCAGTGTTGAATAAATAATGCATCCAAGAGAGTGTAGTATAGTGTGATTCTTAATTGGCAAATGCATCTTAAAATGTGACAAGGTCATTAATGAAGATGGCGTTCCCCCTGAGTCTTTCCTAGGGCCCAAATATTTTCTTTCATTGCTCCGATTGATTTTTTTTTTTTCTGATTTAGGAAACCACAAGGACATTTGGCATTTGTTCATCTTGGTGATTTACATGAACAACATAGATTTTTTTACATGTTTTGGGGGGGCTACAGGTGTATTTGATTGATAAACCCAATACTTTGAAGAAAACCCATTTGAAAAGTTTGAAGTCGATTCCCCCTCCAAAATAAGCCCCGATGCATTTTTGATTGCCCAAACATTCGACAACAATCATATCCTCTCATTCGCAACACCATCTGGCTATAAAGGCGGTGTGCGAGTGTAACTAATATTTGCAGTTGCGGCTGAACTGAAATGTTCCTTACAAGTGTTTGCCAAACACCCTCCTGACATTGGAGGATCTAATCTTCAAATGAATGCTGCGCTCTCATCTCGGGGGCCACGCCACTTTCTCCTCTCGGGCCAATTAGCTGCCAGTGTTTGCGTGTAACAAGCATGCTAATTGGGTGAGAGTGAAGCCCAAAAGCCAATTATAATGTTGGAGGATAAAAAAAAAAAAAAAAAACACGCATACATTGGCTTCTCTTTGTCTATCTTCCTCCTCTCGTTTGTGCATAATATCGCTTCGGCTTTTTACTTCCACCCCCACGACTGAGTTGTCATATATTGCAATGTTTTTGTTGAGTAAAAGCAGCACCTGTCTGCAGTGTTGATGATGAAACAGCCAAATGAGAAATGTGTCCCCAAAATATTGCTGTGCTATTTTTCTGCACCATGGAAAATTCCAAAAATTGACTCATGAATGCATGAGACAGAAACGGGGTCAGGAGGAGCTTGGCTGTTGTCCCACATCTCCTGTAATCATGTGCGCTTGCTAAACAGTTGTCGGCACTGCATGCTAGACACAACTGATATTTATGTATTTGTCTTAAAAAATTTAGTAGATTTATTTGATAGTCCAGAAGCAACATATGCGATTCATGTTGCCTTATATGAGCAGTTCTATCAGAATTTGAAGAAAAATATTCTCAGATATTCTTGATGTTGAGTGCTAAATCCTGTTATCACATATCTGACTCAGCAAAATGAAACATCTTGACGGCATGCTTCCAGGTGTATGTTTTACACGGATCTCCAGCAGATCCATTTTTCTTCCTTACTTGGACACTGCAGTTTCTTTATGCATCCTTTTATGGGACTAATTGTGTCTACTGCTGATCAATTTGTCCTTAGTGTGAGATTATTCCACCCCCGGAGCCCCTTGAGCGGTGGCAATTATGCTACAAAAGGTCCAGTTTAAAAAAAAAAGAAAAAAAATGTTGAGAAACTAGATGCGAGAACTCTCCAAATGATCCCCGTGCTCTCCTAATCATCAATTAAGTCGGTATCATTTTCCTTCTACTGTCCGCTTTAGAAACGAAATTAAAATGGCCTATTGTCTTTCTTATCCCAGCGGGATGAAGTCATTTACTCCAGCGCTGCGCTGCGGAGAGCCGTCCCGCCTATTTCGCGAGCGAATGGTCTCACAATTGCAATACTAACTCGGCATTGTCCCCTGTTATGTGGCTGGTGGCCTCTCCTTATTGTGCAGAAATTCATTTTGGTCCATCTGATGGGATTTTACCAAATGGTAATGCTGACAAATAGTCCAGTGGGCAGACATGGGAGAGACTGTTTTCTTTTTTATGACAAAACTGTTGATTTTTAGCAGCAGCCAGTAAATATGGCAGATCCATACTATAGGACGGATAGTGGATTTAAAGGCCTTGAACCTCAAGACTTCTGGGGCTAGAAATCATATAGAGCCCATTTAGCCCCTTGGGGTAAACAAATGCGAAAACAATGCTCTCTGGTTTCACACCATTGGAAACAAAGATAATAAAAATGGATATGCTAAGTCTGTATGAAACTTTGTAGCGGTACAAAACAGCCATCAGGGGTCCCTAAAAATGATTTGTCTTATAAGTGCCTTCAAATGCAACCTTGAGTGAGGCGTGATACAACAAACAATCACATTTTTATTAAATGAACTATCAGGATAAATAAATAAATAAATAAATAAATAAATAAATAAATAAATAAATAAATAAATAAATAAATAAAATAGGAGCTTCATGGGGAGCCTTAGACAAGGGTTGAAATTGTGCTAGAACTGCATTCGATTGAGTGGCGACTGGTCCAATGTGCAAAATTATAAAGGCTACCAAATTAGTTTATGGTAACCGATGGAGTTACGTTTGTATTTTATGAGCAGATGTTTTTTTTTTTTATCACTATGCTGCTTCACATGTAGGCAGTCATTCCAGTTTGAGTTCATTTACTTTGGCGTGGGTGAAGAAGTTGATCTGTGAGCCTCAGGTTTGAGAAAACGATATTAATTCAGTCACCTCTCATCGCCCATGCTGCCGTATATAAAACACATCGTCAAATAAATGATTTTTTTTTTATACCGCCGATACTTTTCAGTTACTTTCATATCATCCACGAATCATCTAATCATCTATGCTATACATGTATTAAAATATTAAAAAGGATTCCAATTGTGAGATAGAAAAGCCCGCATGTAATGTCCCTGCATAAAGAAGCGGGGTCGCAGCAGGTTAATTTATGACAACTTCTTACCCTGCGCTTATGAGACCGACCTTCTCTTTCCCCCCCGAAATGACCGCGGGGACAAATTAAGAAGGGATTATCGACTAAATCTTTCAAGATAATAAAAAAGAAAAAAAAACTGGGCCAGACACTTTTGATCGGTCAGCAAATATTGCCTCTGCTGTAGAAACGTCGCTAATAATGAAGCAGACGCTGGAAGATGAGAAGCCGGCCCAGTTTGGTTAATAAGCGTGTTAAAGTAAGCGCTTCCTTTACCTTCCCTCCCCTTTACCGCCGCCGCCACCACCCTTCTTTCCCCTCGCTGACAGGTGCACGCTCCCCTGCACTAATTTAGCCGCTTCTTTAGCTGTAATGAGGCAGAACTGGTAAATGTAGGGGGGACAGCATTGTTAACATCTCTGCTTCACAGAGAAAGAGAGAAAGAAAGCGTGAGGAGAAGGATGACAAATAGCAAGAAATGGAAATGAGGGTGTGGGTGCTGTCATCATTCCAGGAAGGAACGCTTCGAAGTTTTTTTTTTTTTCTTTTAAACTTTACTTTCACTCAGGCTGGCTGGGCCGCTGCTTCTAAGCCAGGCTGCCAGCTGGGTGAGTCCACTTCCTCAACCAATTAAAAATCAAAAGCCGTGCTGGAGCACGATCAGCTAGTTTATAAGATACACTCCAACGAAAAAATAAGGACTTTCCATTCGGTTATTTTCTTATACTGGAAATAAAGTTACTGATTAAGGTGAACCTGCAAAGTCTTGAATCTGAGGCACACAAATCTTGTTTGGACCAGAAAACGGGACGGGTAGGAATTGATTGGTAGCCTGCTGAGTCACAATGAAATAGAAAAAAAAAAGAAACATAATTACAAGCACAGCATCACTCCTCCATCAGCTTGTCCGAAGGATTAAGCACATGCACGTTCATCTCCCTCCATTCATAGCGAAAAGAAGACAGTGACCTTGGGTTTGTTTACGTACTGATTAAAGACAGGAGGACAGACAAGGAGAAATGGCGGGAAAGTCAAACGGTAATTGGGAAAAAGTTTGTTCAGGAAGTCAGTTTATACGGCGGCACAGTGAGCGGCTGCAACATACAGCATTGAAAAAAAAAATGGATGCTGCGTAGCAGCTAACGAGCAATGAGTGGGGTGGGATGAAGCGTGTGTGTGCGCTTGGTGTATTGTTCATGAAGGTTGTTTGTGTGATTTAAAAAACAAAAAACAAAAGTATGCTTTGTGTGTGGGTGGTTCCATTAGTTAGTCTGCTTGTTTTATTGCACTGGGAATAACTGCCGACGGTAGGCTCATATGAGTCACACCGTACGCTACACTACACGCCACTACACGATGTGTGAGTTTGTGTGAAAGTGTGTACGTGTGTTCACGTGGACTTGTTTCCTTAGGCACAGCAAACCTTTGCAGGCAAATATCCCATTGTGGATTGTGCATTGAATAAGTATATATGTATATGTATATAAACTATATGTATGTATGTATATATATATATGTATACACATATATCAGTGCTGTGCATGAATGAATCGGAATTTGTTCAGTTTGGATTGACTCAATCGTTTGATTTTCACGTTATTCTGGTCAAGTTGGTGTTTTACAGTCTGAGTGCAACCCAAGCATATCCAAGGGAAAACTCTTTGCCTCAAATGAGTCGAAGCTTTTTCGAAATGGAGGTTGCAGGGGTTCGGCACATCCAAGTCCTTGGTGGCGACAGAAGCTCCTGCTTTTCCATTTAAACGGTATCATTAAAAGGGAAGACGGCACCTCCATACCTCATAAAGTGCGAGCGCCACGGCAGCCGAGAAGCCACGCACGGCTGCTTTTACAGCGAGCCAAACACCCCCCCCCACCCCGAGCCCATCCACCCCCCAATTCTCAAATCGCTTTCATGGCGATTCGTTTAGATGATATTACTCACTCTCCATTCCCCTACTTTTGTGCCCCTGCTAAGTATTGACCGATATCTCAACTGCCCCCTTTCGAGTCTTGCCTTTTTTCGCTGTCAAATTTCCCCCAACGAGGAGTCAGAGCGTAACATTGAAAGGGTATAATCAAGGTGTGTGTGTGTAGGGGGGGGAGCACTCAGGGAGCCCATTTGAAGCATGCTGTAGGGCAGAGTTGATTCAAGGGTGCAGATTGAGTCAAGCCTCATTTCGCATCCCCCCAATTAGTCATCCTGCTCGTGCCCTCCATCGCCCCCTTCTTCCACTAGCCAGACGGCCTCTCGTTTCACACTAAAATACGGCCGAGTTTTATTTCAGGTTTTTTTTACCTTGCAATGAGACATAGCCATTTAGTTCCCCTCCTCCCATCTCACCTGCTTCTCACCTCCGCCGGGATAAGCTGCGGCAAAACCCTCCTTCTCCACAAACCCTCCTTGACTTCCTCCTCACTCGCTTGTGCCTCTCCAACTTTTGCACCCTGCCACTCGTTCTCCCTCCGTCATAAATCTCCACTCAAATCCTACTTAAACCTGCATCGGCAGCTGTCCTTAAAACTCCATTATCTACAATTACTCCAGCATTAGGGAACCGGAGCACTCCTGCCCCCACATAAAAGCGGCCTTACCTAAAAAAAAAAATATATTAAACCTGCCCAAAAGGGATTTTATATATTTTTTTTATTATTTGTAGTACCTGGGCTGCGGGCGCCCCCGCGGCAAAGCTCACTAACAGAGAAAATGCCAGCAGTTGGGATTAGCGCGGTGAGGAGCGGGTATGATCGTGCATACCGAAAATTTCGTACCGAGACCAGCCCGAAACGAGAGACTACGGACAAAAGTTGGATGTATGCCTGTAAATCTGAAAATGGACTCAAGTATGGCCGATTAGCATCTTAAAACTAATTCTATAAAAAAAAAATCATTGTCGAGTAGAATCTAGCATTGTGTGAAAGTGCTTCTTTGGTGGTCAGGTGGTCTGATCTGCTGTGACTGACAGCAAAGGCAGATAAGGTGCAAAGCTGCAAGCAAAGATAGCAGCCAAGATTAGCACCTTGCCCCACATGCCCCCAACCCCCCCACACATAAAGGGGGGGTGTAAATGTCCACAGTGACAGATTGAGACATCAATGCCCAAAGGTCTTTGCTGGCCAACGCAACATGATGCGAGACTTTTTATTATACACGTGTGCTATTGTGCATCAGATCGTTGAGTGGCCGCTATGAGGAGGAGAAGGAGGACGCTCGCTAATGAGCTCATAATCCAAGCGGCTGCCGTTTCCCGGGCAACGCTGCTGCACACTCATGAGTAGCAAACAGATGCGCTCGCTCGTCTAATTCCGTCTACCCCCTCCCAGCATCCCACACAAGCACCACCACCACCACCACCACCCTTCTCACCCTGTTGCTTTCTCCTTCCTGTCAGCGCAGGCCCTCCTGTCAGCTCCAATTCTCGGCTTCCTCTGTCATTCCTAATGTCTCTGTTCACTTTTTCCCCTTTCCCATTCGCCTCTCCTGTGATCACAGAGGCCCCTGAGCTTGCCCTCGTACTTCTTCCAATTTTCTTCCCCCATCAAAACAGACCTCTGGTTGGCCTAATTCACCTTCTTCTTCCTGTATACACTCTTTGTTTTTGCCTAGGCTGGCTCTATCTGTGCAGGGCTGCTGGAGGCATGGATGAAGGCTCACTGGGAGAGCATTATGTGGTCAGGGCCCTGCAGCCTCCTCCTCCTCCTCCTCCCATGCCCTGCACCACTGGAGCTCAACCGGGATTCTGTTTAGTCCTGGCAGCACTGTACTTTTTTTTTTTTTTTTTTAGGGGGAAGAAAACAAAGCTGATTTTAGTAATTGGATTTTTGTCATTGGTGTCAAGGAAGTCAGTTAAAGTGATCTTTGGATGTTGGGGGATAAGTAAAAGACAAAATTTAGGCTGGGTTGTTTATTGAAGTTGCTGTGAATCTTAGGTATATTTTTACTCTATTGAGTTTTCTCGCTGTCCTCAGTCTCATTTCTGACAGAATAGTCTCCAAGAAGTCTGCTAAGAAGCAAATGTAGAAGTCGCTCTGACCTAGATTATTAGAGCTAAGCTGCTATCGAACATCGGAACTATGGTGTAAATACAAGTGATGTATTGGTCACAGTGTTCCAGTCAACTAACTGCCCTTCCATTTTTCCTGTTGGCCCGATTGCGCTTTGACCTGTGGAGCAACAGCAAGCAGAGGTTGGACTGAGCCTTAGGTGCCGCGCAGACAATCGACCGCCTTCACAGAACAGACTAGTGGACATGAAAGGAGTTTGATAAACGACCGGCTATTTGGCCTCTAATTGCAGCCCTTTAAAACGTCTCGCCGGTGATTGGAGAGAGCTTTGACTCAAGTTAGCCGGATCAAAGTAAAGAGGGGAAGATTAAAACATGCTGGGGCGTCTGCGCTTCGACTAACGTTGCGTCTTCCACTCGTGACCCCGTGTGGCCTCACCGGCGCCGGGAATGGCCAATATTCCACGCCTCACAGCCAGATAAATCAAAGTCTCTGCGGAAAGCTATCTTATCATGAGTTATGCCAGATCCTGGATCCTGTTGCAGTTAATCATCATTGCTCAACTTCAGTCCCATTATTTCTTAGATGATCTGAATAAATGTAGAAGTATGGCAGGAAACGGAGATGGGCAACGTGAGATCTGTACTACAGAAAACTTTTAAGAACAATCAACATGGATTTAACCCTGGAGAATGAGTGTCATACCCATCGCAATTGACAGAGTTCACCTGTCTCAAGGGTTCTTCAAGTTGGACATGCCTCCTTGTCCCAGATTTGTCATAGAACTTTGAACAATCAACCAAGATTTGAATGGCAGGAACAGTACATTGTTTAAAAAAACTGGCACTGACCCAATGAATTTCCCAAAATTCATCTGTCCAAGTGGTCCATCAGAATGGCACTCTACCAATTGTCTCATATCAAACAATTCCATTCTCTAATTGAACTCATACTGGATTTGAACCAAGTTCTGTTGAAAGACCTTCATACTGGCAACAACAGCAACCACAAGACTAAAGAGCCAAAGCGTGTGAGCCAGATTGCCTACACGGCCATAGCATCCAAGTTAAACTTATTAGATTTAACTTTGATCATATCATTCCCCGAAGCTCTGATATTAGATCAAATGTCAATAAATCCCAATTTGTGCACGTAATTCGTACTGTATATACCGTCGTGGTTTGAATGGAATTTACCCGTGAGCATTCCACACTGTTGCTTTGAAAACATATATAACCGAGAGACAAGGAAAGTATAGGAAGAAACAAAACAATAATAAAGACAAATGACAGTCAAACAAAGGCAACATCACTTTTAGAGTGCTGAGTGTGTGCGTGTTGGCTTGTGATAGAGACAAATGGGGTTAGTTCACAAGGAGCCATTAAGACAACGGAGGGGAGGGCGAGCCCAGTCGGGAGGAGGGAGCCGCCGCCGCCGCCGCTCTGCCTGAGTCTCCCCTGAGTCGTCTCGCAGACCATGTTTAATCGGGCCCGTGAACCTTTGAGGCTGAGGTCACGGCGTAGCGCTCATTAGACCTAAAGGGAACGCCGCGCCGCGACGGACGGGGCACAATCTCCACTCTCTTCATCCATCTTGAAAACACACATAATCACCTCCCACACACCCCTGAACTTTCATCCTATTACTTGCATGTGAACCCAAGGCTACGACAAACACACCTGCGGTATACCTTACACACACACAATGAAGCTGCTTGTGCTTTGTGACTTTGGCTGATCTACTGTACGCACTCTGGCCAAGGGCCAAGCATCTCCAGGAAAGATGAGCCTCTCCATTGATAAAGTGGGCAAGAGGAAATTACTCCATTATGGATGGCACAAGGCCTGTAGGAACAAACAAATACAAGGCTACGATAGGAACGGGAAGACACCATGTCCAAAATGCTCAGACGGCTACAGCTCGTCAAAAAAAAAAACGATAAATTGGACCGCATTTAAAACGATTATCACTCAGCTTCGAACCCAACAGGTAGGTTGATCAAAGTGAGACTGGCGTGTTTGCACAGCACACACACACACTTCCACACGCTTCCTCCAAGTACGGTAAGGAACGGTGAGATTTATTACCATGCAGATGACAGCCCACAGCGCACGCCAAGGAGTTAATTACATGCCAAGATATCAGAGGAGAGACACCAAGAAAGTAGATGTGGCATTGGTAGAGAGAATACAGCAGTGGGGGTGAGTCAGGATGGCTTAGTACCGTCTTCAAATAGATGGAAGAATTTGAGTTTGCGGTTAGTTTATGTCAACAAAGTCTGCTAACTTGCTTACAAATCACAGAATGCTAATAACGCACCATCAGAAGATACTTCGTTTAGGTTCACCAAAGAACTTTTATACTCAGGTTCAGGAGTGAGAGCCGATTATATTTAGACCTGGTGAAGCAGCATGTGGCTCAATACCCTGAGTTACTTTCAAGAAAACCTTTTATGCTCCATTGCAATTGGGAATTTTAACTAGAACAGGGATGTCAAACTCATTTTTGTCCATTTTTGTCAATTTGCAATTTTAGTATTGACACAGAGTCGATTTGTCTTTGCGGGCCAAACATAAATACACCGGGATAAATTTGGCCCACGGGCCAGAATTTGACACCACTGTCCCAGAAGGACAAAACTTTGTGTTCCCAGTCTTCCAAGCTACTCAATTATCAACCCATATAGAGAAAGCTGCAATGTTGAACTAAGTTGAAGTAAGTGGCTGGTTTAGCCACCCTTATTCCGCTATTACTAGGAGGAATGGTTTATCACTGGGTTTGACAGCAAATATCCCAGAGGTGGTCAAGGGAAATAAGTGCATGTGGACAGCAGCAGTTCTCTTATTACATCAAGTATTGAACAATAAGCTTTTTGGCAGACTTTTTATTGGCCTACCGCCACTTCACCAGCTGACCAGTTGCAAATAATAAAATCCCTACACAGTTTATTTGATCCTGTGATGGTGGGTAGGGGGGCGAGAAGTGTCAACACAATGAGACAATATTTCCACTGGGCATGCAGCGGCAAGACAACAGGCAGAGGTGAGATGCATAGTGCAAAAGGAGAAAGTAGTATTTCTCTTATGGGGGAAGAGAAGAACTGCTCCTATAAATCCCGCTCATGACAACTGTGTAAATATTTATGTTCACAAGCCCGGCTGAGACTAACAGCGGAGGACAATGCGACTGGGCAAGCGGGAACGGAGCCCGACGCCGCTCGGCACGTTAACTCAGTATTCATCTTCTTCTTCTTCCCCTTCCACTCTACTTCATGTCGCCTCGTCCCTCCCGTTGCAGACCGCACATGTATATTCATTACTGACCTCCGACTGTCTCGTAAAAGTCATGAGCCCCGAAGGCTGGCTGGGACGCCGCCGCCGCGAAGACCATCACGAGCGCTCGGCAGCGCCGGTGGTGGTTTCACTTCAAGCTATTGTGCGCTGTGAGAAAATGTACAAAAGCGTGGTAATGGATTCTAGAAAAGATTTTCTGGAGCACTCGTTCGTCTTCTTACGGTAGCGCGGTTTGCTTTAGGTAGCATCAAGATATGAAAACAGAGGGACAGTGAAGATTCTGGTCTTACTTAGAAAGATTTAAAATGGCATCCAGCAAATGTTCAAATTGATCACGATGGAGATCGGTTTGGACAAATTCCAAGTTTGTCAAACTACGAGCTCTAAAATTCCGACAAAATGTTTTCAATCAAAATTGCTGACTTTCTTTTATTTCAAGCACGAGTACTTAAAACATTTTTGTAAGTACTAACATGAAAGACGAATGAATTTTGAATGAATGTGTGACATCCAAATAAATTACTCAGGCATTGGAATCTAGATTTGACAATTTTGTATTGATGCTATATCATAACAAAAAATGATACATTGTGATGATGCTATTTATACTGCATATGCAATCCATCATATGAGAATTTGAAACCAATTTGCACATTTCTATCAGGGCGATGGCGTAGCAAATGTGTGTGCGTGCGTCCGTGTGTGTGTTTGTGTGTATGTGTCCAATCGAGTGCAGGGGAGATAAAGGGGACCATTCTGGCCGATGGGAGACAGGAGGTCTAACAAGGATGTATGGCAGCTCCAAGCATCCACCCGAAGACATTGTTTTGTGCTGTCAATCAACTTCAGCACTCTTACTTTTTCTCTCTACACACACATACACACATGCACACACATACTAACACACATGTAATCGTTTTAACATTAACCATTTTCACTCAGGAGTGTACTTACTTTTGTTGTCTGTAGTTTGAACTATAATGACTTTTTTTTTCCTCAGAACTCATCTTCAGTTTTTTTTGGTAAAAAAATCGCAATTTGTAAAGATTTTTTTCATTCCTTTACTCGCCTCCCAGTGTTAGTTAGATGCATATTTTCCACTATTTTGCTGGTCGACCATATTACAAAAACTGGACTCACTTTTACGAGATGAAGTAGAAGCAACTCACCTTGAGTCCACTTTTACAACAATCAGTTTTGACGTTGCTGGATTGAATGGTCCTAGTATTGTCTTTTGCCCCTGAAATGAAAATGGAAAAAAAAAAAGTCAGCCCTTCATGTTGCATTTAACCAGGCATACATATGTGCGTGTTTGTGTGTGTGTGTGTTAGCTCATCGTTATTTAGATCAATTCAGTACAGGAAGCCCAGCAAAGGTCTTATTATCATCTAATTTCTTCGAGCAGTTGATTAATTAGCTGATAATTTGCTTTTCTATTAATAGTGTGCTTGAGTCCAGTCTTATGTTTGATGCACACCCTTCGGCTGCAACGTGAGGTACACACAAGTAGATGGCATTCGAGGTACTTAGTTATTTTTCTGACTTCAGAAGTTATTTAAATGCATTTTAAAGCTAAGATGATAAGTGGCTCTTCTTTCTTAAAGTCACAAATATGTCTTGAATGCATCCGTGACTGGCAGACTATTTATGGCCAAACCATTATAATCCTTGCACAGGCAATCTTTTATTTCATGAGGTCTAAAAAAAAAAAAAAAAAAAAAAGAAAAAGAAAAACCCAGTTTAGATTCATTTGAGTTTTTTTGTGAACACTTGTTGGATTAGTTGTGGAATTGGAAGAGCTGAACAATGCCGCCTCCGCTGCATGCAGCGCATTCTCGCAAGTGCCAACATTATTTGGACAGATGAAATGCACGCGGCACCTAAAGATAGACGTGGCAGTTCTCAATTAACTCGGCACAAAGGCGCAAATGGAAAATCTATTTTGACTCAAGCATGCAAAAGTTAGTCATGTCACAATTGAGCAGCTTCCTGCTGTTTTAAGAGCAGTTTTGGCAGACGTGTTCATTTTAACACATTAAACAAACCGTTTAATGGGGCAAAAAACGTGCAGTACTTGACAGCAGCCAGCAGAGGCACTGTTGACTCATTGTCGGTAAAAAGTTAAACTGTATCCAAGCACCTGGTAACTGATATAGAAAATCATTCAGAACATTCTGAATTAAATTGCCCATTGAATATTATATTATATTTATTTCTATTTAATTTCTAACTCCCAACATTGCATATCATTGGACAGCACCAATATTTGTATTTTCTTATATTCTTTTCCTCTTTCTTTCTCTTGCCACTTTTCAGAGGATGATGTCAGCGGAGAAAGCATTAAATGCATCCCCTCTCATTGGAGATTGAATAAATACATAAATAAAGATTAAGTTACCGCGGTTGAGGTTGGATGACGGGCTGTTTGAATAATTTCAAGCTTCACGTATCCCCCTTGCAGACTTCCATACAAATTCAGTGAACAGCAGTAATAAGGTTTCAGAGCGCTTCCAAGCAACAAACACTCCAATACACAACATTGCACACAAACAATTAGTGTTTATTCAAATACATTTCAGCAACACATACTATAGCCACATGGAACTAAAATTGTATGCAACGTTTGGAGCTTATTTATACCTTTGTGTTTTAAGAGAGATTTTAAAAAATAAGTGACATTTACAGTCTGTTTGCAGACCGCATCTAATCCAAATATCAAGTGGAGGGGTATATTGTAATAGAAGCAGAGTTGTCACAGCATGAAGTTGAAAAGGCAGAAAGCACTCAGCACTCCACACCAGAGGCCACTAAATCAATAAAGGGGCTGATTTGCATCTGCTGTACAAACACGATCCTTCTTGTTGCTGTTTGGGGAGGCTGGCGTGCAACTTGTGCTGCTGGGAACCACCCCATCGTATGACACGATGATAGTATTGACAAATATCACGGAATTGGAGGATTATTACAATGGGACTGATATCTTCTCCTCTGTTTTCTTCTGCTGCTATTGTCCTCATTCAACTGAAGCGTATTTCTGATATTAGGGATTATATTTATTTCATTTTTTTTCCACTGCCATTGACAGATATAGACGTCAACGTTTTTAACGAGGCTGGCAGTGAGTAAATTAATTGTGTGTTATAAATGGGTGGCTAAAAAAATTCTATTTTTGAATGTTGGCTAGCATTAGCTATTTCCTCGGTGATAACAACTTTGGATGAGATCACATTTCCAGTAATGTGTTAAATGCACAGAATGAACATTTAGTGTTTTGGTCATTGCTGGGATTGGCTCCAGCTCACCTGGCACCTTAATGAGGTCTTGGATGGATGGGTAAAATAAGTGGACTGTCAGATGCTTTTATCAATGTGAGGGGACTTACATCAACACCCTGCGGCACTCCATTTTCATTATCACCAATTGGTATGCATGATAGAAAGCAACATATTAGCATTGTAGCCTTTTAGTTGACCTTCATATAACTTATTTTCTGCCTCCACCCACATGGCATGCTTTGGATCATTTCCCTCAGATAGTTTCATCAGAACAGGGATGCTCGATGCAGAGCTCCAACCAGTGGATTTTTTCGGCTGCCGTTCTTAGCTTGAAAATCGGAACCCCCTAGCGTGTTTTGTTGTCTATCCACCCACATACCCTCGCACAACCCCCAAAGCCTATCGCACCCCCTGCCGGGAAAGACTCGCCATGAGTCGTGATGAAACATTTCCCGGCCGAGCAGCCCACGCCTCGTCGCCCTGGCCCGTGTGTCTCTTCCCATTTCCACAAAGCAAGCAGCCGCCGGGTAAACCGAGACAGCACCCCCCACCCCACCCGAGACGAAGCCTCTGTCCTTCCTGCTGTCAGCGTATGAGTCACAGACAAATTTATAGCCGCTTTTGTTCCTTTCCTTATGTGCATGTTTAAGTCTCCAGTGTGCTTCCTCCAATATGCATACTAACCACCAGTGTCTATTTAAAGTGGAGGTGAAGGGCCGTTTCTACTCTAGAAGGCAATTAAAAGATGAGGGAGTCAAAATAGCACTTTAAGGATGTGGAAGCTCAGCTGGCAAATGGACAAATCCACTTCCTGTTCAAGTGTTCGCTGATGACTCCCAATTTTCTCCCAAAATTATACTTGCACTCATTTTGGCATTAAGGGACCCGATTCACTCCCATTCGACCAATCAGAGAGCTGAGCTGCTCGTGGGTACAGAATATTATTTCAGCTACTCAATATAGAGACAGAGAAGAGATCTGCAGAAGTTACAGCTGAACTTTTTCATTTGGTTGAAATAGCTGAGAAATGTTTTTCGTACAAATGTTGACTTCAACTGCGGCATTAGTGTAGATTACGACACAGTCTGACTTGGATACACATTTGTGTCATATCTCCGAACCTCGTTGTAAACTGACTGACCAATGTCATGCTCTTGTAGCTCTCGTAGTACCCGAAAGTGCTGTCCGCATAATTGCTAATCAAGATCAATTCGTTAAAAAATTGCTGTTCAAAAGGGTAAAACATCGAGAGTTCCCTTAAACGGAAACAGTCCACGTTAAAGCGTTTCCTGATGCTAGATTGTCTCTGAGACAAATCGGCCACGGTGGTCTAATACATTTTGAAATAGCACCCTTACTCCGATTTTCAGCTTCCAAATCATACGCTCCCCTTCAACAGTAATAGACAGTTCATGCATGCAGCGCCCACAATCCGCCAAGAGTTATTTCCACATTATGTCGAGGGCATTTTTTCTATCCCAAGCCCGGGAATTAAAACTTCAGCCAGTGGTGAAGGGAGAACGGTTGTGTGAGTGGCAATAATTGAGGGAATATTGCCTGAGTGGAGAAGCGAGCCACGCTTTTTACATGAGGGCCCTGAAAGTCATTTCAGTTTTCTGCCCATTACTTTTTCCCCTTCACCATATTTTTCTTCAGGGGTGGGGGGTTGGGAAGGGATCAAAATGTTGTCAAGTGCTCACTTTGAGAGCCCGAGTGAAGAGAGTAAAAGGAGGGTGATGTGAGTAGGACCCAAGGAATTACCTGGAAAAAGATGAAGGCATGGGGGAAGGGGGGAGTGGGATGGGCAGGATGTATGTCACAAGTACGAATGTTTGTACTGTGTGCCAAAAGCATCTAATCAGAATATCGCCTTCCTGCTTCACTCCGTTCATCCGTCCAACTCTTTCCCATCTCCTACTTCTTGTCTGCCTCCCCCGCAGTTAACTCTGACAGACGGTGAAGGCGGCAGGATAAGCGATTGTCTGGCCCCGAGGAAGCGGTGGCGGCTGCGAGATCGGTGAAGGGGCCGACCGGACAGGGCAGAGACGAGTGGGTTGAGGCGGGAGAGCTGTCGCTACGGTGACGCGACGTGGCGGGCTGTGGGCGAACTTGACATTGCTGTCGGGGGTTTAGTGCTCCATCTTCTAAACTTGGTCCGGTCCGTATTGTGGCTGAAAATAAGTTACCTGGGAACATTCCTGCCAGTAACCCTATGCGGGTCCAATTATAAAAATCAACAAAAATAAATTATAATACAGAAAAAAAATACTCGGTATACTGTAGAGTATATTCACCATCAGCAGTAGTGCCGTACCTGCGGACACATCAGAGGGGTTTATGGGATCTTTATTTCTGATTGCACCCTTGTGAGCTGACAGCGGCATAAATCTCAGCAGTGCTTTAAGCAGAAGCATATGCAGCTATGAAAAAAAAAACTCAGTGAGGTTGTTACAGTAGGGGAGGGGCCTTTTAACTTCCACGCTGTCGAGAGATTGATTTTGCTCAATCTTTAGCGATACCGTGTATTGATATCAAATAGATTCAGTCATGATATATTCTTGGAGCTACTAAAAAGATGGAACCCGGTCGACATAAACAGCATGGTAGAAGTCTTTAAACTATACCGGACAATCTGACTGGTCCTTTGCCTGCGAGTGGTACCCAAGCCCCCCTCGGTTTCCTAATCAACATTGAACAACACTGAGTAAGGCTAACTGGTTCTGGCAGAAGTAATGGCACCACATGGGAGCGGTTCTCCTCACGTTCAATCCAGCAGACCTCCTTCAGCTACTCGCTCTCCTTGGCGGTAGATTGTTGAGAATGTTTGAGGCTAGATTCAATATTCTGTCACGTAGTTGCTTTGTCCCAAACGAGAAAGGTGACTACAGCTCATGAGCCATAATCCATTCCTGCTCATCCAGATTGGAGGACAGTCACGCGTCACAGCGGTGTTTCTTTGGTGGAGCCGATTCTTAACGAGGACTTAGCCTCCCCGCCCGCCGTGGCATCTGCGCTCTCGCCTTCCTGCATGCGTACATCATGTGGACGTCACCGCTCCATCGCAACCTGTTAGGCCGTGCTTAATCCAGCCTGCCGAGACGCGGCGCCTTCTCGACCCTCCGGCCATATGTTCAACGAAAGATCAACTCTGGCAGGAGGCCGACAAGATGTGGTTTCGTGCTTTCTGGATATCACGCCTCTTTCTCCATTTTTTTTTTTAGTCTTACTCGATTAAGACGGTCAGTCATTAGGAGACGGCGTCGTTCTCCCATGAGAAATCCGAGCCGTCGCTAGTGACTCACGAATCACGGCCCAGTTCATAAACCAGAGTTCATCTGGGCATATGGGCATGCTTGACATTACAGATCCCACATGCTGGGCCAGCAGGGCATCCCATAATATGGATTGATCCCATATAGAGGGAAAGTGGAAAGGTGGGGGCTGGATGCGGGGGTCCCACCGGTGAGCTAATCTGGTATACTAGAGAAGGGCTTTGCCCCAGGGGAGGTGGACCGAGCAACTGAGGTGAAAAAGAAATCCGGAAATTTTATGTATGATAAAACATAAACATATTTTCTAAGCCAAATTATGCTGGCACTGTGAAAATCTTCTTTTTTTTTTTTTTTTTTTGGGGGGGGGGGGGGGGGGGGGAATGATTTCCAACCAGTGTGTAATTGTCTGAATGTCATGTGACAACATACGGGACTCTGGGAATAAAATGCAAAATGGTCTCATCTAAATAGTTAGAGAATATTAATTCTGTAATCAGACAGCCAGCAATCAAAACCAAGAATTTTAGCGAGTGTCTCATTGTCATTTACCTTTGCAGGACTGTACTGTTACTTGTAGCCCACTCAGGAAAAAATTGTCCTCTCATTGTCACCGTCATCATCATCATGATCATCATCATCATCATCCAGGTCCCCACTTTGCTTCCCCTTCAAGCTCCATTTTATCTGTTCATCAAGTTACACTGAGAGGAACAAAAGAAGAAGAAAAAAATCTTGACATGATTACTTGCACTGGAAAAAGAGTCAAAAGTGTGCATGTGTGTTACGTGCATGTGTGTGTGTGTGTGTGTGTGCGTGGGAAGATGTGAACATTTTAAAGATAGAAAGGTCAGGATGGTAAATTGCCTCTCAGTACATGAGTCTCACTCGTCCTTTGACTATAATGTGGGGGTTTAATCCGTCCTCCTGCCCTTTGTGCTTACACAGAACAAGAGATTGTAATTCCCCACAAGCTGATTTTTTACTTTTTATTTACTTATTTATTTTATTTAAACGTTCAGTAAATGTTTGTGCGTCCCACCTTGTTTGACACTTATTGAAAATCATTCTTTGGAAAGCGGACAATGTCTCTTGTGAGTCTTTTTTTCTTCAAAGGAAAAAAAAAAGTCAATTTAGGTCAGTGATTCATTTAAAAAAAAAAAAGTTTCATTCAGTCAACCTGCTTTGGGCCAGATAATAATAACATTACGACTTTATTCTTGGAAGAATAATTTCATTCCGCTCATAAAGTATTTTTTGATGCACTTAAGCATGTTTATTTCAGCCAGTTCCTAATGCTCATTTTTGATTTGACAGAAAAGTCTAAAAATATATATGGATATTTATCATTATTGCCGTAAAAGTAGTATACTGTGAGTTCTTCCCAATATTTTATGTTTGCTGCAAGCACTCAGTGACACAATACAACAACAACAATACATTTTCGAAAAGGCGGGCCCGATATACACACAGAATCAACCCTTCACAGTCATACACTAGGATGGACAAGAATTAAACATTTTCAATTCATCGAAAATACATGTTGCTGTAACGTGGACGACTGGACCTGAGATTTAAAATCCAAACCTTGAAGCTGTAAAGCACTGCTAACAAAATATATTGTATGATAGGATATCCCAAACAAATATGCAAGTTCTCTCACCAGAAAAAAAAAAAATTCTGATGTCATTGACTTTGACTATCTTCTATAGAATAATCCTGGATGTCTTTGTCTGCGGATGTCTTTTGTTTCCTCGCTCTCATTCTTCTCTGAAACCGATACAAGCGTCGAGCTTCATTTTCATATAATTGAATTGCACCGCTCCCCATGGTGAGCCGGGATTCAGTTAAGCCGAGAGTCCTCCTCGACTACTGTTACCTCGGCGCCGATTTGGTTACAGCTGTTACCGCGGCAGAGCAGCCTGCCAAAGCCCCGTCTCGGCGGACGCCTCCCCCTAATTGCTGTGTTTATTGGAAATTAAAGATATACCAGTTAATGAAACGCGGCAAACATTAGCGCCGATGGAATGTCATTAATTCGAAGCCGGCTCTCCATCTCTCATGTGACGCTCAGGCGGGGAAGAGGAGGGATGCTGAATATTAGCATGAAAATGATTTGTTTTTGTCTGTGGGAAGGCACTTGAATATTTTTTCATATTTCCAGCATGAATGTAAATAAAGTTGGTGGATGAGCTGCAAGCTCCTCTTTGTTTATGGATAGGATGGGGGGGTATAAAAGGAAGGCCTGCAGAGTGGCGGCATCTGCGCGGCATACGGCATGGACCCCAGTCGCTGCCCCCGCCCCTCCCCTCCCCTAAACACGCATACTGTATAGGCTGGAGTGCCTATATCGTCAACAGCCTGAGTCTCAGGAGATAGCACAAGCTGCCAGCGAGCTGCTGATCGATGTTTACTGTCGGTTTGGCACTCAGTGATGCGCTATAGTGGCTCATTCATTCTTGTCAATGAATATGCAAAGGGATGGTTATTTAAGCGCCAACGTTGGTGCACATTTGAGTACAAAATGTCCAGCCTGGCGAACATGAGATTCTTCCCTAATGGAAAAGTGTAGCGGCAAGTTAAGTTTTTTTGTGCTGCATCTCGTCGGTAAATAGCTGCTGAGGGACCACTGTTGGAGCTCTGCTTCCATTTTTGCAGCCGTTTGTTTCACTGCCACGGCACATGTTCACGTCTCGGTCGAGTGATTCTGTTTAAATGCCATTCAGCTGAGATGTGTAATTCAAAAACAAAATCTGAGGTTGCACCAAAGTTTTTTTTCTTTTTTCAAACTTTCATTTCAACATTTTTTCAGCATAAAACATTGCTGCTATCCTTCAGCACTAGATTTTTTTTACAATTTAATGTTGCCCATCTTTATAGCATACGTGGTTTCTGGAAATAGCGTCTTCATACCAAAATGGCAAATCTTTAAATTCCATATTGCCAAACTTTTTTTGATCATCACATACAAGACATTTTGTTGGCGCATCATTGTTAGTTTTGCGTTTTACAGCAAGTCAGGAAATTAGCGAAAACATTTATTTTTTATTTCTAGTGACATCCATTTGTCGAGTATTCATGCCCCAAGTTTCGTAGAAATCTGAAGGATCCTCGAAATGGCCAAATTGACTTCCTTTGTATTCTATGAATGAATTTTTGAGTGCTTGTTTTTTTTTTTTTTGTTTACCCATAACAGACATGGCTACCAAATTTAATGTTGTTAAATTAAACTGGCTTCAACTGTCAATATAAAAAACAAATATTTATAATAATGCCTAGGTTATTCAAATTTGATATTTGCTATTAAATGGGCAAATTTTCTCATTACATTTGATCTTTTCTCATTACGATAGTTCACTTCCTGAGTGTCATTGGGTTTGGCAATTTAATTTTTTTTTGTGTGTCCTAAAATATCTTTTAAAAGTGTACTTGAATATCTTGTTAAGCACAAGGTTCTTCTCTATTTCTACCACTTCTACTTCTACTACTTTCTTTGCTCCGGAGATGACTGCAGAAGTATCAAAGCTAAGAACATGAAATGAATGCAATGCTTTTTTTTTTTTTCTTTTTACTTTTTTTTGCCGAGTGAATCGTGGCTCCCTTGAGGCCTTGAGCTGAGTGGACACATGAACTCAAGAGACTTCCTCACTGTGCTTCAGCAAACGTGTGAAAAGCTACAGGGAGACTCCTTCTCTTCCATTTTCTTTCTTTTCATGTGGAAGACAAGCAGAAGTTTGTGTAAGGAGAACGAGATCAGAAGACACGTGTCGTGCTATTGGTCTTGAAAGATTTTCGGGGGTTTTTTCTTCACAATTTGATGCTTGGCTGCTAATTACGCTCCCCGTGGAAAGTTATAGTCTCTCTGCGTCTTTAAACTGTAAACACAAGCAAGTCTGCACTTGCATCGCGCTGTTAGTTAGCCTCCCCGTGGTGACGTATGTTTTTTATTCTCATATCACTTTTGTCCTACACGTTTCCTCATGTACGAACAAAACGTTTTTCCTTTCACCTTGAAGCTCAGCTGTTATGAGATTATGAAACGAAAATAAGTCATCCGGCGACCGCCCTTTGGAATCCCTACGATGACGGTGATGACGCCAAACACATTTATCAATACCGTCGGAATTAAACGCCGTCAATTTCATCATCTGACAGCCAGGCGGCCTGAAAATAACAATAATAACAGTGAAATCCAATTTGATAAAGGGATAATTGAATTTGCAAACATCAGAGAAGAGATGTGATCCCAGATTATGTTTTTTTCTTTTTTTAAATGAAGTCTAGAGATATTGGCCATATGTAAATTGGGAAACGTCGAAATGGATACCGCTACATGATTAGGGTCCAGTCATGATGAAGTTCTGTCGCTTTAGATGTGAATGATGTGGGCTGCTGGGTGATGTTAAAATCTGATTAAAGGTAATGAAAAAGTATATGAGCTGGGGGAATGAAGGCTGTCATGACATCTTATGGAGCAAAAGGCTTCACATGTCTTCATCTGGATATTGCTAGCTCCTAGTGTGTCTTTATCCTGTTTAAAGGTCGTCTGGAGAAAAGGAAAAAAAAAAAAACAGCAGTTCATCCCCCCCTTGCTGTTGTAGTCTTTTCACTATCCCGACAGGTGGTCGGTCTACTAGCAGCGTGACCCACTTTTATCATCATGTCCTCATCTGACCTCCAGGCTAGACTGCGAGGGGCACTCGAGGAATATTTGCTTGTTTACCAAAAGCGTCCGTAAACCTTCTTTGTCTTTATTAGAGGTCATCGCAACGACGTGTACGGTATACTTTACGCGATGGGCTGACACTTGGAAGATATTAAATCAACTGCATCTTTTATTGTAATTGAGCCTTTTTTTTTTTTTTTTTTATCAATCGGTGCAAGCCATTTCCTGATAATACAGAGAACCACAGCAGAGCTGGCTTATTTTTCCAACAGAGTGGGCCAACATTATAAAAGCTTTGTGTCCTTTTTCCAGCCTCTAAGCGTACCTTCTACGTCTACTCTCATCTCCTTTAAACACCCATCTCGCATGCCACTTTGTGCTGGACTTTACATAAGGGCTCGAGGTAAAGTATTTTTTTTTTAGAGGAAAAAAGGGAGGATGGGAATCAGTGGGGCTTTGTCACAGCTTTTAGCTGAGTGAGTTTTGTAGATTATTCATGATAAAATTATAGCTTTCAGGTATCCTAGACAAATGAGCTATGTAAAATTACAAAGATTTTTTTTTTTGCCTATGCAAACTAATGTAGGCAGAGCCTGTCAAAAGACTATTTTGAGAACTTGCCATGACAAGACACAGTGAGTCCCGTTCTAGCCATCTGCAGTTTTAATTATTAAATTTTGGTTTTAAGAGAATATCAACCACTCAAAGACTTTCTGGGGAAATTCATTTCTGGTACCTTAGAGATTTTCTTGTCTATTTTAAAAAAAATCTCTAATCTTGACTGAGCGCCTTCATATGATTTGCCTTTCATAAATAATAATAAAAAATGAATATAAACATTTGTTTTCCACTACTGGGAATACTTTGTGTCGGCATGCGGACCATAATCCTCCCACCTTGGTGGAGGTCTGCACTCTGCTGTGTGGCTTTCTATTTGTAACTGTTGAGGCTGTTTGGAATTCACCAAATAGATGCATCTTATCGCGAGCATGTTTCTACCAGGACAAAGAAGCCGCTCCTTGGCAACAGAATCACTTTGTCAACAGTCCGTGCCTACGAGCCTCAGCACCCCCCCCATCTCCTGCTTTTGGAGGGTGATTTTTCAGCCTCCAGGTGTTTACCTGCAGGATACACATTCCTCTTGAGGAGCACATGAGTGTCACATACGCCAGCTGTGGGCAGACACATCGCTCAGTGATATCGAGGGAGGGAGGCGAGCTGGGCCAAACAAACAAGTGAATGGAGGGCAACGCCGCTTTTATTATGCACCCGCCAAAAGCTTCGACTCATTATGTATGCGGCCGTCCCAGAGCAAGCATCCATATCCGGAAAGCGATCCCCGCAGTGGCTCTGATCACATTTTTCCAAGTCCAAGGTCAAAAAGAAATTTGGAAGGCAGGAACTTTAAAGCCAAACAACAGGTGGCACTATAATCTGGGACCAAAATTGATGACTCAAGGAAAATTAGGAGGGTTTGCTCAATAGGGTATAAAGGGGCAACGATTAATCGATTAGTTGACGATTAATCACTCATCGAAACAATCTATGATTATTTTTGATAGTCGATTAATCATGTCGACAGTTTTTTTTAATTTAAAATCCTCAGAATTTCAATTTTTGTCCTCCTTGATGAATGCAGGCTGATAAATTTTGTGTTGGGCGCCATGTTGGGGGAAACCTGATCTGGACGGTTCTTTTGCCTATGCAAAAGGTTATAAGTTATTTTGAACTTTATGAACGTTGCTAAATTAATATCCTGACATCAAAACTCATGACTTTCTTCTTAACCATATAAGTAAATATTATAAACATGATTTGTTTGAGTGACTTTTGGTTCTGGCGAGATCAGTCAAAAAGTTTGAATGCATTTTCTGCAGACAACAGGCGAGCTAAAACACATGATAAAAAGTTTGAAACAGCCTGTTGGGATGGTCATCACAACGACTGCGGTTGACCTTTTTCAACACAAACAGCCACCCATGCTCTATTTGCTATCGTCTGGATGCCATCAAAACGCAGAATGGAAATTCCGGGCTACTTAAGCCTCCTGCAGCTGCTCGCGCAAGACGGAAGATAGCCTTTGGTCAACGCCAGTTTGCCCTCTGTGTGTGTGCCGCAAGTTGCAAATGGAAGAGGGAATAATAGATGAGTATCCGCTCGCGTCTGATGGAAGGTCTAAGTGATACAAATGCGTCCCATTCCGGTGATCCATCCGGGGCTGTGTCATGGAGGTGATTTGTGGGAAAGGTCGAGCAAGAAATGACTTTGGCTGAGGAGGCGAAGGCGAATCCCCTTGTTTGTGTTTTGGCGGCCCCCGCCGAGCGACGGGCTGCGGCGACGGGCGTCTGGCGCAGGTGGTGTTTTCGGAGGATCGGGCTGATATATCATTTTGCCAAGGTCGTACTCAATTAGGCTATTTGTTGAGCACGGCGGCGTGAGGTTGGTTTAATCAAGCGAGGGACGGAGACAACAGCGACAAAAGAGGAAATAAATTAGGCATGGCCAGGCGACGCTGTCAGCCTGGCGGCAGCCGGCTGGAGAAATGCTCCATTTAGCTGGTCTTTTTTGAGAAAAAAAACCTAAAAAGAACCATCCGCACACACAAAGCTTAAATAATTGTATACACAGACCGACTTCAACCATCTTAATCAATTTCTTCCCCTCCTCTTTCCACGTGGCGCGACCCGGATATTTTGTCTCCACTCTGAACCTAGCATAATACTGCTAAAGCTAACATACAAACTTACGATACAATTACAAGAAACTATTTAACATACAATGCTTCATGTGGATCGCCTCATTGATATTGTGCCTAATAATATGCTGCGCCCAGTGGTCCGAAAAATATGGTGGTATTTGTAGGGCCAAAAGGTCAAAACAATATGGTGCTTGTAGATTCATTGTAAATGACCAAATTAAAAAAAAAAACATTAATTTTACTCCTCTTTGAGACTATGCATGCCTTTTCATACTGATTTGTGTATATTTTAAACAATTAAACACAGTTCCCTGGTTTCTTAACATGTCTGACTTTCTTAGGTCCCAAGGATCAAGACTTACAATGCACTTTACGCACCAGATAGGAAAATCGCTCAGGTTCTTAGTTACATATTTTTAATTTAAACTGCAAAGGAGACCAAAAGATCAAATTCGGCCCCATTGGATTGTCACTAACACTCACCTTTCCTTTTTGTTTATGACTTTCTAACGCAGTTATAACCTTTTTTTTTCTGAAGCACAACAGGCAACACACAAAAGGTTAATTACACCAGATGGGCATGATTAGCAAATGCGTTTAAATAGACACGTGTGTGTGTGTCTGGGTGTGTGTGTATGTGTTGGAGGGGGGGGGGGGGGGGGGCATTTAGGTGTGACTGCAAAGACTGGCATGCATCAAGCAAAGTGACAACAGTTGTTTACCCTGATTAAGCCGAGCCCTTGAAGGGCGCTTAAGCACCTATGCAAGCGGGTTGCAGCCCTCAAGGAGAAGAGTCAGGCTGTGTTAATAGCGAAGCAATCAGCGGCCATTCAGGTTAATGGGCTTTCAGCGAGTCGGCTCCAGCTAATGTGTGATTTGCGGGGTGAGCCCGTAAGCTTGGCATTAAAGCTTCGCCGCGCACTCCGCCGACTCTGCCCTGGCTCGACTTTTTCCTCGCCACACCCTCAGGCGCTGCGGCATCTTATGGCGGTAAATATTTGATTGAATAAAAAGAAGTGGCTCGATTTGCTCGGCCTTTGCTTTCATACTAAAGGGAGCGTTTCTTTATTACCTCCTGTCTACACTGTCATCTCTTCAGGTAGTAAATAAGTTAAAGGCGAGTGTGATGGTGGCTGGGGAGGAGTGATGATGATGATGATGATGATGAATTGATAGTACAGAAAGTCAATGGTGACAAAAACGAGGAGTACTGCCTGCTTTTCTCGGCACTTACCTGTCTGTTTTCTCTCTCCCTCACTTGCTCGCTTTCCACGAGACCTCTTAAGCTGTGACATTTCCGTTTCCCTGGAGACAGAGCGTGCCAGGCGGTTGCCATGGCAACTCCCTGCACTTTTAGCGTGCACGCACAACCCAGGCGGGGATGGCTGCTGGAGGAAGGAGGGAGATCCAGAGGAAAAGCACACCTGCTGGCTTCTTGCTAATTGGCTATTTCTCTTTCGCACTTTTTTTTTACACCCCATGTCTTCTTTTAACTTTGTACCCTCTCCTTGGATTGCTTCTTCATTCCTGACTTTAGAAGTTCTTTCTTCCCGCCTATTGTGTCTATTTTTAAATTGCTCTTCTCTCAAAGTTTTTCACTTATGCAAGCACTCAAGGCCTCTTCTTTGTGTGTGTGTGTATCGAGTACGAGCGCAACTTCAGAATGTATCTTCATCTGACCTTGTCACTCCCCATCATCACGCTCAGCTACATGCTACATCATCGAAACCCTTGAATGCACCTTGCTTTTATTAGCTGCTTGTCATACTGGCTTGTTTTGATGGGGTTGAGCTTCCATCCAAGCAACCCCTTGGACAAACACACTTTACCATAATAAATCACCTATCAGGTTATACTGTAGAACTCCATATTACAAATATCAGCGCTAACTTTTCCTATCCATGCTTGTGGTGAGACGCTTGAACACACTGTGTATCATCAGACATTTGTCATGTTTGCTTGTCCTCTATGATTTGGGTAACTTATTGGTCCTTCCACACCTTTACACCGGCATAAAGGCATAAATCCATAAATTCATCTCACACGGCAATAAATATCTCAACGAGAAGGGTGCACACTAAGAATCTCCTTCTAGTCATGATCCCTGGCTTCCAATTTGATCTCTTGTGGATCTTAAAGGCCCAACTCTATATTGCAAATATCACAGATAATCTTCTCAATCCTGCCGCTAATCACCGTGTCTGAGACGCTCGGACATATCGTGATTATTATTAGCTTCTTGCTATGTTGTGGTGGAAGACGCACTGGTCAAGCATTTTGTGGATTAAACTGGGTTGGTTGTTGTCTTTGGTCAGAGCAGAAGTTATTATAGGGAGTCTTGACGGGAGGCCGAGATAAGCCTGTCATCGCATCCGTGACATTTGAACGCATGACGCAGGAGGACAGCTATCCCTTCATTAAGTCCACGAACAAACCTGCTGTGTCATCGTGGGGAAGGGGTACGGGTAACGATTATGAAATCTGTTTGCCGCCACATAGTGAATGTTAAGTAGTGTACCGTTTTCCTGGCAGCAGAAAGGCAAATATCGATGTGGTGACATTGGGGGGGTAAGAAAAACAACAAAACAAAATATAACAGTAAAGCCTGCATCCCTACTCAAACGCCAAATATGCTACGATGGCCTTTTTTCGTCCACCAACTTGTCTAGCAATGTGTTTACACCATCAACTTTCTGTGAGTGAAAAATAGATTTAATACAAAAAAAGACACCGTGGATTCAATAAGTCCTTTGACCTTTTATGGACTGATGCGGATTGGGTCCAGTCCCCCTGACCCATTTAAACTTGGCCACATGGAGCTCACAATTACACTATTGATCCGACTGCCGGCCAGGCATCATCCGTCCAATTCATCCACCTTCGAGCACTTCAATTATCAGAGCCATCACGGCCACGCCGCTGCGAGTGGCAGCTTGTCCAACACTGTAATCTGTCAGGGAATGAGATCCTGACCGCCTCGTCATATGCCAGATGCTCCCCTATATGTCACCTTGATCATTAAGGGCCGTCAAGCACTGACAGGGTTGTGAAAGGGCCTCGGGTCCCTTTAGAGCAGCAATTCTCATTCTTTTTTTGTACCGAGGAGCCGTTACATGCACAACAATATTTCTCTTTGGTAAACTTCAGACGATTGTGTGGTGCAAGTTAATTTATCTTAGTGAAGTCCAGTACCGACTAATACAGTGGTTGCGTTTTTTTGTTTACAATACGTTATCATAGCCCAAACATGGCAAATGTATATGCTAATACAACCCGTACGTTGTATCATCACGGGCCATTCGGTATAACTTCCACTCCCTTCAGAGTCTTTTTGTTAACTAAGTCACAAAATAAATCTTGCACCTTCCAAAGGACCAGCAACATGTTTAGGACATATTGGAAAAGCTGCCTAAGCTGAACTAGCTAGCAGGTAGGGGACAGAATATTGATCGAATATCCAGTTTGAGCCAAGTGAAACAGCACGGCCTCAGTGCTGCCCACGCCTGACGTGCAAACTCTAAAGAAAGATCCAGGCTGTTTCTAAAGCCTGCGTTTCTTTGTGCAAGAACAACCTCCCTAATTCCCTGCCAGGAATGCTCCTGCTGACAGCCTAAGGTCTGGAGGTCTGGGACTCAGAGCTGCACAAATGTACCGACATGAACTGGAAGTAAGGCCGAAGCGGAATCAACAACAGTGAATGCAGGAAATGACTCTTGATCTACTATTTTTCCCCACAGATTGATGACTAAAACACCACAAAAGCGCAGTTTAGCCACGTGAATTATGATTTACTTGACGGGGTTGTGAAATGGTCGCAAAGAAAATTTGAATGACGATTAAAGCTGTTTGTGATGGGATATTTCACAAACTATTATAATCTATTCATTCATGGCGTTTCCCTGGGATGACTTTTTGAATTTTTTTGCTTCAATTTGAATTTCTATCCAGCTGTGTTCATTCCACAAAGATTGCTAACAAGGAAATAAAGCATTCAGGGATTTTTTTTCCCTCAGTTCTTCCCATGCCGATTGCTCGCGGAAACTTTCCCATTCAATTGTTTCATCTACATAATTTTACTGAGCCGTAATTACCATAACAAAGATTTGGCGTCCTCCGGTGACATTGCTCAGACAACAAATGCCATCCCAATAGCTCTAAAATAGCATTTAATGTGAATGAGAATTGGAGGGGATGTTGACAGCTTTATGATATGCAACACACATCGGTGGGATGCACCAAATTAGAGCTGTTTTCACAGAAAAGTGCCTCCTAAGTCTCATCTTTGCCATGCCATTCCAGTTAGCTTAAGCTCACTAGGAAGAAGGGACGTGATGCATTTGTGTGAAAATTAATTATGGTCTTTTTGTTCTGAGAGACTAATCATCACTTTACGGTTATATTTTCTGTCCAATTTAAAAAAAAACAACAACATTTCTTGTCTGTCATGTAAAAATTGCTATGAAGATGCAAAATAAGTTACTGCATCCAATTTTGTGAAATACAAACAAAGGATTATTGATTAGCAGTTAGTATGACCAATATTTGATCAAAAAGAAATCAGCGTTTTATATACAGCACAACAGTAGCCCCTGAACTTCACAAGGTAGTTGCAAAAGTAAAATAATATAGTGACATCATTGGCAGTGATTATGGGGGGCAGGTGCTTTTTCAATATGGCCACATTTACACCAAGCAAAGATTCATATTTGTGACTTGAACTGCCCACTTATATTAAGATGGCCCAGAAAAGATCATTTTGTATCTCAAATAGAAGAAGCAACAGTCTTATGTTGTTGAAAAAAAAAATTACAACTGCCCACAGCGCAAACAACATCCTCCGTGTGAGTCATGTTTGGATGGCCCTTGGTACAATGCAAAAAATATATTACAAATTCAGCTGGGAGAAGAAAAGTCAATGTCAAGAGATTAGAGAAACGCTTTACATCATAAAACTGGAGTGACGAGGCTCAGAAAGGAATTATCAAGATGAGCAAGGCCCTTTTTTGCCCCCCGCCTTTCTTAAACAGCCACTTTGCAGTGAAAATTGCTTTAAGCCACTGTATATTCAACCCTATCTCTCGCATATCATAAAACCGTCAACATTCGACCCCATTTTCATTCATATTGGATTTTATTTTAGAGCTACTGAATTTGAAATCCTTCTGTAAGGGTTCAAAGTCTTTGTTATGGGAAATTAATCTCGGTCAAATCACTTGGGAGAGCGCTGCGGCGTAGTTAGCGCTATTCCGTCATGGTTGATTTTACTGCGGCACTGTGGTCATTACCTAGTCGTCCAACTCTTTGTAGTCCCGGGAAGAGCAGTACTAACTCAACTCCACTTTGCACCCCATGAAAACTCAACAATAGAATTGAATATAGTTTGCAAATTGGCACAGTCGGAGGTCTTTTTAAGGCTATGCCTCCATTTTCTATCCAATTCTAGACCATGTACGTTCAATCCGGAGTCAATCCCAGTTTAGCCAGTGTGAAAGGCAAACTCCACTTTTAACTGATGGACAGACAATAAAAAAAAATTCAAAACCTTTTAATCAAATCTACACTTTTCGGCTACTTTCAAACTGCACGTTCTGCAACATGACCGCCGTGAAGTCAACACAAAGTGACTCAATTACGCGAGCGCACCGCTAATCCCCGTCCTCCTTTACCCCGCTGCCATTATTCCCCCACATAAACAGACTCGCTCGTACATTCACGCCTGTGTTTAGTTTACCGTTTATTTTTAGAAGGCCGGCGCCTAATTAGGAGGGAGCTGGTGTAGAACACAAGCATAAACAGTAACATTAGTGCTGATGGCTAATGAGAGAAGCTATTGTGGGTAAAGCTAGGGTAGTTTCATGGCATATTTTTATTATTATTCTTTCATTATCTTCTCAGTGGATGACTGACCCCTCCGCCTCTTAAAATACAAAAGCTAAGCTATTATATTTGTGTGAACTTAGTTCTCACTGGTATGTTCTCAAGTCGTTGAGGACAACTTGGCATGCAATAAAATGCAATAAAGGTGGTGTATTAAATAGCTTTGCTTTCCAAAGATAAAGTCCTCATTTTTTTTATATTTCTTATGCCTGAAACAATTAAAATATTTTTCCCAGTAAAAATATTCTTATTGTTTAAGAAATGCTGCAAATAGGGAAAAATAATTGAAATCATTTGTTGCTGTGAGAGGGAACGGTAGCGCAAGGTCCATGGAGGCGGAGCAGTCGGACGGATTGCTTTGGGCAGTCAGCTGTGTAGCGCTTGATGTGAACCAGTGCTGTCACGGGCTTGTTATCTTTATCATTTTCCCTCATAATGCGCAGGACGCTTGCGAATTGCCTGTCTTGCACAGGCTGATATCTGTGATACGCTGTGCTTTTCCCAAGTGGGCAAATAGGTGCATTAAGCCTTCTGTGCTACAATTTTGTCATATATAGATATGCCCATGTACATTAAATAAAGCATGACTCATTTGCTGTAATGGTTTGTAACCCTTAATATGCAGTAATGCACTTTATAACCCGGTGACCCAACCTATATATGGGAATTTCTAAAAATAGTCCTCTTCATTGAGACTCGCTCCTTATAATGAGGTGTCTGAGAAATACGGTAACTTAAGTAAATACACCCAACATGTTTCCTCAAATATCGATCACAACTCTAATATATATATATATATGTATGGTCCGCCCCAATTAGTTGACGCCTCTCTTCTCATAATTGGAAAAAATAGCATAATAACTCTTTTGTCATTTGCAGTACAGTATATATGCAATATTCCAAAAGATTTTGAACATCTACAAAAAAGAATGACACTAATAGATGTCTCTCTCATCTACAGTTGAATATACCTTCTGCAAAATAATGATATAAAATCATCTTTTTAGTAGATGCCAAGAATTTTCTGCATGGTCCCGACTTCCGCATCTCACTGAGATTACTTTCTTCACTCCAACTGTGCGCAAGCAACAACTCAAATTTCCATCGAATTTTTCTTAGTCAGAGTTAGCGTGAGTCCATATCTAAAACTGTTATGGGTCTTATACATGCAGAGACACAGAGTTCATGACTGAGGGTTACCAGTGGTTACCTGAGCAAGAAAGCCCGAGAAGCGCCGTCACGGCTGTCTCCCCGCTGCCCCTCACGGGCCGTAGCCCCTCTGCGCACATCAGCCTAATCAGGCTGCTCAGTATGCAGAACAACCTTCCCAGACGGCCCCGGCGCCGAGCCCTCAGTCGCTGACCTCCCCTACAGCAATGCAGGCCAGTCGGGCTGAGCTGTGCCCAGTCAGCCGGTGCCAGATGTCAGGCGGGATGGATAGCGGCGATAGTTATGCAGAGGAACAGGCGAAGGCTGGATCAAGTGATACTGGCAAGGAATTTTTTTACGCATTGCCTACTGGGTAAAGAAGGAAATGATGTGGCCCACATTAAATTCTCTCTTGGCCACTTTGTAATAGCAAGGGATTTAACTTTTTCAGGGATAGTTCACATACTGGATCCAATGTGCACCTTTTTGCATGTTTAATCAAACTAATAGTCATATAAATATATTCCACCTTTAAATTTGTTGTAGGTAATATATTCACAGCACAACTGGTAATAGCAAGTGTACAATGAAAACTTACAAGGTCCATTAAACGTGGGGACGAAAATGGATGAAGAAAAAACCCTCCACTAAGGCTAATTATTTTAATGTGATGGATTTGACTAATGCTGTCCACTGAGTTTTGTGAAAACCACCTCTGCATTTTGTTTTTGGTTGCAAAGACCAAATGAAGAGCATCGTTAACTGTTACTTTCCAAAAAGCCCGAAAAGTTTTTTTTTTTATCATAAGATTATTTTATACTGTCACTAATACATATAATTAATACTTTTTCTTTAATCACAAAAATAAGCAAATATTTTTCACAAATAATTTAATAACTTAATTTGTATTTTTGCAACTTTTTCATTGAAGTTGATTAGAGCTCGTAAGAATCATTGTTGGATCTAATCTGCAGGCACATTGTTTCCCAGAACACAAAAATGGACGCAACACAACACAGAGATGCTAATGAAATGCTAATTGCTTAACAATGACTCACCAAACAATGTGAAATCATGCTCAACACAAAGCAGGAATCTTGTTTACAACGAGCAAGACTTTACGCTTAAATCCATCTAAGCGACTGTTTACGCACTTTACTTTTAGGTCCTGCTGTTTTGGTTATCAACAAGGTTAGCAATATTCTGCAGGGTGCAGCAGTTAGCTCAGTCAATTACACCCGCAAAAGCTGGGCAACAAACCCGGCAATAATTGGGACATGCCGTCTATTAGCGTAGAGGCCACTATTTGAGGAAATAAGGTTTTGTTTTTGAATCGAAAACACAAATGTTCACCGGAGGTAATCGCGTCCCTTCGTTTAAAACGGTAACACTGCCTTGATTGCAGTCGCAGCAATGACACATTATGTGAGCACATATTGGAACTAAAGCGGCCCCTCCCTCTGCAGGCTGATGTAATCCGAAGCAACACAGAGCACACCCATATATTCTAAAATCCCCTCAGAGACAAGAGAAGGAGGAGGAGCATAGAAGAGAGAAAGAAAAAAATGGCTTCTCCCAGGGAATTTAGGAGTAGAATTCCTCGTCTGCCCCTCAACATGTCACCCTTAAAAAAAGCAGGTTATTGATCTCTTGGAAGAGAGTCTGTCAGATTTCAGCGTGTGCCTTCTGCCCCCGGCTCCCAGCTCAGCCGGATCCCAGAGAGGATGATATCCCCCGGGGGCTGATTAAAGACGTTTTCCCGGAAGACTCCTGGGTCAACCTATAAGCTCCTTTCCCCCTTTTTACAGCAAGCCTGCTATATTCAACACGTTGGAGCGATGACTCCATATGAAGAAAGACTCTTTACAACTATTATCCTCCAGTTACTCTTTATACTTTGCCAGGGAGGGACAGTGGAGCCACTAAAGTGGATCACGATCCCTTCCATAAGAAATAATGAATGGATTTTGACAGCTGAATCTGTATGGGTAAAATTTTAGGATTTCTAATAGAGTATATAGAGAAGGTAAAATATTTATTAGGTATTATTAAGTGCAAAAATAACTATCGAGTGATAGTGGCTTGTAATATGACCTTGGCATTGCATGAATATATCGTGAATCATCTTTATGGACAGCATGCTGTCTAAATGGCAACACCTCCAATTATGCTTTGCACTGAAATTGTCTACACGTGGACCTCCAATCGGAGACCCCGAGGTTGCATTACGTGGAGCCTTCTGTCTCTCAGCGGGTCAGAGCTGGAACAGGACCAGTCGACCGCAGGGCCAGGCCGACCTTTACCTTATCGAGTTAACCATGATGAGATTATAGAACAACCTGAACTGCCACGGCCATTACCAGCCTGTTGTCCATTAGTGACCTGTGGCTACCGCTGCATGTTCACGGTGGGCACACACACACTCAGAAAGAGAGAGAGAAAAAGAAATAAACGCAATATAAAGACGCAGGCACACACATGACAAATCTATCTATTCTTTGTATGTTATATATTTAGTGTTGCTGATTGCATAAAACAGCAGATAAAGCACATGGTGAGGCAGACACGATTCTGCCTCACCAAAGCAATTTTGTATGCTAGAAAAAATATCGATCATACCTGCCATCCTATTGTTGTATCGCTTTATGCCTGTATACAATCTACGCGTAAATCCCACTGATGGTTGCTTCCAGTATTTATTACAGTGTGGGAGTGCGCGTGTAATCGTGTGCACGCGCACGGAGCGAAAGCGTCGTCGCTATGATAAGTGACTTGCCGGGTGATTAAAGAGAAGTCGCTGGCTGTGTCTCTGCGTAATGAACACAGGAGATCCATCAAGCGGGCGCCTTTGAGGAGCGCCGGGCTCATCGGCAGCTCAAGAGCTAGCCTGTGATCTTTTTCCCGTTTCAAGCAACCTTTATTCACGTTATTAAGTGGAATGGTATTGAGCGAGGCAGGTGAGATTAAAAAAAAATAAAAATCGTTTGCATTAGGTAAAGAACATGTTTGTGTACATACTGTCGTGGAGAATTTAGCCTTCAAGTCATCCAGTGTGCATATTTTGGTACGAGACAAGATATGACGAGATTAATACACACCCTGCATCTTAAATATGAGATTCATAGTATCAGGTACGACAGGTCAGGAACTACTGAAAGGTTCTCGAGATGTTGAGGGCAAACGGAGACTCGGTTCAAACGTACAAGGTAAATCAGGCAACGTGGGGACCAGTTTTATCATTCATGCTGGGAGTTGTCCCACTTATACACACTGCCACTCAGGTGAACTCTCGTACGGGATCGGCCGCTCTCGCTTGATCTGATGGCGGGCCTGTGGGAAGCTTTGCAAGAGTGTTCATTCCGATTACTTATCCCGAAGTTGTCACCTGTACATTGAACCCGGGGTCAGTGAATTTGATTTACAAGTGGAAATACCTATATAAGTCTCACTTATTTTCCATCCCCAAAGAGAGCGGGCCTTTGATTTGCCTTTTCCGTAGTCAGTCATGGACTGTTGCTCCCACACTGTTGTGAGTAATTTGTTCCCGCATGTTTACAACATCAAACATGGCATCAGTAGATGTATTTTGTGTTTGAAAACAAACTCCTAATACAAAATGGAGCGTGATTTCAACCACTTCCTCATTTGTAAAGTGACCTCTAGACCTTGTTCATGATTGCATCGTGTGACGCATCTGATGATCTCCCCATGGATTAAGTGTGTCACTATTCCCTTTCATAGCTGAAATTATCCGAGTAGACACTATAGAGAGAGTCTTGCTAATCTCGAATTACTGGGTAGAGATCTTTCAAAAGAAGTAGTAAAGCATTAACTTGCGAATGTTAACCTCAGCAATTGTGGTTCTGGACTGAAATCAACTCCACCAACTGATAAGCGTTACAATTTTAATGAGAGAAATTGATCATCATTCCAATATATATAAAAATATAATGAAAGAGAGAATGTAAAGAACAACTGGGTTGGTCTGCATGTAAGCATCTGGGGATGAATTGTGGCCTGCAGTGCTTCCTGCAAGTCTTTTCATTTTATATTTGTGTGTTTGACTGCTTGTCACATTCAATAAATGAACTAATAGTGCACCAACCCAGAAAGGATTCATAACTCAAAAGAACTGTGCAAAGGAAAAGTGCCATCAAGTTTGTAAATTCAATACGCTCTTTGGTAAATTTGACATTCGTACTGAATGGGAAAGCTTGATGAGATTTTGGAGAAGCTTTTAGTTTGGAGCTTGCAATGCAAACATTCATTGTGATGCCATTTCCATTTCGTGGCAAACATTCGCTTGTCAGCGCTGGCTCATGGATGTTGTGGGTCACCTCTGTGACAGAGACGACACGCCTGATCAAAGGCTGGCCATTTGCCGCTGGGAGGCCTTGGATTCCCGCATCCAGCTGCGCGTGTACGCTTGTCTGACCTTGGCCTCGCGTCGCGGAAGTTCGTGCGGCAAATAATAGCTAATCTGACCCGGCTAATGCTCCTTCGGTGTCCCCTTCATCCGTCGTTTCATCTCAGCGTTCAGTTTCTTCAGGCTACGTGGGGGAGCCCTGATGAGGCTTGCCAAATAGCGAGAATATTATCACAGTTGTGAGCAGATAAAAATAAAACGTGGCTCAGACTGTATCCACAGATTTCTGGTGCACTTTGCTCAAAAGGGGGCACTCTGTAGCACCGCCATCTGCCTGTGACGGCTGGACATACCGCCAACATTAGCAACAAATCTCACACCAGCTGCCTTCAACTGCAGCGTTTTGTCTCTTTGTTAGTGTAAAAAAACATTTTACTTCCTGAATTGAGTATAACTATATACTTGTAGCAGAGAGAAAAGGTTCCGCTTGTATGATCCTGCTTTTATGTGCCGAGACAATTGTTTCTATGAAAAGCACCGGTGTTATTTTTTTGTGTTTTAAAAAAAAAAATCGACAAGTGATTCATTTGTAAAACCTCCTGCTGCAAATGGCAACTGTTTCTTTCCATGTAAACCACTCAGCCGCTTTTATCGGGGATCATTGCACTGGCAGTAACTTTCGGCTAAACATCAGCATTGGCATTCAAATGTTGAAATTGATTCCACTGTCAGAGTAAAGAGGTGAACAGTCATAACACACTGTGTTTTCACATTTATTGCCAAGTTCACTTTTTGAATGAGGGGGAAAAAATGCATTAATGCATAAATCAGGGCAACTTGGTTCATTGAAAAGTGTAAAGCAAAGCACGGCATTCAAAAGAACATTGACTTCTACCAAGGCCAAACTCTGAACAACTGGAGTGGCAAGAAGGTGAAGTGTCGAAGTTGTGCTCGATGCTGAGATGGTGTAAAAGCTGCTTTCCAAATCGGTGCAAGAAAACAAATCATCTCTAAAATGATTATCTCAGTTTATAGATTCTATTATCCACATATAGGCTACATTTATTTGGTGAGCTGATTTAAACACTGTTGCTCACCAAAACAGCAGCACCGAGGCACCAAAATGAGCAAATAAGACGTGTGCTTCACAGTTATGATGAGTGATGGACATAAGATTTTTTTTTTTTTTTACAGTGAGCTCAGCAACAGACAGCTTCAAAAGGGATATCGTAAAAAAATCATGAAAGACTCTGACAAGCCCATGACACATGAGGGATATTTCTCTTTCTAGAGATCAGTGAGGCTGGACAAAAAAAAGAAACACGGAGACTCAGTTGGGAACGTGTAACAAAAGCCCAGATGCAGAAAGAGACATTCAAAGGCAGCCCCGTGATGAAGCTCATGCATTGGGATCGTCGCTCCCGACGACTCGCTCTGATGGAAGGATTTCATCTGTTTTATCTCCTTTGTCTTCTTTTTTTCCCCTTCATGTTATACAGACCATGTCCCTCCTTTTTTTCACCCCTCCCTTCCTTTTTCTTTGCTTCAGTGAGGCAAAAGATCTTAATCGCGCCTGACCGTAATCTAGCAGAGTGGAACGCTTTTCTTCAATAGAGTAAGGGTTATTGTCTGACGAAAAAAAAAAGATGTGCGGTTTGTGGTTTTGAATTGTGTCATTTCCAGACTATAAGCCGCTATAAAGATCCGGACGGCCCTCAATGGGCTTTACTGAAGTCTTAAGAGAGTTTTGGAATTGACAAAATGGAAAGTCATGTGATGATTGTGACTTGGAGGCACATTTTTTCATCTATTTCCAAATCTCTCAGGAAGAGTCAAATTTGGAGGTTTCAATGTGTTTTCGAAAGTATTCAGCTGGCACCCATGATAGATTCAAAGTGACAAGACTACAATAAAATGAAATCATCATCTTCGGCTTGAAGTTTGACTTTCTCCTGTGATGGCAGATGCCTCCTTTTTTCCCCTCCACGTTTCTCCTTTTGTCTCTGTCACCTCATTTTCTTCTTGTTGCCTTTTGTCACTTTGCCTCTCGCTCTTTGGCATCTTTCTTGTTCTCTTGTGTCGTTGTCACTTCCCATCTTGGCTGCCTCATTTGTCATTTCATTCTCGGAGCTTGTCTTTTGTAGACAAACATGGGGAAAATCCTCGTTTTTCTTTTTTCAATCTGATGTCAGAAAAGAATTTGAAAATCCACAAACAAGTGGGTAGCTCAGGAAGTACATGAGTTGTTCATCTTTTCCTACCATGTCTCGTTTTTAGAAAGCCTCACTAAATGTATGAAATAGTTCATTTGACAAGATGAAATTTAATAAGCTATCATGAGTATACCCACCAAAGCATTTCAAGCGTTTTGATACTCAAGCTAATACGGACATGCTAATATGAGCCGACAACGCATCACTCATATGTGTTGACTTACGATGTTTCCTCGTTAAGCGCCGTCGCGGACCGTCCAATTGGAAAAGAGTCTTATCGGGCGTAAATAATGGCATCTATCTGTACAGAGGCATGGACGTTGATGCAACAGATGCCTTTCTCCCCTTCACTGAGTCTGCTCGCTAAATTCTGCCACTCACATACTTGGCTCCCATTCACACTCATTTGTATTAATTCAGTGCATATAAAAGGAAGAAAGGATGAATGAGGATGTTGATACAGGAAATGAAAATATACCCCGCTGAGCTAAGGTTCAATGTGTTCCTTAGGGCCTATGCAGTTTGTGGCAGATCAGTGAAGCATGATGGGAGTTGACGTTTATGCATTCATCCATTCAGCCCGTCTTTGCAAATCCATCCAAATGATCAGGCAAAGGCAATTGAGAAGAATGAAAATGAAAATAAAAAAAACAGCCTTGCGTCTCTTGTGTTTTTTCCCCAAAGACGGTAAAACTGCTCTTAGCATTTTTTTATCATCCATAAAAGCATTTGTTAAAAGCTTACAATTACTTCTCCCTTCAACCACATTTAAACTTGGGTCCACATCTAAGCTCTCACAAAATGTGAGCCTCCTTTCCACTAACTAGTACAAGTTGCTATATATTATGACAATAAAGGAGTGACATCACGAGAAACTACAAGCGAAAGAAATACTTTTTTCTTTTAGTCTTATTACAACAAGAGTAATACTTTTAGGAAAATGGAGTACTATTAGCAGAAGAATTATACGAGAAAAGTTAAAAAAAATACAGTTACTCACGGGAATGCAAGCATTTTTAAATACCATTTAATGAGAATAAAAATGTTGATTTGCAAGAATATTGCAATCCGGATAAAATTGTGATATAAGAGAAAAAAAAACACCAGCACAAACTAATGAGGTCTAATAATAATCTCAAAGGAATTAAAAAAAAATATACAAAAGACATGTACAGAGCTAACCAATGGAACCGATGCAAGCTTTGATTTATGTACAACAGCCCGGTGTGACATTGTGCACGTGTTCCGTCAACAACAAACAGCCCAGTGAGCTACGGCACCTTCCGCCATGCACCTGGCGTATTTGTCAATAGCCTGAATAAAAGCCAACGCTTCCCCTGCGTCCGCCGAGCCTCGTATCCTCGCATTGATTTCTCCCCGGCCGTTTGCTCTCCCCTCACAGCCGAACCCAGGATGCAATTTAAGTGCCGTGCGGGGACGCGTTTGCAGCATACCGGCCGACACGGTGCGGTCAATAGCCCAGGGCGGCCAACAAACTGGAGTGGCGTACGAGCTGCTCGACAGACTTCCTCTTTCAAGCTCACCTCACGCCTCTTTGTCAAATTAAATGATGGAGGCTGGATGGCTTTCCAAGAGGCCTCCGGCGGGCTTCCGTCTCCGAGTGGACGAGGCGGGACCGTGACAAACGTAGCGCGTTCCACACTTCAATTGTTCCGTTTGATACGGCGTTGGATTTCAACGCGCTGCTTCAGGAAGTTGAGTTTTACAAACAGATGCTGTTTGGATTGACACAACGAGGCACTTGATGCTGATGGTTGGTTTTAATTTACAAGATTTTATACGACTGCTTAAATTTGAACCAGAATTTGTCAGCCCAAAATCGATCCAGTAGTGCCCACTGGAAAGCTTCAAAAGTTGCACTCCAAAAGTTTGTTTTCAGATCGCAATTAGAAGTTTGCTAGCCACGTCTATCATGAGTTGACTCAAAAAGCTGTGCCTGAAAATTCCAGGTAATCAGCCATTTTGGTTTGAAGACGCCATTTTAAGTTTATTGTTCCCAATTACAGGTTTCCTTAAATATGAGCCTGTCCAAAAGCTTTTTCCAAAATTTATCCTGGCCTTAAAGGACAAAGTGTTTCGTCATACATAGCTACCTTACTCCAAAACTCCAGTTACTCAACTCATAAATGATTTATTGTATAACGACATTCCCACTTTTAAGAAAAGCATACACATCCACCACTGTCATGAACGTATAGATGAAATACTTCTACTTCAAACCAAATTCACTTTTGTTTGGTGCACCTTCAGCTAGAGGAGAGGCTGTTTGTATTTGTGCAGAACAGAACAACGGGCCGTGTGGATAATGTAAACATAAATTCATGAATGCGGGCGTAATAGGGTAGCCGCTCTACATCTTTCTTCTACGTTTATTATATATTTGCAAACCATTGGCAAAGAAAAACAAATTTATCTGGGCGAGGATGAAGCCATTACTTTGTCTATTACTCATTCACGTGAGCCTCCGGGCCGATGGAGGGAAAAGAAAATGGAAATAGTAAAATACGCCGGCTACGAATACTGTTCATTTGATGCTGCCTCTTGGATACATTGTGTGGTGGCGACACTGTTTATTTTATTCCTCGACATGAGCGCGCAACGCCGCTCATGCGTGTGTGCTATAAACATTGCACTCCAATGTGCAACCATGCTTGTCTTGTCCGTGTACTCGCATGACCCCCCACCCCCCACACACACACACCGACACCAGAGCTTTTTTTTGTTTTCTCCACACATGCCGTATCAGAAAGCATCTGCAATTATACACTCCGCAGTAAAATTATTCAGTTGGCATCGACGCCACATCGCAATTCTACACGCAACAACCGCCTCCCCCTCCCTCCCCTGAAATCTCAAAGGGAAATAAAGCAAAACCATTTAGACGGGTTTGGAGCTCAACCTTTTGTTTGTCACACCTGGGGAGCACAAATGGATTCTGCTTGTACAGAAGATTGAAATTGTATGCTTATTTACACCTCTCTGCTTTATTTAAAAAAAACATGACAGCCACCCCCCTCCCCCTGTTAGTCCACATTGCCCTCACTCTTCTAAGACAGTTGAATGTTTTTCAACCTTTCAGGAACTCAGGATGGTCCTTAGAGGACTTTCTAAGACTGAAACTATTCTTCAGAAAAAAAAACATGTTAGAAGGTAACAGAAGGACACAAGTCCTCCACTTTTAGCCTGTTCAAATAATTGGCGGTTTTGACCTGGGCCCTCTCTGTTGGCCCATTAGTAATCTTGGAGAATGAAAGAGCGCTGCACGGTTGCTCATTTTGTTTTGACGCTCACAAACACCCGCCAAGAATCAACATAAACAATCCCAGGACGATGCTAACACACCCTCGCACACACATACTGTACAGGCACAGAACCAAGGCAAGAGCGGGATTGATTTTATGATGATGCCCCTGGCTGCTTCCAGCCATGGAGGAATTGGAGGCGGTAGAGCTTTTGTGCACATGTGTGGATTTTTTTTTTTTTGTGTGTGTGTTTTGCTTTTTGGGAAATGAGGAGTGCCGCTGTTTGATTTTTGGAAGCAGTCTGCTGGACAGGCCAGGCTGTGCTACTGCTGCTGAATGCACAGCTTGTGCAACATGGATGATGTTGGGAAGTGTGTGTGGCGGTGGTGGGGGGGCAACCATGCCCCCTACCACAGACAAGCCGCCCTCCTCAGCGCACACACACACACACACACACACAGGCAGACCTGCAACTGCCAATCAAAGGCGCCTCGGGCGCCGCCACTGCCATGTATGCATAAATTAGCATTCATTTGCATGAGCAGCCACTCGGTTAGCAGGCCCACTTGGACCCCCATTCCTCCCTCCCGACACGCAAATGGCATTTTCTCCCCCCCCCTCGTTCCCTTCTCCTCAATTGCTCACTTTTGCTCTCCTTATCCCATTACAAGCATCGGCAAGAGCTAGAAAATAGTAAGTTAACCCTTTTTCTACCAAACAGCTCTCGACATGAATTACAGTACAGGATTTTGAATTTGCATGCTTGTTTGTTTGTAAACTTACAAATGAGCCAACAAACAAAAAGAAAGCAAACAGAGGGCTAACACAATCTAATGAGCACTGGCAGAGCTAGAATTTTTTTTCTGGTGGGGGTGGCCAAGGATAAAAAAATTACAAAACCAAAAAGTTCTTCAGGAAACTAAATAAATAGAATCTGAGACAGAGGGGGAAAAAAATTGCAGGAAAACATCCAAAATCCAATTATCTATCCTGGCCCTTTAGGGGAGTTTTGTGGACAACATCTGTGAACTTTGTTTTACAATTCTATCATTTTGGTTACTTTAAATTAGAAGTACAAACTATTTGCTTTCAGTGCCAAATAGCAAAATACGGTGTTAACATTGTCATTTCTGACAATGTCAGTGAAAACTGACCATTATTAAAGTTGCTTGTCACAACTCTTGTGAGGGATCTCATTAGATACCCTGTGACTTACTTTGCCAATAAAGTAAAAAAATCTTTCTAAAGCGCTCACATAAGACTTTAACTTTCCACCGCCGAGCTGCATAGGCACCAAAAACAGGCACAGACCAAGCTTCATTATCCCACGAACTCTCAAGTCTTGTTTTGCACCGGGAGCAGCAGTGCATGCATGGCTGTCTAAATTACATTTTCTCCCAACAAGAAAATTCAGCATAACGCTCAGCAACAGTTACACAGCCAAGGTGAGCCAGTCAGATCGGGGAATACAGCGGATAAAATGACATGAATTTTTCACCACGAACACTCAAACATGACACTATACAGTGTTGGCCTGCATGGGGATTAATAAGTAAAGAACAGAGAGGGCTTATAGCTGCCCTGAGCACAAGTTTTCGGATGTAGTAATTGGCCGAGATTGTGCATTCCAAGTCGAGTCGGAGCAGCGCGTGTGAGCCTAATAAAAGTTTCCTCTGCTGCTTTGTTGACCTTTTTCTCACCCGTTGCACATATTTTCAACAAAGTTCACAATGATTAAATTATTGAAAGTCTTCTTTGGTCCATAAAACTGCATTCGATTGCATTTGTATTCATCCCAAAAATAAAAAAGCCTCAATTAACAACAGCATTTGTAAACATTTTAGGGGGTGGCATCAACTATTCTGGATTTTTTTTTTTACTTTTTGCAGTACAGTTCAGTCCCTAGTGGATAGTGGGGAATTATGGTATTCTGCTCACTGGGTTTAACAGAGGGCATGTAGCTAGCACATATTAGCATAAAAGTGCATATGGAGCATGTATAGTGCTGTGTATACATTGTCAGAAACTAATCTGGGTTGTGTACCACACGGGGTGCTCGCATCTGCAAGCCTTGACGACGCAAAGGAAATTGCAGATAGTCTCAAGTGCCCACTGTTGGCTGTGTTTCCTGTCCTCAACCTCTCTGTGACCCTTCAGTTGAATACAAGTCACGAGAACTCAAAGAAGCACTGCCAAGGCAACAGAGCCGCATGCTGTCTCATCCGATTTCCACATCACCTCGCCTGAAACACATCACGCCCTTTTCGTGTGCACTTTCTATTTATGTTGTTTGTGTCTACTGGGAGTGAACTGAGCTATAGTTAAGGCATCAGAGTTGTAAAGATAGTAGGTTCAAATATCTTTAAGGGGTCGACACGTTTCTGTTATGTCGTGCCGCATTCAAAGGTTTGATAAAGGTCATTTGTGCATTTTGAAATTTCACCCAAAATTTGAATATCCCATTTTTAGAGTAGCATATGAGAAGACTCGGCATGATCAAGAAAGTGTTAATGCTCACAAACAACTGCTGCCGCCTCTTGTTACGAGTGCTAATGATGTCAGCGGAGGGGCCCCTGCTTGTTGATTAGCCTAAATGAAGGGCTAATAGAAGTTGCCCGAGCGTAATTAATGACTGAAGGGTCGCCTAACGAAGACGAGAGCGTGCAGACATGGCGTGCGGGGTAGTCCCGGGGTTAAGTGCGCCAATAGACAACACGGCAGGGCAAACCTCATCAGCTCGACCATGCTAGCTAACCCGTGATGCCCTGCCACCGTGAGCTACGCCAATGCCCAAGACAGGCCTGCCATCCTGACCGGGTTCTAATTAGCTGTCACCGCAGGTGGACCAATGCCACCGTGTGGTCTTGTATCTCTGACAGTGTGGGACCCCACCGAGCTTCCCCTTGACACCCGGCACCACTGCAGAGAATGTGCGTGTGTGTGTCTGAACATAGAATACATTAATTTTAGAGATGGGCACACAATAGTCCTTTACTGATAGATATGCAGCCAAATATCCTCTTTTGGTTCAATCTAAGGCCATTTTTTAATATTCATGCTGTGTTTGCCACTTCATTTATAGGCAGTGTAGAATGGATAATGTAGATTAATAAGCTAAATGAAATATACAATAATAGTGGCAACTTGTGCAACAGAAAAACTAAGTAACTTGGGTCCATCACACGGTTACTGCATGTTATATTATAAATGAAAACATTTCTTGTCTAGTTTTTCACTCCGAATCAACAGAATGTCATCAAATAATCCACAGTCAAGAATTCCCATGGCGGCAACATGCACCCACACACGTGCATAATTTATATATGTACCGTAGTTAATAATCACTCAGAGTCTCAGGCACTCAAGTACGCCCTCAATTTACATTTTCTATACTGTAATTAATGCAATTGTCCTTCTCGCCAGTTATTCATGATAACCGGCAAGTGTGATCAATACAAATCATCAGATCAAATATAAATATTGCACTGTCAAAAAAGAAGTCCACAGCACTCTGTTACTCCGCCTGTCATATAATCAATGAGATTGTGTATCTTGCCAACTATTCATAAAAGCTGCCACCTTGCACAATCTACCAAACCTAAACTAGAACTGCTCGAAATAATCAACAAAGTTAAGAAGGGGCACCATTTGTTTATGATGTGATTTCTACCCTTGCCAGTTTTTCATGAAAACCGATACCATTCCTCCTCTTGCCTTTCACAATAAAAATAAATACAAGGACTAGAAATAATCCATAAAGTGAAAGAATGCCCAGGCACTATAAAGAATGTAAAGTCAGGCACGATGCAATAACAGCCTATTGTATAAAATCAAATGGCCTTGTGTGAGTACATACAGTAAGTAAGTACCGGTACTAAACTAATTCCAAGCGATATATCATTGTTACCATCAATTTCAACACAGCATTCCATCATTACGCCTGCGTGTTGTGTTTGTCTACCCTTCATCATTTCTACCGAACATAACATTCTTAGACACCGTGTCAAGTGTTAAACACACATACACACAACGGCGTGCACGGTGATGTATGGCTCATTTGCGGCGTGATATGTTCTACACGCGGTCACTATACATCAGCCACTGATGTTGCGCAAACGGGTCCATTTGATCCTCTTTGGCAGATGGATCCAATCGGCCGTATTGGCCTGTGACAGAAAGCAATCTAACGGCAGCCTCATTGATGATGATGAGTTCTGTTCCATTGCGCCCGAGATCCAGTCCAATTTCAAAAACAAATTCAGCCATTCATCTTCCAAATAATTGTGGCACTTTATCAATTGCTCCCGGCTCTTTTATCTATCATTTCGATTGATGTGATCATTTTCCAAAATAGCCGTCTGTACCGAGTCTGGTCTTCAGACACACTTGCGTGGCTTTGCCGGTGTGTGAGTTCTTTGGCTTTGAGAGATATTAGTGAATGGAAAATGTGCTTTGATAAAGATTTTAGTTGACTCACAAAATTTTATAAAATGGTGACTCGGGAATATTTTCACAATTTATTACAATCTATCCATTTTGTACACGTTTCAAATTTGACACAAATTTGCTTTTTGAAGGACAATGAATGGTCAAAATTATCCTTAAATGGACTCCAACTAGTGCATTTTTGGGTTTTTGAGACTTTTTCTCTGTGAACTCATGATAAACCTGCCTGCCAAATTTCACCCTGCCAAATGAAACTGGCCTCGGGGGGCTAAATGGACATGGTCCGGATTATCATTCATGGCTGTGTGTGTTAAGTCAATTTTACTTTAGTGAGTGACATGTAATGTTGTTAGACCACTTTTTTTTTTGAGGATCTTTTCATTTGTTCGTAACAGAAAAATGCTCGGATGAAGGTGTGTGCGAAAAGTAGTCCAATCAAGTAGCTCAATCTTAAACAATATTTTTGTTAATATGAAATGTTTTCTTATTCTATATCTGGAATTTAGACAAAGCAAAAAATTTTGACTGATGTGTATATTTAAATGTTGAAGATTGGCCTGACTCTAATTTAAATTCCACCTGGCTTTGACCATCTTCAGCTAATTTGCATGCACATGTACGTTTGTCTTCAGTCAACACTTTCTTTGATTTTGTGCCTTCCTTTATTAAGATATTACATGGGCGCCGTGATCTGACAGATCCAATTTTTGCGTCGTTGTCAGCACCCAAACTACTTAGCATTCTAAGTGAATGCACGCGGGCAAAGATGAAACAGATGCGGTATTATATGACAGCTCTGTCATAAACTCCACTTTGAATAGGTGGAGGCGGAGGGGGGGCAGGGTCACAAGAGTTAAGTATTCTGTTTGAGAGAGATGTTAAATGTTATAGTGGGAGTTTTAATGTAATATCACATATTTGGTATATTAATTACAATTGATGTACATTTGTTTTGCTAATTCCATTGCCAAAGAGGGTGTATTTAGTGTTTGTTCCATCAACATGGCCGCATGCATGGGTGATAAAATCACTCCGTTTTCAGGACTTATACATGTTCACGTGACGGATCCGTGATCCATCATTGCTTTACGTTTATTACTCTCGACATTCTCTTTAAACTACTCGGGTCGTTTCACAAAGCCTGGCTTGAAAATATTTGCACTGTGGCCTTGCGGAGTGATTGATGCACCCGGGGAGGTACCGGGTTATTGTTATGGCTTTGCGTTTATGTGCAGGGGCTTGTGTCTGTTAAGCTAACCTTCTGTGATATGGAAGTATTCACTGGAGTGCATGTTTATTGATTTCATCTTCTTGATTAGTATGCATGCTGGATAGTTGTACAGTACATATATGTATGCTGGATCTGCACTCTGCTATTGCTCTTACTATGATAAAACAATTTTAATGTGTTATCTTCATCCTTACTTGTAATGTTGTGTTTGTAAAATAAATCTCAGAATGTTATAAAGTAGAGAAACGGGATTTTCATCAAACAATTTCTGATTTGTTGCCCTTGAGAACTGATTTACAAAGCAATGTTGGAAAGATAATAATAACTTCCAAAAATAAGATTCCAAAGATGATTCCATAAACATTTCCCATATGTAGCAGTAGTCCGGCTCGTCTCTTAAGAAACAAACTCATCAAGATGGCAAAAAATATTGCGCTTTTGCACATTCAGATAAATGCCAGCAGTTTGAGACAAGTAAACAAAGTCTCTTTTCTGAAGTAATGAGTAATAAGAGTTAAAAAAATACCTATTTCCATTTCTGCAAAGACAATGTTGTCACAGATACAATACCATCTGCATGGTCCAGTTCTGATCAAATTGCAGTCAAGGCAAAGTCCAAGGTAATACCCCTTGTGGTCCTTCCTTGCTCAAGAAATTATCACATCCGACAATTTGGAATTTGGCAAGAGAGTGCATATCATACCGCAATAAATTGGCTACCTTACACAGCTGTGGAAACGTATTACAAGAAGAGACGAAAGTATGCACTTGGTCCCACACCTATTATGCAAACTAATTTACTCATCTCACTTCAGTATGCTAATGCTAAACAGAAGCGAGAACTTGCTTCCAAAGTTAAACTTTTCCATTGTTGCCTGATCCCCAAGCTTCTCGTATCCGTGATTTCTTCCTCTAATCTCGCATCTTTAATCTTACTTCCTTGCGTTTGGTTCTCTCTCTCGCTATCCCCCTTTACCCCGCCGCCACTTTTACTTCCTTTTCCGAATACTTTCTCCACACGCCCTGGCGAGGGGAACATCCCTCGAGAATGAGCCAGAGACGGCGAAGGGAGAACGGTCGCCTCAAAGGAGCAGACCTCATAAAACTCTCTGTCACTTTGACTAATTTGTTAGTCTTATCGCTCTGTGTCCAATCGTCACCCCTCCGCTAGAGAGGGAGAGGGAAGGGGGAGGTAAAAATGGGGCAGTAAAGGTAATATAGCAGCCTGGCCATTGGGTGCATGGACCTCCATGGCAATCTATCTCCAGTCCAAGAAAGAAAAGAGGCTTTATGGAGCAGAGGATAACATGATGGCTCAATTTCTCATTCGTTTTCTGTCTCAGGGCCCCCCCCTAGACTCCTCCCGCTTCAAGTCCAACCAAAATTAAGCGAAGATAGGAGCATTATGAGCACGGGTCCACAGTCCCGGAATTGGATGGCATGACACTGCCAAAAGCAGGCGGAGCCTCTCGGAGGGGCCAGCACAGATAGAGAGAGATAAATAAATGTCAACGCTCCTGCCTGGTGGGCAATTACGGGGAATGAGAGGAGGGATTACGGAGACATAACCAAAAGGAAAACAAAACGCATAAGGAGATGCAGTGAGGGAATAGTGTGAGTCTGATGCGACATTTTTCGACATGCGTGACCTTAAAGCAAAAGTGTCATATAGATACCACGCTGGCTGGTATGAAATAGGCATCGAGGTTCTTACCATGACATTCTCAAATCCCCCAAAGCTTTCTCAGTGTCTAACTAACCCAGTTACTTCTTGGATTGTGATTCTTATAGGTCTCACAGTTCTTGGTTTGCATAGTTGTTGACTTCCATGTATTCGGTGTCAAATGGATTCCCACTCTCTGTGCCAGACCAATCCAGGGTTGACTACAACCTGGTTAACAAGGCTAAGTACAAAATTGGATAGATGAACTGTCACATTTCCTTTCTGTGAGTTTTCAGTGCAGATGACTTCACCCGATAGAACCCGTCCCAAACAGCATTAAATAGCAGAAGGGGTTCAGAGCTAAGAATAGGCCAAATCTTCCCGCTGTCCACGCATGTAGCAAGCTGTCAGAGCCTATTCCCTCTCAGTGCGACTCCACACTGAGCTCCGCTCGTGGGTTTCCCATCACTCGGATTCTAACCCCGTCTGCTCCAACAAACTCCGCCGACTGAAACTCTCCTGACTTCCTGGCCTGGTGGGGAGGCGACGGTGAACACACGCTCCAATTTGAGAGAGAGCGCCGTTCCCGCTGCGCTGGCCCTGTTTCTTCTTTCACGGCGGAATAAGGGGCAGGGTGTCCTGATGTGTGAGTGATGGGTGATGGAAGGTGTAATTTGGGACGGTACAGCAAGGCTTCTGCTCAATCTAGGAGCTTACCTGTCAGGGAAATAGGCCCTGAGGGAGATACTTATATTTTAAACCGGGTGGGTTTTTACGAACGACATATCTGAATGGATCCTGAAAGCTTTTTTTTTGGGAGTAGCACACATTTACTCAAGATTTGTTATGCTAATTTAAAAAAATCCCTCATTGTCATCAAGAAGAGAAGCAACTTGACCTGGATCTGCATACAAGCTGTGCTTTTTAATATTTCGCCAAAACCTTTACGAAAAGCAAATAAAGTTAAGCCCTGCGGCTTGCTCATACCCTGACCACATTTTGAGTGAAATTTTTTAATGGATATCTTTTAGCTGACAATGACAAAGGAAATCTGTAAAAGATGAAGTAGCCCCTTTTGTTTACATTTGGACCAAAATGATTCATCGTCTTATTACTTGCAAAACGTTTTCGTTTTAAGACCTATATTACAAAACTTTATCATGCACTGCCAAAACATGGACAGCATATACGATAGAAAAATAACGCTAAACATGTTATTGAATCAAAAGCCATTTATCAAGAAAACATATGTCTACTATCATAAGCTTGGAAAATGCTGCCGTAGATTATTGTAAAAGTCACCAAGGTTATTAAAAATGGTGCAAAAGATCGGAGCATGTCTCCAAACATTTGCAAGACATCAATCATTTTCTAAATTGAAAAATGTAAATTGAGAATATTAATTTCATGAATATCTTGTTGTTACTATTTTGATGTGCCATAATCATAATGTTATGAAATCATGTAAAGAATAATATTGTGCTTGCAAAAAATATGTTTTCTTTTTTTCCCCCAAAATGTTCAAATATGAATTTTACAACTGTGTCGTTAGACTAACGAAAGATTTATTCCCTTTAATACTTCATTTGGACAGAATATATTCACATTTCTATGAACAATCACCATAATTATCAACTATCAATAAACAGAAAAAGATTGAGCGATAGTCTCATGCAGTATTTTGCCTTCACAAAGAAGGATTCTCCATCTTATCAAGTGCCATCAGCTCTTTGTTAGCTTTCTAAGAAAAGTCAGTCAGCATTAAACACCTTTAATGAGTGTCGAAGGCTATAAATGGAACCAGCAGCTAAAATGAAACCACAGCCGAGCGGCAGGAATCATAATAAGACGGATCAAACAGATGTTGGCTTATTAAGGTGGAAATTTGTGATGGTTCTAAAAAAGACAAAGAAATTAAATCGCTATGTGATCAAATGACAAAAGTCAGTTTTTTCCATCGAGTAGATTTTGTTTCCACTAGTTTGTTTGCCTGTCTGGCGGTTGGATTGCACTGAAACGACCACCGTGGTTTTCAATTTTCCATGGAGATTGACACAAAATAGAGTTTTATTGGAAATTTCAGAGCTCAGCGGTAGTGCGCCGCGGCGGTATTTGTTTTGCTAGCCGCTGTTGAGCAAGTTCAACAGGACAGGGAAACCAAGTAAATCTTTTTCAAACCGTTTCCTGTGTAAGATCATCATTTTGTATTGTTTCCACTGTGACTTGGGGACTTGGCGGGATAGATGAAGGGCAGCCATTTTCTAGCAATACTCCTCACAGCTACAATACATTTTGTTGGCTACACAGATTAGCAACATTAGCATCTGAAAATGGGCATATCCTTGATTGCTTGGTGCTCAATAGAAAGTCTTAAAGTATTTCTTTGTAATTATTTTTTCCCCGTTTATATTTTCAAGCTGCTGCCGGGAAGTGACACACTTTGAAAGCTGCTGTTTAGGAATGATTAATTATACTTTTCAGTCTCGTGCATTTGCATATGGTTAATCAATTGATCAGTCGGGCTTTGTATTATTGATGACTTTAACAATCTGAATTGATGAATGCATCTCAGAGAGGCTCATTATCTGATATCGGCACTGCATCAACGTACTTTTTCTTCACTTTGTATGCCAGGTGACATTTTGCCTTATGGAGAACTTTTATATTTGTCATGCAGCGCCATGATTGGCGCAGCTGTTTAGGACTAAAGTGAGTAATGTGACTGGCTGAGAAGATTTATCATGGTTCCTTTAGATAAATACAACAGTTCACAAAAAAGACAGTTTAGGGTATGCATGAAGAAGAATCACCGGTGTGCCGATAACCTAAGAATACATTTGCGTATTAATAAAAGACGAGCTATTTCCCAGCAACCAATCAGAGAGCGTCTCCAGCTCCAGGTTTTCTGGGGCAGTTCAATTGCGATTCCCTTTCTTGGTACAATACATTTGCATCCACTCTTTTGGAACATTTTGTTTTGAAAACATTTATTTTGATAAGTTTATATTTAACTTATATGCACATACATTTTTGTTGAATCATTAAGGGGAGTTTTTTTTATTGTGCTATATTCAAGCACAGTTTTTATATTGAAAATATCAACTGTTAGAGTGGCGTAGAATAAATAATATTAAATCCATAAATAAATCAAATTCAGATTGTTTTAATTAACACTTGGGCCTACTACGCTACTGTATTTTACTATTGGCTATTGGTGATTCTTCAGCTGTACGAATTTTGAGACTGCCCTGCCCACAGTGCTTGGTTAACATTTTTCATGTTTTCAGACTGTCGTGCAAAATAGAAAATATATATAAATAATCTGTCCTTGTTGACTTTTTGTCTCCCTTTAGACAAAGCATGGTCAAGCATGGTCAAAGGCCAGCACTGACCTTGTCTCACTTTCTATCTGCTGCACTTGTTATCAATCAGACACGCTAAGACTGAAGCATCTGCATGCAAACACACACACGCACGCACACACACACACACACACACACACACACACACACACACACACACACACGCACACACACACACACACACACACACACGCGCGCACGCACGCGCACACACACGCACAAAGGCAGTAAAGTCCTTCTGTGGAACAATGCAAGCGAGCTCCACTCTTCCGCACTATAGTTTTTCCAACCCTCCATGTCTTAAACACACTTTTATTCATCATAAAATAATGAAAAATATAGATTCAATGCCGCAGAGTGGAGAGGGAAAAAAGACAAAAAGTGAATGTATAGACATAAAGCAAATAGAGCATGAAGGAGGGGAAATGTAGAGGGAGGAAGGGAGGGTTGAATGTTAAAAAAAAAAGTGGAAAAATGGCAGGGATGAGGAGAACGAGAGATGGCCTCTCTAAGTGCGCCTGCGTAGGCGCAGAACTGCGCGTTCCCAGGCAGGACAGCATGAGCTGCCTATTTGTCAGCATTGATCAAGCCATTAAGGGGCTGTGGAGGGAAGCATATTGGTTTTGGAGGCCAAAAGGGCACTGAGAGACAAATATAAAGCAAGACATGGACAGGGGGGGGGCGGCGGTTAGGTGGGGGGAGCTTCTATCCCCCGCAGCAAGACGTCTGCCAGATGAATAAGCTGGATGTCTTTCTTCCGAATGTTGATGCAGCTTATTTTGTATAGGCCCGGCGGGAAAATGCTAGAAATCATTTCACTGAGACTGGTTTTCACTGGTAAGTCTGATTTCATGTCTATATCTGATATGCGGTCTGTCTCCTGTGTGGGATGTGTGAAAGAGACTGACATGGAATATGGATAAAAGCCACACACACATTACTTTAGAGCAGTGATGTCAAACTCATTTTTGTCGCGGGCTGCATCATAGTCATAGTTTCCTTCGGAGGGCCATTACGACCATCAACAAACTGATGAATAACTAAGTTTGAAACCGGAGACTGTTCAAATATTTTGAAAACATCAATGGTAACAAAAATTGCTATCAATGTATATTTTTTTTATAGTAAAGCCAATTTGTAACTTTAGTTTTGACAGATGAAGTTGATACACAATTTGTCTTCGGGGGACACATAAAATAATGTGGCGGGCCGTATCTGGCCCCCTGGCCTTGACTTGGCCACCTATGCTTTAAAGAGACAATGGTGACTGTAAAAAGCAACGGGGGAAAGGGGGGTAGACATTTTTGCTTGGTCGGATAAGGCCACTTTATTTTCATCACCATTCACAATAGAATCAAAGATGGCTGCATTGGAAGGTACCAATGCAGGATGGCGACAAGAGCAAAAATCGGTATCACTTGGACTACGTAGTGTAAATCCATCTTTAGGCAGCACGCGTCACTGTGACACCAAAATCCTTATTAGCCAGCTTCCCCAGATAGACCAAATGTGACTCGTCTGGATTTTGTGTGAGCAAGGGTGAGTGGTTGGTGGATGCTTGGCCCAAGGGGAAGACAGGCTGCCTCTTCGCCCATTCTCTGATGAATTCATATAATTAACTCAGCCTTGATCTGTTGGCTAATCCTGCACTCTGTAATAAGGGATTAAAATGTCACCTAAGACACCTGCTGTTATTGAGCCCAAAGACTTTTTGTGATACTGTCAGGGAGGGTTTGTAACATTCGCAAGGGGACAGTACTAGGAGACGGAGCTACTGCTATAAGCATGTTCATGTTAGCAGTGACTCAATAGTTGGCCCAGAAATTGCAGCAACAGACTTGCTCTGAAAAGTCTCGGTCAGAGTCAGTGAAAAGGGACAAGAAAGTAGGACATGCTGGAAGGTGTGGGAGTTTACAGACTCTTTCTTGCGCACTCTCGCTATGACCTCCTTGGACCTAGCCAAGGAAAAAAAAAGGAAAAAAAAGAACCAAGTGCCAATTGGTTGGCAAACTGCCCGAGGACCGACAGGCTCGCTCGCTTTGTCTGCCTGCCGGGCACCTCCACTCTGTTGCCTAGCAACCCCAAGTGTACTTTTGGTACGACTAATGACTCTTGTTGTAGAGCGGTGGGGCTCAAGGCCACTAATGAAGCTTCTTGGCCAATCGTTGGCTCTTAAAAGTCGCAGAAGCTGACTGATCACAAAACGAAGAGATCTTCCCAGCTTCAGGCTGTCCTTAAATTCTCATGCCAGACAAACTGTGACACTTTTATATTTAAAGCAAGTACCGTACATTTAACACTTTGAGTGCTACAGTTGACCTACATTAGTCCTGATGCTTGACGGTTGCATAAAACAAAGACCTTTATCCGAGAAAGTTTAGACTGTGGACTTTTAGCAACCGGCCATAGCTGTTTTTGTGTATGAAAATGTCTCAGTACCAAGTAGAGGCGATCTGATGAGGTTTCAGATCAACTTTTCAATTTCAATAAATGTGTCTTGGGAAACATTTATAGCCTTCATTAATATCGCTGGGCGAGTAAATTGTGTGCCCTGGGTGTCGCCATGTACTTTGGATCTGAGTCGATCCATGCCAACCAGACTCAAGTCTATATTTAGCTCTATGGTCCCGGCTCATGTCAACCACTGTCAAGTGCTGCACTGCCTCGAGGCTCGACACCCACCGTGTGAGAGTGATCTGAGCGGGCAGCGCCTTGTGCCGTTCATATGTCGTCGGCGAGACGGACCCACAAGTGACAAAAGAAAAAGTAGGAAATATGACGCATGTGACCTGGATAAGCAAGGAGCTGCAAGAAAAACTCTAGCTCAGGAAGAACAAGTAGACCTTAAGTGCTATTGTGTTCCTGAGTCGAGAGGAACAGGAAGAGTGAGCACCAGGCCAGAAAGGACCTCTGCCTGGAGGTGCGGGAGTGGCTGATGTAATAGCATTAATCTCCGAGTGCCATCTGACACCCGGTGTGGTGCCGTCATTGAAAAGTGCGAACTCTGCTGAACTGTGAGGGGAATTTGGGCATCTCTCGAGGCGGCGCCCTGCATTAATTAAACCCACTGGCTGGAATTTTTGTGTTTAGCTAACAAAGTACTCATTACACACCAGGGACTACCTTTCGCATCTTCAGGCTCTTGATGAAATAAGTTGGCCTCATTGTTACACGCTAACAATTCCTTCTTTTGTTTTCTCTCTCCAGATGAATCGGCCCATCCAGGTGAAGCCAGCAGACAGCGAAGGACGGGGAGGTAAATAACCTCAAGAAAAAAAAAAACATTGACACACAGTGGTAAAAGCACAATCCTTAATATTCTCCTCTCACTTGAGACGCACTGGGAGTTAGCAGCACGGTCCGTAATATAGGTCACTTGCTTCTATTGACTTCCCATCTGTGCCAGCAAAAAGGGGGCTGTCGCGGTTCACAGTCACCGCGAGCGGGTCAAAGACAAGTGAGAGGAACACGGCGGAAAGACGAAAGAGGATGGAGAGCAATAAGTAGACACACTGAACCGTCTGCTTGAGGCTTCGGGGGAAAAGGCGAGACAAAAAAAAAAAAAAAAAACAGAAGACAAACAAAATTGAAAGGAAGAAAGAAACACTGAGCTGGACAATTTCAAGACGCTATCTTGAGTTTTGTGATTGAAAAGAATAATAAAATAGAAAATTTGGAGGGAATGTTCAGGTGTTGCTAACCATAAATTCGTCATCACAAATCTATTTTCCTCTCGATATCTGGCACCGACTCTCACAATAAGGCCTGATGACTGACTGCATCATTTCCGTGACGACCATCACAGGAGGTTAACGCAGATGAAGCCAGTTAAACATGCGCACACTGGGTGGCATAGGCTCTAATTGAACCAGTCAGCGTCTGCTTAAATTTCAGACCGAGCCACGTCGGTGATTTATCCGCCCCGAGTGTGAATCAAATGGCTCATTCCCATCGGCGGGGTAGACCCCCAAAGCGAGTCTTATTTTTGTCATGGCGGCACTTTAATTAACGGACATCTAAAAAAAACGGGCAAAGTCTGACCGACAAGGCTTGTGTGAGAGCCAATTGGCATTCTCACCAAGATAAATTAGATCTCTAGCCTTAAGAGGGGAGGATGGATGGATCCCAATATCAATTACTACTCCTCTTTCACCGAACGGAGACATACAGGCGTGAATGATACGGAATACAGACGGCTCTTTGGCCGGCACATCTGTCGCTCGTCTGTTAGATGAAGTTTCTATATGGGAGGACAGGCTCGCTAACAGAACGGATTGAAATAAGACCAAGCCGACAGGCCCCAACAGAGATATTGAGCTTTAATGGCAACAGGAAGTCGGCTGGCCAGCAAGGGAAGTAAACCACAGTCACGGCTGACAATGAAATGAGATTTACTATGAAGCTGTGCGGTTAAAGGGAAATAGACAGCCCAGGCTGACAAAGAGAAAGAGGAGCAAGGATTCATTTGTGGAAGGACCAGTCAGGTATAATTAACAGTGAGAGACACTAGATTGTCATTTGGAACATTTGCACCTTCAGTGTGAAGTCACAGTTTTTTGGAATACGTCACACGGCAAAGAATAAATATGGGTCTTCAAATGAGTTCTAAAACTGTGGGTTTACCTAACATTTAAGCAAGGGAGGGGGGGTCATCCCCCCTCTTTTATCAATTGTCTCTCTCTTTGCACGAACCTGTCTGATCTGAACAAGTGAAGAATGGAACCCGTACTTACTCGCACTACTGACAGCCCATGGGCGAACAAGCTATACATCTCTATTCAAAAGCTTTATTCCAAAATGGGGCAAGAATCAGAAAATGTCAACTCCTCTATCTATACTCTGCCCCTTTCTCTCGCTATAGCTTTTTTTCTTACGCCATCTTATTGGTACGCCAATGCGAGGAGAAAGATGAAGCAAGCGATAGTGAGGCCTGCCAGGTCCGTGGAGGAATTTGAGAGATAGAAGGCGGGATGAGCAAAAGGGGCCACGACAACAGCATGAAAAAGTTAACGGAGAGTGATAGAGGCAGCTGAGTGAATCTCAGTAGTAAATCATGCGAGAGCCGCCCCCGTTCCCTATCGCCCTTCTTGCCTCGCCCGGGAATCTTCTCCCCCTGACCTTGTCTGTGAAGAAAAAGATGGGAGCCAGATTATCTATGATTGGAGATGGTTATTATCTAAACACAATCTCTGAGCCAGGGTCCCACTACTGTCAGTTAGGAGAAAGCTTCATGATGAGGAGACTCGAGATGGCTCAGCATCTACTCTTGTGCGTCAATATGTACTTTTTCTTAGTGTGCCATTTTGGCTACAGATACTAAAGTCATTAAATGTGTGTCAGTACAGTTGATCCTTGCCCTCCTATTTTTCTGTGTTCCAACTGATGCATTCAATCTGTAATGTTTTCTATCGCACAAAGTGGAAAACCAATCGTCGGCAATGAAAACGCAGCATAAGTCAGCTGGGAAAGCTTCAGGCTAACCCCAAACAGGATAAGCGCTATAGAAAATGGATGGATGGATGTCCTCGTTGTTTATTAGCTCCCCCATCCGTTGGCTTTATTGGATGCTTATACAGTGCCGAGAGCACGGCGGCGCCTGGATTCTATTCCCAGCGGTCCGAGTGTGAGTCTTTTTAATATCTCCACGCCTTTTGTCTATCTCGCTGAAGGGGAAGTGTCTGCAAAGGGCTCACGTTTGTCCTTGCAAAGCCGTTCTTCACAAGAGTGACCCCAGTCAGGGCAGTCGGCAGATTGACGGGACCTTAAGATGTCGCGCCGTGTGCTGTCATAGCCGAGCCCAGCGGGCATGGGATAAGTGAGGGTCCGCTGGCTGGCACAGTCTGGCAGGCAACACGGGAGCGGCTGTCTGGAGGCACCTCATGCCGTCAGAGGACCGTGTTCCACTTTACATGCAAATGAAGCCAAAGTATCCCTCTGTGCCCCGAAACTACCGCCCAGCAAAACGCAACTGCGATGGGCAGTTTTGAGTACGAGCAGAACAAAGCAGAGATTGCACTACATCAATTAAAGCTTTGTTAACCGTTAATTTATCGAGCTTTGGGCGAGGGCCTTTGCACAAAAATAACGACAGGCAATTGGTTCCCGTCAACTCTTTTGCATGCAGACCAGAAGGTTGCAAGCCGTTGTCGGTATACAAGTGTGTCAGGTCTGCTTGTGAGAGTAATGCATTTGCATGTAAACAACGTGTTGTTGCATCGCAACACTGACAACTGAAATGTTTGTTTTTGTGCGATTATTTCCAGTCTGTATCCACGTAGAAAAAAAACATTAAGCAGGATGTTACTTTCATTACACTCATAATTAATCTATTAATTACTATACTTGAATCAGACACCGACTCAATGCAAGTTGTGACGAAGAGAAAAAAAATTAAAAACTCCATCAAGCGTTAATAATTATGGAAATGAAAAATAAGGATTCCGTCCAACGGAAAAGTTCCTTTTGGTTATCTGTGATTCAACACTGCTTTTCCCAGCGAACAACCTCATCGACTAGAACACCTCCAGAGAAATTTCTCGGAAAGATTGCTCATTCAAGAAAGCAGACGTGGCAACCTTGGAGAACTGATTGTCCCTCACTCACATTGGCATAAGCAGATTTTTTTTAAATTCTTTGTGACCTGGATGCTGGTTGGCAAATTTGTTTTAATTTACAAGCAGTTATTCCCAAAGGAAATAATGGAAACTGTTGTAAACAACATTTTGACCTTCATGACTGTGATGAAAGTATAAAAATATAGGGAGTTGATGGATAAAAAATAAAATAAACCAAAAGCTGACATTTTGTTGACGCACAACAAGCGTTTGATGTTAATGAAAGTGCAGGTTGCTGAATTTATCTTTTGTGGTAGCAGCTTTGAATGTATGGGGGGTAGGTCTTGGAAGGTGACTCGCTAAATTAAAAGATTACTGATAAAATCAATTATTTTTGCTTACTCGTTGTTTTCAGCATTTACTACTGGTCATTTTAGCTCGGGCAGAGTTCTGTGGACATAATCATAATTTTATTTTTTTCCATCACTTGTACCCTTCTGTGGTGTCATCACACACACAAAAAACACACAGGATCTCCCTCTAGAAAGTCAAAGAAAGAAGCTTTCAAAATCCCTTTTGACGCGCATTCATCCAAAGTCTCATGAGGTATGCCGAAGTCTCGCGGGATTTACTCAAGTTTTGAGGTATATCTCATCCGTGACAGCAGTTCGACTTCGGAAGTTTCCCGAGGAACTTTCTAGAAGCGTAGTCGGAACCATCTCAGCCATTTTTTAGAAAAAAAATATGAATCTGCCAATGATATTATGCAATGCAGCAACTATTACTATTATTAAAAAAATATTTGATACCCCCTCTAAAAGTCAATATAATTGCCAGTTTAAGTCGTAAATGGATTGTTTGGCTTATGCAGGGTCATTTTTGTAACCAGGTTATTTTAGTGTGTTCTGTTCTTTTATTTCAAAAGTTCACTTGCGGCCTTTTTCTTTATCACTAGGTGGAAGCGTACGGAATGCTCATTACCCCCCCAAAATGGACTTGACTAAAAAGCAAATGGTGCGATTTAATTCCAAACTGATTCCCATGGCCGTCACGCAATCGGGACACCGAGTAGATGACGCGAAACATAGCCCGACTCTCTATTCAAATAAACATTTTTTAACATTTTATACAGCCGTTCTGCGTACTTTCATGTGCAAACGCATCCGTTGGCGAGCCTCGCAGGCACACCAAAAATAATTAAGTAAATAACAAATTAAATAAATAAATAAATAAAAATCATGCTTCGCTAATGAGTCCATAAGAAGTGCAACTTCTCTGATATGCTGCCCGGAACATTACGCCGCATTCGAAAATGCACCCGGCGGCCTGGTAGGCATCTTTTATTGTCGGGTGCAGCTGTCCATGCTTTGTGAACACTTGCTACTACCAAGCCGCCTCGACAATAGCCAGCAGGCATGATGGGATGGAATGGTGAAAACAAAAGATATTTACCACAGCACAGTTATTCTTTTCAAAAACAGTCTTACCATAGACACAAATTGAAATATAGACTTTGTAGCAACTAGCTATTTGGCAAGAAAGAGAGAAGAGAAAGTGAAGGATTATGATAGAATACAAGTTGAATAGTATAGAGGGAAGGCGTGTGTAAAAAATCTTATAATATATACATAAATATATTTATTTCGATAATTATTTATAGATTATATATATATAATCTTCTGTGTAAAAAATCTCATAATATACGTATATATATATATATATATATATATATATATATATATATATATATATATATATATATATATATATATATATATATATATATATGTATACTTATATTTATAGATTATATATTATCCTATACAAATATAAGATATAATTTATAATATTTAATTCATAACATTTCATCATTATAATATTTATATATTTTATGATATTTAACATTTTATAAAAAGTCATATAATAAGAAAATAATAATATCATACTAAGAACAGTTTTCAAAGTGTTTCTGGATGTTTACAGCTTAGCAGAGAAGTGTTGTTTTTTTCAATTCATTTCCTGTTGCTTCTATATGAAGAGCCTCAAGCCTCTTAATGCAAATATACGGGTGCACATAAGGGCTCTCCATTTTTTTGCTCCTCTTCACTTTTAATGGATTACTCTTTAAAGTCGTGGTGTCATCCCCTTACGCAGAGGGTGCATTACATGATATTCATATTCATAAAATGCCAATTTAAAGTGCGCAAGTGGCCATGGGAGATGTGTGGTGGGGGGGTGAACTTGTAAAAATCCAGTGCGAGCAGCTTCAGAGACAGGTGCAAAGAGGACTAATTAATAGCAATCAATACTCGGGGCCAGGGCAGGCGGCTGGCCGGCGGAGACTCTCTCAGGTCAGGCAATGAAAAGATAGCAAGCACCAAATTCATTCTGCTCTCCCGGAGGATGGCTCTGAAGTACACTCACACTTCCTTTAATGCCTTCGCAGGGGTGTCATTTATTTTTGCGTTTGCCAGCACATTTGGAAAGTTCATTACCTCGCTCATGGCTTGTTAATTAGCCTTGTAAAGCCACCATTAGATCTCCTCGGGCCAGGACCAAGATGAGACTTTTTTTTGGTCCCACAACATTAGCACACAGTGGGGTGGGGGGGTTGTAAAACTGCACTCTGCCCATTTAACAGGGACCCCTCAGTGGAAATCTGAAAGATAGAGGAGCCTTCACGGCAAATTAGGTCACATGTTGGCTGGACAGGCTGTGGCCTTCCTTCATATTTCCTCTTCGCTTCCTTGAACAGAGGTCAGCTTCATTTACCCCAACACATGTTCAAGCCCAACGTCCCGGGATTGGCATTCGACTACATTTCCTTGATCGACTAATAATTTAAAGGGGACATTTTATGGAAAATTGACTTTTTAATTGCTTGCATAGAAACAGATCTCTGGAGTGCCTTCCCAACCCTCAAGTGTGAAATTAAACAACCAACTCATTTTTTTCTGTATGGTAGTGAGCTTTTTTTTTGTACTTTTGGCCCACTGTAACAAAACGGTTGAGCTCATTTCCATTCTAACCACCCCCACACACCTTTTCTGAATGTGTAGTTCAGATAGTAGTTCACTAAATTATTATGATAAAATATAATAAATATATTATTAAATGTAAAGTCTGCCTTCCTTCATCCCTGTTTGTAAACAGGATAGGCTAATCAATATGGATGCATGTATAATATTTTTTTAATAGAACATTTATATACTATATTATATAATACACATAATATAATATAATATAATAGAATAGAATAGAATAGAATAGAATAGAATAGAATAGAATAGAATAGAATAGTTCTTCTACTATACTACTATAAAACTTAAAAAATTAAAATTATTAAATCAAATATGGCATTTAACTTTTTGATAAAAATACCCCCAGTCCACATGCTATCCACATCCACAACCCAGCTAGACACCAGCAGTACAACAGCAGCAGCCGACCGAGCCCATCAGCCGCCGGAGCCTTATTGATTATGCAGGTGGTCATTTGTGTGGCCAAGCGGGTAGCGCGCACGTGTCTCATTTGAACTTTACAGAGATGGAGCACGATCGGATTGCCTCGCCGCAAAGGCGGAGGCTTTATTTTTGGACCAGATGCATTTAATGGGGCCTGGCAGGTACAGGAGGCGTCACATCTGTTGAGGCCCGGGTGACGCTCTCGCCATCCTCACCTCCCCACCAACAGCACACCTCATCGCTCCGTACCAGTCAAATGATTCACGTGGAAGATCAACAGTGTCATCCGCAATAAAGTTCTCTCCCGCTCGCTGCCGCTTTCTATCAGTGCTGGGGACGGGCTCTTGCTTGTAACCATTTTCTTCCACAACTCAGCCGAATTGGAGATGAATAATGCAAAAGATGTAAAATAAGATGAACGCTCTGTCTATACCAGGATAGATTGGGAAAATTAATCTCTCCGACTTTTCAAAATGATAGTGGAGTACAACTTTTATCTTGCTCTTGAAAAGAACACATTTATTAACAAGCTGGATTCGTTTTAAAATAATAATAAAATAACAACAACAAACCCTTCTAATTTTGTTGGAAACCTGTTGTCCATGGACAATAAAGGCATTTTAATTCAAATTCTAATCACCATGCTTGTGATGATTGTAATTCTTACAATAAGTAAATAGACTCAGAACGTGTTCACAAAACTGATTATTTCTTGGTGCTTTTGTTATCCAGCCTTACTCATAATTATACGCAATAACAGAAGAATGTTATTCAGTCTAACTGCACATTCCAATAGCTCAGTGTTTATTCTTTCTTCCACTCTAATTGTCTTGTTGGTGAGAAGTTTTCCAAAGTTGTCTCGCACAAGCAATAACATTACTTATAGTAATAGCAGCAACAATAACATCAGCACGATAAAAAAAATATTTGCTGGGCTAATGAAAAAGAAAAACAACAATTTGGCCGACGACTTGGCAACCTTGACATATTTGGCTACTTGCAGTTCCAAATTGCGATTTTTACGACAACCTGTCCAGGCAGTAAACTAATTAGGCGATTAAAACAATATGTGAATTGGACCCCAAAAAAAATCAGTTTATTAACGTACTTCTGGTTAACATCGGTCAGTATTACTATAATTTCTGGACTATAAACCGCACCTAAATATAAACCGCACCAGCGAAAATTCGGTTTTGTTCACATATAAACCGCACTGGACTATAAGCCGCAGGTGTTTAATTTCCATATAAGAAAATGCACAAATTATACAATATTGTCAAAATCATGAATCCATAGATAAGCCGCACTGGACTATAAGCCACAAGGTTCAAATCTTGTGCAAAAACTAGTGGCTGATAGTCCGGAAAATGCGGTATCTAGGCACTACTGGGAAAAAAGGAAACTGGTAGTTAATAAATGGAAAAAGTTGTCCTGTCCTTGGTTGAAATGCACAGCTCAGCACAACAGACATGACTAAAGTCGGGGGCAGTGTGGGGGAGGGGGGCTTGCACGAGCACCTCTCGGCTCAGCAGAATGCTACCATCAGCCGATGTTTTTCCCTCTCTTCCGATCCAGAAGACAGGAAGCTGTTTGTGGGGATGCTCGGCAAGCAACAGAGCGAGGATGACGTCCGGCGGCTCTTCGAGACCTTTGGCCAGATCGAGGAGTGCACCGTCCTGCGGGGTCCTGATGGGGCCAGTAAGGGTCAGAGCACACACACGTGGTCCCTTGTCATTCCTTTCGCGTTTCAGCCGCCTCTGCTCGAGCATCCTTGAGGCAGCGTTACTCGCTCGCTCGCTCTTTGTCACGGTGCTCCCACACTTCTTTCCTTTTCCACTCTACTCCATTTTCACTCACGTCTTACTTCTTTTGTACCAGCTCATATCTCCCCCTCCCCCACCTGTTATCTGAAACAACGTGTTTTTGTTCCCCACATTGCCATCATCCCTCCCCGGGCGACCATTATGCCCTGCTGTAAATAAACCAGCCATGCTCTGTGTTTAGCTGCACTCACTCTCGATATAGCAGAAAACATATCGTATTACATCGGGGGGGGATTTTTTTTTCCAAGTTTTCACCTTTTTGAAACCACTAAAATCTATTTGGCAAAGGATTTGGAGTCGCATCTTTAGGGATGTGGGTTTCGGAACCCTGGGGTTACTTTTTAAATCCTTCTATGACCAAATGCAAGAAGCAGAATTTGCGTCATGCGAACTGACATCTGGTTTAGTCAGGATATTCCAATTATTCCGTAATTTGACCTTAAACCGCTTCAATAAGTGAGAATACGTCATTGAATTGAGTCTTCAACCATGCATGCACAAACGCCTCAAATATTTGCTACCTTTGACAAGATGTCACACGGCAACAAAGTGAACCACACGACCGGTGCAAGCGGTTCGATAAGCATCTGTAAGCCGTGACGTGTCCATCTATACGATGACGTGTGACGGCAAGGCAGCGTGAGAAAACGCATGCGTTCTCTTGTTTAATCAATAAAAAAGGCTCGCTGGTATCGAACGGCGGGTCTTTCAGCGTCGACATCGCTTGCCCTCGCTGTTAATCCCAGCTCTTTTTCTTTGTGTCCCCCAAATACATTCATCCACCCCGTCAACTGCTTGCTTCCTACTTTTCCATGCCTCGCTTTTTTCCTTCCTGTCTGCTCAGATGCCTCGGGCTGATTGACAGCACATAAAATGAAATCGGGCCGGTGCCGGCGTGTTCGACAGGAGCAATACTTTGGCTCCTTTTCACCCTCCTCGCGAGTCCTCTCTTTCCTTGTGCGCCATATGTTTCCTCTAGCGGCGTTCGTCTCGCACTCGTTACTTCCCTCTCACTTGTTCTTCACTCCTTCCATAGCGACAAAAAAAAAACTGAATATTAGCAGTACAGTGTAACCTCCAAATGTCGAATGGCCCAAAGTCATACAAAAGTTCAGCTAACACGTTTCAAAAACTTGAATGTGACATCAGCAAATGTCATGAGAGTTCAACACACCGAGCAGCGAATGAAGTCTTTTAATGGGTTTTTGGCAATTTATTTTACCTAGCAACAAGCTCTGGATGAACCTAATTCAAATGAAGCTGACTTTTGAAATTGACTGCACTATCTCCACCAAGATACTGTTATGTTGATGTCAATGTGCACTTCTCAGAAGCCTTTCAGCACCGCCCTCGTCGCCCGATAGAAAGACCGAGAATTTCAAACCCTCCTCACCCTCGCCGCAGCGATTCTCTAAAGTACTGGCAGCGTTTGCCGCCAGAATTGAATAGAGCCCCGGGTTGTCAGGAATAATAGAGAGACGGCTTTTAGCTCTATAATTAAGTTGTGTTATAAATGTCACCCATCCAGCCAGATGGAATTCATGCATACATATTACTACCCAGGGAATTCAAAAGGCACTGGCGAGATCCCTTCGCTTGAAAGCAATGCAATCTCCTCGCTGCGTTTGCCCCGACTCATTCGGAGATGTCAAATATGAAAAAAAAAAAATCAACACGTATGCTATAATTCATGAGATTCTGGCACTTCCATTTAATTGGAGATGTTTTTGTGCGGCATTCTTCCTGGGCTGCACATAGGGACAAAAGTCAGTGGATGTTTGATATGACAATGAAACTTTAGAACATGAGTGGGAATCTTTTTTCAGAATTCACTTCAACCAAGGCTCAAGGATTTATCGTATTTTCTGGACTATAAGCCGCTACTTTTTTGGACAAGCTTTGAAACCCGCGCCTTATAGTTCAGTGCGTCTTATCTATGGATTTTTATGATATTGTAGGATTTGTGCATATTCTCTCTCTTATATATGGAAATTAAACATAAAAAACACCTGCGGCTTATAGTCCAGTGCGGTTTATATATAAACAAAACAAGAGTTTTCCCCTAATTTTAGTTTATATTCGGGTGCAGTTTATAGTTCAGAAATTTCGGTACATACAACATACCAGAATAATAAAACTCAGTTGAAAACTGAGTTCCACCGCCTGTATTTGTTTCTAAGAATCGCCTGGTCGGCCAGACCAAATATTCTGACGGGCCTCACTGGCACTGAGGTCCACCCGACCCCTTGTTGGAGAAACAACCAGACTCTATCTTGCCCTTCAAAACCACACTGAACCTAATTTTTTTTTCAATTCTTTTCCTACTAAAAGTCAAATTTGTTTGCTCTTTCAAAGGCAGACTTCAAGTCACAAGCATCTTTCAGTCAAACAAATGAAGACCCTTCCTGCCTTGAACCCCCTAGAGAACATTTCAAATGAAGTAAAAAAGCGGGCGAACGGAATCAAAGTGTTCTTTGACGTGAGCCGTTCCCCTCTGTAGATCTATTCAGCTTTAAGGACATTTGACACAACAACAAAACACACATGGCCTTTTGCTGCTCACTTGAATCTCTCCACACAAACAGTTTGCGCTGCTTTTGTAGTGGATGGAAAGCCTCAGGTGAAAGTGGATTTTGTCTTCTATTGATTGGGGACACAGTGCTAGAGTCCTAAAGTTTTGAAAGTTTTGATTTGGTAAAGTTAGAGAAACAATTACCTCCAAAGTCGGACACGATATTTTTCAGGGATGCTGTCATACCTCGAATACGTGCGGATTTAATAACACTCATCCATCCATTTGCCTAGCATATATTTTTCATAGGGATAAAATGGAGGCCATTACAGATGACTTGAAGCAGGAGGCGTGGTAAACTCTTTAGTACATTCCCATAAATTGCATTTCAGGTTGTACAGTTGTCATTGCATTTGTTCACTTTCGAGAGAGAGAAAACAAACAGTAAACCCTTTTAGCTGACATCCCGCATGATTTAATTATGTCTTATGTGATGTCACACATAATGACAGTTTGACTGAATTTAGCTTTTAGTGGTCTGTTTTTATAAATTGGAGGCGGCCATTTTGAATATTGGAGATTTCCATCCATCCATTTTCTCTACGACTTATTAGGGTTGCTGGTGAGCTGGAAACTCCTCAAGTTGACTTTGGGGTACACCGTGGAAGCTAAAACTACAGTCAAATCATGAAGTGACTCCAAACAAACTATTTCAAATCCGATTTCCAGACATCTCCCGGGTGATCAGCTCAGGAAGCGTGCGCCCGGTTCTGTGAGCACCGCTGTTGCTCGATTAATGAAAAGCAGCTGAATAAATCCTCTAGGTTGTTAATTAGATAGCCTTCTAAAGTTAAAACATGAACGACCTGAGGCCAAGGATAAAAATAGGATAGAACAGAGTAGTCAATGATGGTAAAGCTGATTAATTCAATGCCGTTTCTAAATGAACATTCACATTCATTTTTATTTTAGTGCACCACATGTTGTAAAAGTGCTGTACAGGATCTCTTTGTGGTTTAGGACAAGCATATGGAGGTCTGGATGTGCCAAAAGTGGTAAAATGTCATTTTAGCGCACTTTGACCTCATTTCAGCCGACATTGAATGCTGAACGAGCAGTACCATATTTTCCGGATTATACTACTTTGCACAAGCTTTGAACCCTGCGGTTTACATTCCGGTGCGTCTTATCTATGAAATGTTCACGATTTTTATGATATTGTATGATTTGTGCATATTCTCTTACATATGAAAATAAAACATTAAAACACCTGCGGCTTATAGTCCAGTGCGGCTAATATATACGACCAAAACAGTATCTTTCCTGAATTTTACCTGGTGCGTCTTATAGTCCAGAAATTATGGCATTTCAACTTCTTGTTGATCAGAGATGATCACCAGCAGTTATGAGGTTGACTTCTGTTAAGTGTTTGAAGTTGTCTTAAAACCCAGTGCACCCTAGATATGGAAATTTATCAAAGCAGACCTGTTTATTGAGACTGAGCCTGATCGTCCAAAAAGTACCGTCAGAAGATTATATGATGATCTCAGTGGGAATTTTTGTGGATCAAAAGTCCACACAATTTTGAAGCAACACTTGATCACGTGACTAGCATATCTAAACCTCACATGCATTCATATTATCCACTTGAATCACCCTTAATATCGTTTGGAACATTGATCCAGCAAAGCTCCCCGACACTGCTGCCGACACTCATTTCTCTTGTGTTCTGGCCAACTTCTCATGTTGACTCTTCCTTCCTGAGCCTTAACCACACAACAGATTTAAAATGATTCCAACGTCCTTCGAGGCAGAAAAAAAAGAGCCGTCCCTGCCCAGATTGCCTCCTCTAGCATCACCGCCCAACGTCTTAAATTTGAGGCGAATGACGATTACGTCGGATAGGCCGATTATAAGAGCGTGCTATTGTCGCGCTAATCTCCTTTATGAGTGACTGCACACAAATCACAATGTGTAAATATTAAACAGATTAATATTCACAAACAAGTCTGTGGAATTAGTGCTGCCGGGGCGAGGGACGGGATGTTCCAGGCCGCTAATGCCTTTAGCGACGATCCCAACACACAAGTGACCAGAATATATTTATAGATTAGATAATGTGAAGACAATAACTGGTGATTTTACTTTAATAACTTGATAAATCCAAAGACTGTCTGCCTGATGTTGTTTCGCCTTTTTGTGTGTGTGTTTACAGGCTGTGCTTTTGTCAAATTCTCCAGCCACGGAGAAGCACAGGCTGCCATCAACAGCTTGCATGGTGGACAGACCATGCCTGTGAGTAAAACAATCTCTCAACACGTAAATAACAGAATTAGCTCAAGTACTGTTACAAATACATCAAATTTTAATGTAGGTCATATTAAACTTTCACCTGCTACTCGGGCTTTTTATATCGCGCCCGTTGCTCAGCTTTCCTTCAGAGAGTTGCGGTATGAGTCTGGAGGGAATATTGTATGTGTGTTCACATCGATTGTGAAGGCAGACAAATCGAGAACCAGAGGCGGGTCGGTCCCCTTGGCGGAGGGCCACTCCTGTCGGCTCCCCTTATAAAATTACTCTTGGCAGGCAGCGGCGGCATCCATCAGACATAAAGTGACCCGGCCCAGCAGAGAGGAAATGAGTGGGAAAATGGAGTATGAATCAGGAGTTTTGGGACACTTTCTGCTCACTTTTGTTGACACGTTTAATAGCCGGACGAGTGAAATTTTGGGGAGAGAGTGGACAAAGGTTGTACACTATGAACCGAGAAAGTTAAGTATCCAAGTCATGAAGTCAAACTGGATTGGTAGAAAAAAGGTAAATTGTAAAGAAAAGATTATGTCGTGTATGATATATGTCTAATACAAAAATCGTCAACAGACACGACATCGACATTTTTCACTGTTGGCATAAACAAAAGATACTAACAGTCAGCATCGGCCTTCTTACAGTGCATGTCTTCTTTCATGTCTTTACACTTGATCCGTTCTTTCTGCATCTATTCAAACTAGCTTCTCAGCAAACATATCGTCTTTCCATTCGTGTCGTACAGAAGATACGATGACTGCACACACGCCGCCGTATGCAGCCTTAAATGCGTCCCACTGAGACGCTGTGACGCAAATGTCTTGTACGGGATGTTATTTACGGGTAACGGTTCAATCGGCGGTCAAAGGATGATGCTGAGGCTAATGTGAAACACTTCTTATATAATTCATGCAAATGACAAGGATGAGACTTTGATCGGAGGGAAGTTGAAGCGGACATATTGCTAGAAACGTATAACGTCATTTAACCGATAAACAAGTATAGCCTTTTAATTTGCACAAAAATTACATGTTTGATTAGTATGCTTCACAAGAAGGGACAAACTGCTTCCTTGAAATGAAGTGGAAATAAAATATGAAGAGCATAAATGAGCCTCAAGCATCCGATTTCAAATTACAACAAAATCACATTTTTAGGGCTGGCATATGTGTGAAATGAGTGACGTTCATGTCAGTTCACCCTCCAACTAAATATGCTGTTTAACCTTTAGTGGGATTTTGTACTTAATTGTCATAAGGGCTTGTTGATCTACAAAGTGCAAAGCGGGATGACGGCGTGCGTGGGGGCGGCAAGAGAAAACAGTGCGTGCAAAAGCATGCGTAAGTATTCTCTTATCACAAGGAGATAGGACTGTTTTTCCATGCAGGCTAAGAGGCCTTCGTCATAAGATAAATGCCGCTCTTAACCTCCTCCTGAAAATGTAAATGAGTGTATAATTTGGGGCTTTATGTTGAAGAGTGTGTCGAGCAACAGTGAGCAACACATTTTGGGAGATTGGCTATGCAGGTCATGCTTGCGATCGAGGATGTAAAAAAAAAAGTTTTTCTATATAAAATAAAATAAGAGAATGAGACAAATCATTCCAATTTAAGCAAAAAAAAATACTGTGACCTATAAACTGTATAACCACCACCACAAGAAACATGTAGTGGGGGGGCAAGCATAATTCAGGAGGTCTGCAAAACCTCCCAAAAAATTAACAAACCCCAAAGTTCTTCAGAAAACACTCAAATTAAAAAAGAAAATCCAGAAAAATCAGAAAATACCGAAAAGGTTGATTATCTAGCCTGGCACATAAGCATATTTCAGAGGTGGGCAGTGCCCCCGTGTCCACCCTCTAGGTCCGCCAGTGACTATGAGGAAACACCACACCATTTATTTTTCAGTATTTACTCATATAAACAAAAATCTCATTTGGTTGGTTGGACGATAGAGATGCTCAAAAAGCAGTATGACAAACCCTTGAGGCCAATCCATTTTTTGTTTGAAGAAAAAAAATTAATTAACCCTGGTGCAGTGTATTATAGATGAAAGATACAAGTGCAGTTATTGACTACTTAATAGCAGAAGAACACGTGGAAAGGTAAAAGGCTTCACATAAGACGTAGCACCGACGGAAAAATAGCCCGCAAAAGGACCATCACGGCTGAATTATGACTTCAGTTTAGCCAATGTCACCGAGCGTATATTAAATATTTAAAACACTTATCAAGGGAGGTTTCAAGGCGGCAACTAGACGGGTTGGTTAACAAGTACGTCAATAATGTTGACAAGCACTCTCCGGAGTTGAGATTGATCTGCAAAACAAGGTCAGGTTATTAAGGTGGCCTACCTAAACTGTTTCGCTAATATTTTTGCCCGGCTCTTATGAACCCATTAGGCCTTCATAATAGTGTCGGACTCATGCCATTTATCAGTCTACCTCCACCGCTGGCAACAATATTAAGTCGTTACAACAAAGCAAGGACAAGGCTGTTGTAGTGGGCTGCGCTGTGCGAAACATTAGTTGTCCTTTTGCTTTTCTTTCGGTAGGGTTTAGCAGCAAATGCACTTTAATGGGAACTGTGAAGTTAGAAGGTGTTTTTGTTTGCTTCGACGTGATAAACTGCACCGCACGGGATGGTGTTTATTTGGGAATTGGAAAATGGGGCCACGAGAACCGGAAGCTGTCGTCAAGCGGCAGTTAATTATGAATCCGATATGCTTCCAACTCGCTCAAACAAGGCCGTGTAAGTATAAGAAATGATGTACGGCAGGACAAGCACACACACACATACACAATCTCTGGCAAACACTCACTCTTCACACACTTCACTGATGTGCTGCGATAAATATTTACGAATGCTTCCTGGCAGCCATGAAACCAGATGTGATTTACATTTCATTTTTGAAATACACTGAAAGAGTGAGGGAGAGAAATAAGTCTGCTTAACTTTGTGCACAGAGTTCCTCTAGAGGTTTTCTACTCATGTAAACCGTGACGAGCAAAAATCAAAACTAAATAATGATTATACTAATTAGAATTAGATTGATTGCCATATTTAAAAAAATAAATACATTTACAATGACCTACATGGTTCATCCATCCTCCCTTGCCGTGAGTGTCGAGAATCTTTTCCAGGCTTCTGTACAGTTCTGTCGTACATCTGCAGCCTTGGCAATGCTGGCGGTAGCTCGAGCCAGTCAGCTGCTTGAGCTGTGCAGCAGATGAACTGTCCACGGCAGCAAATGGCTGCACAAACAGACTTTGGGCTGATGGACAGCAGCCATCCAAAAAGTTCACTAATACACTTTATTAACTAAATCTCCCGCCTCTATCCCTGCACCTGTTATCCTCTCTGCACCCCAATTCCAGACTTGCTCCCAGATTAATAGGCACCCAACTACGAGTATGCCTCAGATGAATAGGGAATTCGGTTAATTTGGATAATATCGCCGCCACATGTCGTCAGCAACCGTCCAGCAGGACGCATGATTCGGTGTGCCGCTGCCAGCTGTGAGGTCTGCATGAACATTGAACAAAGAATCTCTTAATGTTTTCCGTCGCATCTGCGTTACCTGGCACTGGCGTACAAAACCATGAATAAGCGTGACGCCAAATAATGGCACAAAATATATTTATGGAAAAATATGCAAACTCTGTGTGTGCTGTAACAGAAGATGCAAAAAAAAAGATTAAAAAAAATCGACTTAGTCTTTGTACTTCCGACCACTGCCAAAATTAAGTCCCGCATTTAATTTACGTCTACTCCAGACTGCAGGTGTTTCCGGAATTAACTCAAATGACAGTCAGTCTCGGTTGAGTCATGCTAAAGAGACACGCGTGTGGCAGAACTTCAAAATAGAACGCGCCAAGGGTAAGGCAAGCGGGCGGCGAGCAAATTGTCGCCATTGTCATGTTGGCTGTCACGGCACGGCTGACAGGCCCCATGGAGCCTCAGCGGCGTTGGCAGCGACAAGAGCGTACAGGTGTGTGTGATAGTCGACTCGTGGATTAATGAGAGATAAGACCGAGCCAGAGAGCATTGTCGTGGCAACGTGTAGGGCAGCTAACGTCATGCCGAGGTGTTGTGGAATTTCAAGCTGTGACATACTGCATGAGATTTTGGATGTCCTCAGTTTGAATCGAGCGACTCTAGCACAGACTTCGACATAGAGGCAACATTTTGGATTAGTTCAGGCTTGACTTTTTTGGATGGACATTGGACAAAATATTGCTAGCGGAAAAAAAAAACGATTAATCGTTTTTTTTAGTTAAATGGGTTTGGAGGAAAGCCACCAAACATATCTGACTTTAGTGTTTTCCAATCTTCAGTGAATCAAGACCCGAGTCACATTAGAAAAATCTCCATCATGTTTCTGTCTTGAAACGAATGGTCACTCCCAATCAATCAGTTTACACGATTAATAATTTTCCCCAATCACCACTGTATCGGAAATGTTCACCTTGTATATTGTCAAAGAAATCACAGGCAAATGACCGATCTCATTTCATGGCAGTATTCCGATTGCTTTGTCTTTCTGGGCTTTATGCAATTTTACTCAGCAGCTGCAGCAGTCTTTGGGGGGTAGAGCAGAAAGGCCAAACCGAGACAGCAACATGCACCGCTAATGAGCGACAACCTTCCCGAGTGGTTTTACCAGCCGTGCAACACTGGGCCCAGTGGGAGTTAACTCATTTACCAAGGAACCCGCTATCATATATTCAATTAATTCATTACACATGCTCCATTCACACCCTGAGACTTTAAATGTGTCAACAAACTTTTGCTTATCCTTTAAAAGTATTTTGGTCCACGGAGACGTAAAACTTTGTTATTATTGATAATTCCTCTGCTTATTTTCTCTCCAGAGAACGTCTGGCTGTAATATTACATAATGTTTCTCAAGATAGATGAAAATGAGGCTGTTTACCTGTTTGCACATATTTTACACACAATTGAGTCGCAAGAACTGCAGCGATAAAGACTAATGCCATTCCACGGGCGTAGTCGAGTTCTAATCCCTCAATTACCGCCGCGTATTGTTCTGTTACCGCGTTGCCCGGCCCTATATAAGATCCAATATGGGGAGATTTTCACAAGTCAAGTGTGTTATTTAAGAAATTAGATTAGTTTTTGAACCCGTCGCAAATTCCTTCGTTGTACCTGTCAAAAGTGACGGCTCCCCGTTGGCCCTTATCAAATTCAGCAAATTCATTTTCTCTCCAGGTATGAGGACTTGTGCTGCGGGAGGTTATTATTCTGTTTGTTTGTCAGCTCGGGATTTTCTGCATCCAGTAGGGGGAATTTCTTTTTTTTTTTTTTGTGTCGTCGGCTGCCACCTGTTCCTTCATTACCCGGACACATATCGCTTGGCCTTTTTTGTTAATGGAAACTGTCGATCCACGAGATGAAGCCCGCATCCTATCGGAATGCATCAGAAGCTTCACAAGGGTGAAATTTAAGCTTGAGACAGCGAGGGCCTGTTTTTTCTTTCTGTTTTTGTCAACGGCACAGACCGCCTTAGGCTTTGACTGTTCCAATTGTCACAAGCTATTCTTTGCAAGGTATTAAATGAATATGAGAATGTAGGCGGCGAAGGGTGTGAGCTAAATGCCAGGCGTCGTCGCCACGGTAGGCAGCCTTCACTGGCAGCGACGCAGACGGACAATGTTTGCTCATCATCAGCCTCATTAAACCAAACCGCCTGGCGCCTTCAAATGGCCACCAAAGTTGAGGAAGAAGTGTAAAAAGGTCAGGAAGTGCAGCGGAATCAAATTAGAAATGGAGGGGAAAAAAACAGTTCCTTCATGCCGCCATGTCGGAGTATTGATTTAACTAATTGAAATGGCACACAAGGAAAGGAATCAGAAGGTTGTCGTGTGTCTTCAGGAGGAACGCTCTCTGCCGATATAACAGCCAATATGCAGCGAAATGGCCCCTCGGGGCCACGCTGATGCTCCTCAGTGTGCTGTACATTTGTCCGCAGATAGTAAAAAAAGCTGAGTTCTAGTAATACAAGTAAGTACATTCCCAATCACAGCCAATTTCCGATAAGGACTGAATAAGGGCTAAAATCAAGTTTAATCCGACGTGATTGTAAAATAAACACAGTGGTAGGAGAAGCCTTTGAAAGCTCCCGACTGCTCCCACGGCAATTTGAGTAATTTCGGACTTTTTTTCATCACTGTGTCAAAAATCACTTTATGAATGATGTTTTTGCACAAACACTTGCGGTGCATGTTACTAGGATTTGTTTAGCATTAGCATTCCGAGCTAAACAACAGCTGAACACTCGTCATCTTGATTAGTCCTGACCTTCGATAACATTTTGAAATAAAAGCTATTCACAAGGACTTAAGTGAACCACTAATGACTCAGGCTTTATATAAACCGTGACTGCATCAATCTTTAGCTTTAGCTGTCCACCACAGGCAACTAGGTAGGACACTCGCTCCGTTGCATTATTTGGTTGGAGGGAGCAAGGTCTTCCTTGCTTCTGTGCTTTTCCACTGAAATAAAAACTAGTACTCATGCAATCTGACATGGGGAGCATCTGGGCGTAGCTTTCTCAATTTCACTTCATTCATGCGCGAGAAACAGGTGTATGGCACACTGGTCACTTTGCTCCCACTTTTAAAGTCCACACTCCAGGAGACAATAGAAATCTGAACCAAAGCCTCAATTTGTACTGGCCCTGTCAGCATGAGACATTTACTAACAGAATCCCAAGATTTTGATCCTTTCTCGTCATGTCTTTGCTTTTATGTTCTTACTAATCATTTCCTGGCTCATCCCCTGGGGTTCCTGTGTCCTACCGTCCTGGTTCTTTTTCCGAGCTCTTTTAATTAGACTGCAGCCCGGTCACAGTGAACTTTCCCCTCCCTAGATGTCACGCTAGCAACTGACACTAGTCTCTATATGTGAAATGATTTAATTGGATGCAAACTCAGCAGTGCGGACATCAATACGGAACTATATATGCCATAAGGTAAATCTATTAGTCAATACTTCACCCTTCATATGCTCAAGGCTCGGGGTCAGATCTAATTACCCGCAAGTGTATGCAGCAGAGCTTCACAGCCGAGCGACTGGAACTCCAGCGGGATCTGGTTAGGATCACAATTCTGTTGGAGTTTGAAAGTTTGCATCAATCACCACCGTCTTCCATTTAATGCTGACAGCTAAATGACTGCACCCATAATGGTTGCATATTCAGTTCCACTGGCTTCCTTGATGGATGTCAAGACACCCGTTGGAAAAAAAAAAAAACGGTGCTCTCCTCTTTTATATCGACGGTCATGAAGAATGTATGCTCGGATTTTTTCAGATTGTATCAAAGAGAAGGCAATTCCGTGGGGAGACAAAGCACACACCAGACAATTATAACTGGGCTTGGAAACCCAAAGTGCGATTCATTTGACGAGAGCCCGGGTCCAGTCTTAAGCATATTTTAGTTTGGTGTCACTTTGTATATACGTATTAAAAAAACATGCTTGTGTTTTGCTTCGAAAGCCACTTTACACATGAACCCCCACCGAAAATAATACTTGTAGGAAAACCTAACGTGACATATTCCTACCTTTAGGGCGCCTCGTCCAGCTTGGTGGTCAAATTCGCAGACACCGACAAGGAGCGGACTTTGCGCCGGATGCACCAGATGGCGGGTCAGCTCGGCATCTTCAGTCCCATGACTATCCAGTTTGGGGCCTATGGCGCCTACTCTCATGCTGTAAGTCTCAGCCCGGCGGGGGAGGAGACGGTGAGCTTGAAAACAGAAAACAAAACGCTTGTCATTGAAGGTTTGACCTCACTTCTCTTTCCCACTAGGAATGTGATGATATCCACTTGTATAAACTCATTGGCCATGACATTGGCTACACAGGCACAGTCAAATATAACGCAAGATGAAGTAGCAAATTTTTCAAGTTTTATTATTGTGGTAGAGCTTTTGGTGGTGTGAAATTGCTCTCCACTCGTTTTTACTGTGACCCTCTCTTGCAGCTAAATTCACAGAGCAAACACTACATTAACTGGAAATACTGTACAATGTTGTAAAAGATCACAATGTATCCCACCAGACATCTACATTACAAAGAGCTAACATATTTTTTTTTATCATAAACAGCAGGAGTGGGCAAATGATGGTGCTCTAGAGCTATATTGGATTTTTAAAAGACTGGCCTGCAGGTCATTTATTTGTGAAGTAAAATATGAATAAATAAACACTGTAAATATGATGAATGATCAGTTATTTTGATTTAATTATTTTATATTAGATTATAATTAACTAGAATTTCCATATTTTAAAGAATGATTCACCATCTTTTGATACTGTGTCTAGTCACCTGATTTATTGATGCAATGTTTTTATCCTGTGTACGTATTGCTGTGTTTCAGCATCTACTTTCCATTCAAGTCACATTTTTTAGGACTACAGTACTTCATCGAATTCCACCCGCCAACACATTTTACCTTGCACTCCAAACTCAAGTGTATGTCATTACCGAGAACCAAAACCGGCTACCCCCCCTACCCCTCGCCAGCCCCTGCCCCCCTCGCACCACCATCACCACCGTTTCATATTCACACATGAAAGTCACAGCCCGAGTTAAAAGTCTGTGAGATTTTGCACTCACACGGTAGCTAACAACTCATCTTGACAGGTGAGAATCGCCCACTCGCACATTCCCGCCCTAATTCCAGCACATGTATATTGCTTATAAATGTATTAAATCATCAGCAAATAGTTTTGATTATGAGGCGGTACAATGAGGACAGAAGTGTGTTATGGACTGGTGAGTGGAAAGTGATGCTGAGGGGGTGATGCGGTCCAAGAACAAGGCGCGAGCCAAGTAAACAGAGATGTGAGAGTAAACACGTTCTGCTCCCGCGGCTATTTCAACCCTCCTCTCTGTCCTTCCCCTCCTTCCCCCGCCCGCTGATCTCTAATCCTACAGCAGATGATGCAACAGCAAGCAGCCCTGATGGCGGCAACACAAGGGTCCTACCTGAACCCCATGGCGGCCATTGCTGCCGCGCAAATGCAGCAAATGGCGGCGTTCAATGTCAACGGCCTGGTGGCGACTCCGATGACACCATCCTCAGGTACCGGGGGGACGGGGTTATCGTCTCAATTTTATTTGCTGAAGCCCGTTTTTATCATCAACCATACATACTTATTCAGGTCAAATTTGAAAATGTCTTTGGCAGAAAAGCTAGCATGAAATATTCCAGCCTTGAAAAAAAAAGATGTTGAAAAATTCAAAGACTTTCAAGAACTCCAAGAGGCTATAGGAATTTTGATTTTTACAAGCAGGATTATGAGAAGCAGCGGTAACAAATTCATCCAAGGTCTCTCTACATATGCCCTTGTTGCATTTTTTAAGATTCCACTTTCCGTGCTGATAGAAGCCCGCGTTGAAGCGAGGCCGTGATGGTAGAACACGTGCAGCATTCCCGCCACTTTTGTTGGCAGCCGCATTACACACTTCTCGCTCTCATTATCTCTCACTGCCTTGCTGTCACTCGCTCTTCGCGACGGTGTTTTTTTTTTTCTCCCCCGGGAACGCCGCCAATCCTCATGACTTTGGATTCTGAGTCCGTGGTTTAGCAAATATAAGAGCGATGTCTCAAAGGCGATAATCCCGGACCTCGGTCTGAACTACCTTCTCGGTCGTTGTCACGAAAGACTTTTCTGACGGCTTGACACTAAGTAGGCAGACGGACTGAGAGGCAGGGTCATCGCAAATACATTAAATGAAGTGCCTTGACGCCATATAGAGCAATTGTAATCCAGAAGGTATACACGTACCAGGTAATGCTTATCAAACGTAATCCCACATGTTATAAATGCCCTTCGCCTTGGATTAAAAACTAATAATAAAAATCCATCAGTTCAAAGGTGACATGAGCAGCCTATGACATCCAAAAGCTGCATTACAATTTTTTTTTCTGAGACTCATATTTGGATCATTGGATGTTTATCATCTTCAAATACACTCATTTGCCAATTGTATGAACTGGAAATTATACTAATCCGAATTGTTCATGTTATGAGGGGAGTTTGAGCTGTTAGTTCAAGGATAGTTTGATAGGTTTAGAAATTTTAAGAATTTGAAGCAGGCTGATTAAAAGGCATAGAGAGGCACTAAATTACTGTAACACATAAAATATATCGAAAGTCTAAATTCTGATTAAATGAGTGTCGAGGGAATTAAGTAGGATTTCCTAAACAAAGCAATAATGGCAGTGGTGTTAAAAGATGGAAATGGGTGGAACGATCAGTTTTGAGTCTGCAGCATGCGGATTCCCTCTTTTTGTGCATTTTTAAAACAAGTTGTATATATTTCCAGGCACCAGTACACCCCCAGGCATCACTGCAACCGTCCCCAGCATAGCCACGCCCATCGGGGTCAACGGCTTTAGTGCCCTGGCGCCACAAACCAACGGGCAGCCCACGTCCGAGCCAATTTACAGCAACGGCATTCACCCTTACCCAGGTGAGCTGAAAACGTCGTTTGCGCTGAGGATTTGTTGTCTTTAACCACAAGTGTCACCTGATGAACAACAACGATGAACGTCGTCGCATTTTACGAGTAAAAAGTTGACCGGTCCTTTTTTTCCGTTTATCCTCCTGTGACATGTCTTTTTTGATTTGAAGTCTTTTAAGCTCCGGGGCCAGTCAGCCGCATCTTTGGCAGATTTCAGAGCGGCCAACTTCCATATGATGATGAATCAATCATTTCAGCTTTCTATCCTTTCTGGTTAATTTGACGTGCGTCGGCCTGTCCTGAGCTCCTTGATGCTGTCTGGGAATGATTCCTGGAGAAGTGACAGGACTCAAGCTCCCTTGCGTGTGTTTTATGCAAAGAGAGCGGCAGTTGTAATGAACTACAAAGTGGTTTGTTTGGCACGTTATTAATATTTGATGCAAACATCTGGGTCGAACAGGCAATTTTGAAGAACTGAGGGGAATGACAACCCAAATATCTGCCATCTCTCAGTGTGATCTTGCCCCCTGAAGGCTCTCCACAGTTAGTTAAGCCAGCTTTCCTCAAAGCGCTACCATTCGAATTAGCTCACCACAAATAATTTTCAGGAAGTGGCTTGCATGAAGGTTTGTCATAGCTGCTTTAGTTCCATATAAACAGTGACATCACAGCAATGTGATGACACAGTTTAACTTGTCAATACATTACCAAAAAGGGTCACAACATTGTTGGTTTCTAAAAAAATAGAATCTTTAAGCAGCACCCAATTGGCATCATCCGCAACCTAATTCTAACCCGCCAATCTACAAAGATATTCTTTTATGTTGTTTTTGTAGTATCTTAACACCTTACAATGATTTGCAAGTTGACAGCCAATCAGAGACACCGGCAGCCGACACCATTTTGAGTAGAAAGCCAGACACTCGTATCACATCTTTGGTCTTTGTCTCGGAGCCTCTCTTGACCGCTCTCCACCCTCTCTCTGCTCTCCACCTCCCCCTTCTTCCACCCCACTGCCTCTCTTGCAGCACAGAGTCCGACAGTGACCGACCCTCTCCAGCAGGCTTACGCTGGCGTCCAACACTACGCAGGTGATCCGTCTGTCGTCTAAAGTCTCTCGCTCACTCCATCTGCACCTCCCTGTCTGTTTGTCACACTGGTAGACACTGACAAGTAAAGATAGCAGGCACAACCGGCTAATTTCCATCAGGATTAGGCGGTTTTACATTAGGATTGCAAAAGGATTTGGAGTTGACTTGATAGTACGCCCACATACACAAAAAAAAATGTCTTCATTCCAAAAATACACAAAGAGCTGAGGTTCTGAACTTGTCATAGTCTACAAGAGAGATGACATAGACTTCTCACTGTTGCCTGACATCGACTCTCATTAATGAGACGTAAGATTTCATGCACGGGTGAGTTGCTGGTTATTAACTCCCCGCGACGCTTTAGACTTTAAAATTTAGAGTACTGTGGTACCTCAAAACAAAACCACAATGACATTAGTCAAACTTAGAAAAAAAGATGGATGGATGGATGGATATATATATATATATATATATATATATATATATATATATATATATATATATATATATATATAATACATTTGGTCCAGAGTCAGTAAATAAATGACAAACCATGAGCTCAAGGTAATGTCATATTTGTTCCACCAATCCTGAAAACAGAGAAACGATTATTGCCCCCTTCTTGCTTTCTCCCCCTTTTGCAACAGCAGCCTACCCCGCCGCCTATGCGCCAATCAGCCAAGCATTCCCCCAGCAGCCGACCATCATTCCCCAGCAACAGCGGGAAGGTAAGAGCGAGTGAACGCGCCCACCCAAGATAAAAGGTGATAATTGCTGTGTTCCATTCTAATGTTGCCGCGCCGCTTTGAATTAGAAAAAGCAAGGGGGAGAGGGCGCCTCGGAGCTGTCTCGGAGTATGAAGAATAAAAATAAAGTGAGAAAAAGGCTCTAAAAAGCATTAGTGACGAGACGAAAGTTACGCTGTCATTATTCAAAAAGTGAACTAATTCACACTCGGATTGCTTAATCAGTCCATTACAATGTATTTAAGTGGTTATAAATATTCATCAGATTAATTATCTGCATGCATAATCATTTACGCCATTACTAGTAGGAGCGTTCACATACAAACCACATAGACACACCTGCACGGGCCTTGCCATCATATATAATAAAAGAAAGGATGTACGCTTATATTAAATTACTCTTTTTGACATAATTCCTCCGTCTCAATTATTCACCTGTATGATGATTGTATGTAGGAGACATTTTAGAGCGGCATGAATATTCGATGTAGGAGGTATGAAATGAAGTGCTTCCATAACCGTCTTGCAGAAAAACTTTGTTTACCACAGCGGGAGTGCGTGTAAGAGTCCGTGTCCGGAAATTGAATCGGAGTGCTCTAATCGTCTACAAACAGCTATTGAAACAGTCTCGATGAGTTTGCTGTCTAAAGAAAATGAGACAGTTTTGATTGGTTAAAAAAAAAAGGTGAAAATAACAACTTATAAAATAGATTTAAAATGTATCAAATTGTGACATATTTGGCCCAACGTCAGCAACTGTTTACTTCTTGTCTGAAAGTCTCCTTCGGATGTCACTCGTCTTGTCTGTGCTGTCTCCTCCCTTCACCAGGGCCGGAGGGCTGCAACCTGTTTATTTATCACCTGCCCCAGGAATTTGGTGACGCAGAGCTCATGCAAATGTTTCTCCCTTTTGGCAATGTCATCTCGGCGAAAGTCTTTGTGGACAGAGCGACCAATCAGAGCAAATGTTTCGGTGAGTTCAAAATCAACAGTGGGATGTGATGTGGGTGGGTGAGCAGTTTGGAATTATGCGCTTGGGTTTTGAAATCTTCTCATGCCCCTCGCTGCTTTCATGCAATTAGCATTTGCCTTTTACTTTCTTAATTCCCACTGTCTATCCTAATCAAGCTACAATTAACATTTGAAAGGTAGTTTAAAGGGAGTGTTTAAAGCCACTGAGCGGAGGGTGGCTTTGTTGTCAATCGACCCAATCGGAGAAAGTTACAATGAGTAGACCTAATTACATTTGCTTTGACATCATCGTAGACGTCATGGTAGAGTTTTGTGGTGTCCTCGCTGGGCCTCCAATATTATAGATTAGTGTAATGTATATTTCTTTTAATCATTAATTGTCTAGAAGTTGTTGTTGATTTGTTGTTAGTCGCTGTGGAAATGAAGCTATGTGGTATTAGTACCATTAGTGGGAGCTCCCTCTGGTGGTATGCGAAAGAATCACTGCTTAAGTACAGATCACTTGTATTTAACTTTTTTAGTACGTATTTAATTTGTTTGTTTTTATTTCTGTATGCAATGCAACATATCTTTTTATTTTAACATTTAGGTCATTTTTTCTTGTTGTATATTTAAGTGTACCGTTTAAACTGCATAATATTTGACTGTCTTACAATTATAGTAAAAATACTTTAAGGTATAAATCCTGTGTGTTGTTTTTGATTAACACAGTATCTTTTAAATGGTTTAGTCCATACAACTACAGATTCTCCCAATAGAAATAACCATTAAAAAAAAAAAGAGTTTCTTTTTAATCTGGTAAATGTGCTCAAATGCTAATCACTATTATAGTAGGTGATATTCGGTCACCAAAGTAACAATAGGAATGCTTTCCTACTTAATAGAAGCCTGTGAGTCCTTTGTGGTAAAAATTTTAAAATAAATCTTCCAGTCCTATTCTACCACCCCTAATTAACAGCATCCCTCCCCGATTGCAACCCTTTTATCGGGGTGGAGCCCTTGCAGGTGGACTCCAAAAGCTTAAAGCGATAATAATAGACTAGTGTGGACCTTACTGTTGATTCAGTGGGACAGCCGCACCCAGGAGAGCGCACGGAAGACTCTCGGCATTGGCTTTCTTTCAGCATCTCTCCGACACGCTTGTCTGTGAGCCGCTCGGCAACCCCCCACCCTCACTGTCCGTCACGCCGCGGGAGACGATGAACTGTGGGGGGGAAAAAAACTGTGAATCTCGGGCAGTAATTAAAATAATGACAATTTAAAATAATAATAATAATATTAATATTAATGATAATAATAATAAATAACCAGGCTATTTTGTTGTATGTGAAGGTTTCCATGTTTTGATACTGTGGTTACATGCTGTAGGCTGAGTCATGAACAAAGACAAAATATTTCTTATTTCTAAGAATATTTCTGCTTGATACGTTGAAGTGCTTGAAGGGCAAAGTGTTAACACGAACGGCTATTATGCTCAACGGTACACGCGCGTCACAATGAATAGTAAAGTGAAGTAGAAAGGTTCAAGAAAACTGACGAGAGTGAGGCTAAGTATTTCCATTCAAGTCTGAAAGCAGGTGCAGTCTTTCTTTAAAAAAAAGAGAGAAACTTTGTATTTCTATTTTTTTCCAAGAAAATAATCTTGTCTCAACTATTTAAGTATACCAATTTCTATAATGCTCATTTTTGGGCATACAGACAAACTAAACTAAAGGTAAATTTCAAAAATTTTAAAAACATTCTGATTTTTATTTTTACTATATCACAGTAAAGCAAATTTCATATGGGTAAAATTGATTGAATCAAATGAACGCGTTGGGAGAATACAAAAAAATACTTCCGCAATGAAGAACATTCCAAGATGGAAAATTCCCCCGAAAAATTTACGCAATTAATTCCTTGGTCAAGGAAATTGAGCCAAAAGCCCCTTCACACTTCCTGCGGCATCAATTCAACAAACTTTGCAGTATTTTGATATTCTGATTCCTTTCAAAAATCCCTTCTCAAACATACACCAAATCAGCCCCCAAACTGTCTGGTGAAAACAGCCAATTAAATGATGTCCAGAAATCTCCCAGTAGCTTTTCTGACGTCCTCTAACAACACTTTGGCTCCTTTCTCCCCAACTTTCTATCACCCCTTTTTGGCATAATGTGAGGTATGGCGATTCATTAAATCCTGTGGGTAGGATCACAAATGTGTGAGTGTGTGTGTCTCGAGTGGGGGATTTTTTTTTTTGGGGTGGGGGGGGATCACTGCCAACTGACAGGCCCTTGCCTGCTCCGTTTGTTTAAAAGGTTTGTAAAAGCAGCAGCCTTATCTCATTCGCACTGACAAAAGCCTGCCCTCTACCCCCAAATTAAATTGGACCCGTAGCAGTGCGATGAAATCAGATGGCAGGCGGAAAATGCGCGCCGTCAATCACAGCCGTGTCTGATAAGAACGGGCACGGAGTCCCGGTGTGGAAACCTGTGCTCTCATTGCGCTGTGACACCCAGGTGATAACTCAGTGCTGCAGGCGTCTACATCCCGTAGCCCCTCCCCCTCCCCCTCCCCCACCTGCCCGGATCACATCTCATCCCAACCTGATGCCCTTTACTTGCCTGCACGCTTTGTCACGTACGTTCAACATTCGCACGACAATAACGGATTTGCCGACAACATTGTCAAAACCGTTCATGCCAACCTAGAAAAAATGACTGTTGACTCTAATGTGCACACCGCGGCTGTGGTTGCCGATAATATTTACGCTGAGAAGCAACACGAGTTAATGTGTCAACTACCGGCCCTCTTCTTTTGACGACAGCAGGTGCTCGATTTACAACATAGCTCCACTCCTCCGGTGGTGACATGAAGCAAATATGTACACAAGTCTGAATATGCCAGAATCTATCATTATGTATCAAACAAGCACCACTCCTTAGAAAGAACGTAACCTTATGTTCCACAAGATGCCACCAAAGCTCTGGATAATAAAATAACAGTATTGGCGTCAAGGAAGTATCAGCTCTTTTGAGATCATTTGGAAATCTTTGCCCAGGTTACTAACTCAACCCTTTGTGCTAAAATGAAGGGACGCTTGGTAAAAATGTGATTTTAAACCAAGTGTTGCTTCTTTCAGATCTCTTTTCTATTTTCAAACCTTTTTTATCTTTGTTTTTTTTCTGTGTTCACTATCACAGTTCCACTTTGAGTTTCCTATGCGGTCTTCTGTTTCATTGTATTATCTGCCTTATTAGCCTTTGTGCTATTTTATGTAATCTTTTCTTAATTCCCAAATTTTCAATTAATGTGCTGAAAAGACAAAACAAAGAGCTATTGTCATCTCATTGTTGCCAGTTAAAAGGGGCCTCCTTTCAAACGCCGTCTCATCTCGTCTTCCTCCTGTCAACCCTCTCCATCCCTGCCGATATTCCTTTTTCTTCCACTCTCCCATTCCCTTTTGTCCCCCCCACCCCACCCCACCCTGCCACTCTGTGTTCTCGTCTCAGGCTTTGTGAGTTTTGATAACCCCTCGAGCGCCCAAGCTGCCATTCAGGCCATGAACGGCTTTCAAATAGGCATGAAGAGGCTGAAGGTGCAGCTAAAGCGGCCAAAGGACGCCAACCGACCTTACTGACTGGTCTACAGGCCTGATCAAGGTATGGTGACAGCTTAATATTAAAATGGTCAACTTTAAAAAAAAGATAAACATCAATACATCTTTTTCCGTGACCGACTAAATGTGTGGTGAATTTTTTCCCCTAAAAAGAAGGTTGAGAATCCCATTAGTAACTGCAGGATTTGTCAGTGTGAAATTGATGACATCATCAATATCCAACTGTGCATAATTACCTGACAACTGGAGACAGCCTTCACGATCAATGCGAGTTGTCGAGCGGACAAATCCACAAAAGCCGAACAGCCCTCAGAGACCATGTTGGCTTACAGCAACTACATTACAATGATGAAGCCACATCTCACACTTTTAAAAAAAAAAGAGACCATGTTGGCTTACAGCACCTACATTACAATGATGAAGCCACATCTCACAAAAAAATGGCAGTAGCATATCCAAACTGCACATTTTCAATAATTTCTAGATTCGGCAAATGTTTTCTAGACTAAGGTATTGTCCTGTATATAATAATAAATAATAACTACAGGGTTCAAAGGTTCACACCTTAACCAAAATAGGCAAAATGCCACATTTTAAAAATCAATTCCAACCTTCTATTAACTTTATCAAAGTTTTGCAGCAACTGCTGCATTTTTTGGCCTTCAATACAATCTCCATAATAATGGAAAAAATCTATAATTCAACTTCAATATCGTTTCTCTCTGGTTAAAAAGAAATAAAGGAAACTTTAAAAAAACTTTTATATGCTGATAAATTCCAAGACCCATTGTATTCCTCTCTAATACCTCATTTTGGTTGGGGAAATTTTAATAAAAAAAAAAAAAGATCAAGCGGGGTTCTCTTCCAACGGAAAGAAGCCACTCATAAATTGTGTTTCTGTGCAGAAAAGATAAACTTAATGAAATAAATAAAGTAAGGAAGAAAGGGAAAAAAGTGCAGCCCTCACCGTGTGGCCGACCTCATCGCAAACAATGCAAGGCAAATCCAATTACTGTAGACAGGAGGGTTTCTGAAATATGCATTTCTGCCTTCAGGGTTATCTTTGTGTATATACAAAAAAGGGGAAAAAAACATCAATTCATCCTTTTCAGTTTTCACAAGTTTTCTGTGAATCTTTCTCCGCCATCACAAAGGGAAGCAAGAAGCAACTTTCTATGGTGGCATGCTGATAATTATTTGTCCTTTCTATTTAACATGTCACTTCTGTTCTTTTGTGTTTTTGTTTTGCCAATCATTGTGATGCATAGCAATAATAAGAAAAGCAGGTGCCTTGGACATAAGGACCATCGTGGAGTGTGTATCCCTTTTTACCCACCAACCAAAAAGTCATTTTAATGCTCACTGTGTTAAAACCTCACAAAATTCAGACAGTGTAGTACGACTTTTGAAGCTTCATATTTGCTTCATGAACCAGTTGTCTTTTTTTTTACTCTACTTGCTGTCCCTGTTGATTTAAAGAAAGATGTGGAAGAAATTGAACGAAATGTTCATCTCCATTGAACAGAGAGTGCCATCTAGAGGGCTCAGCAAACACAACAAAAGCTTCATGAATCATCTTCAAGCTTCATTTGCCTGTCACGTTGGTGCTTTCACTGTATTCATTTTTCTGGGTCACTATTTCCTCACATTCACAGTGTTTCCTCAAGCGAGCTATTATTTGTGTTTTTACATGAAAGTCTTTGCAAAAAGGACCTTTTTCCAAATGCAATCAACAGTTGTTTAGCGGCAAGATGGGTTGACGCCGAGATGACCCTGCCGTGTTTGCGCGGCCAATTAAATCTTGCTGAGAGCGCGGGCAAATGTTGACACTCCACTTCTCTGTGGATTTCCATCTGCACAGGCCTCACTCATGCAAGATTGTTTTGTTTGCCCAACACCAGAATCACTTCTCATTTATTTATTTATGAGGCTGCAAACCGATTACATTGTGGCAACAGAGCAGCTAGCGGCACCACCTAGTCCAAAAATATTAACACCATACCCGAGCCATATTGAACGTATCCTGTTAGCAACAGGATGATCCTGTCATTTAAATTTTGGGGGGCGGGGCATGAATTGTTTGTTTGCCTGGATCAGATTTGCTGTGAAAAAAGGTTCTTTCTTTTCAAGTTTCCAGTCTGGCCAGGTCAAAACATGATAAGGCTAAGTCAATTTCAGTGAGATCTCTCAAAGGCAGGTGACTCTGCCCTTTCTTTTGTCTAGCCAGATGCACCCACGGGACCGTCTGCGCTGGGTGGGGAGGGTCACCACAGGCGCCTTTGTGGCTCAGAGTACTCTTAGGCACCTTTTATGGAGGTGTTTACGAAATGTGAGGTGAGGGAACCTGCAACAAATGCAGTAGGAGCACAAAGGTCAAACGCAATCCACTCTTGATCATGTTCCAACTCTGGCTCTTTGTGTTTTGAAGCAAAAATGCCAATAGAAAGTCAGGGGAATAGATAAAAAAAATAATAACCTTGACGCTAATTTCTATTGTAACAAAGTTTTGGTGGCTTCTTGTGGAATAATCGGGGTTTTAGCGCAACAGGCTCTATTTTAGTGGAGAATGTAAGTCATGCCCGGCAGAGGCAGTTTTGACCAATTGTTCCGCAAGTCGGCATATTTGAGAGAGGGAGGTCTGCGCTACTCTGGGAGTTGTCGCTGCCGACTTCAACCCCTTTAAATGTTCGGCACTAGCCACGCAATAGAGTATCACTACGGTGACCGTGCATTGGCGCCGTGATTTGGGTACTTGGAGACCCACATGTGCCAAAGCCATGGCACAATCTTGAGAAGTTATCTATGAGTAGAAATCTTGATTTCAGGAAAAAGGTCTCACAAAAAGTCCAATACAAAACATGGCACGAACCCTTCAACCCAATTTCAGACATATTTAGTTAGAACTGTACAAACTTTAGAGCAATAAACTTTAGAGGTAACATGAACAAAAGTTATTCCCGGATGTTGTTAGCATAGAAAATAAAACAAAACCCCATTAAATACATTGATCTTGTGCTTTGGTAGACATAGAGCTCAAGTCACAGCTTGCCTCCAAATCAGAATCCATAATCAGAACCGTTGGTCGTTTGTATGCCGCTAATGGCAGGCCTGGATTTGACTAACATCTAAAAAGTTGATCTATTATGAACGATAACAAGCTCATTTTACAGGAGGCAGACGGTAGAACAAAGAATGTCTGGCAGCGAGTTCGCATGGGCGAGTCGCGGCCTTTCATGTTCGCTCTTTCGAAGAGCAATTTGCTGTGATATCGCAGCCTTTCTTCACCCACATCATAGCTCCCAACATATTAGAGATAAACTAGATCTTTTATGTCCAAATCTCCCGCGCATGGATACATTTATCTGTAATGTGTCAACACAAAGGCAACAGCGGTGTCTCATGGGCTGTCTCTTGCCAACAAATAACTGAAATAACTAAAAATGATGTGCCGGATGTATCGTCCATACAAAGGCATCGCTAACTAGCAAGGAGAAAAGATGAAAATAACTAAGAAGGTGATACAAATCTTTGCTACATAAACCCAGTTAATATCGTCTATAACCGTCTTTGGCACTGAATGAGTTAAGCAGTTCATAATTATACTAATTTGATTTTACCCCCTCTCATTTGTGTGTCATGTCATGCTCGTCAATCAGTCTGTGCGATGAATTTTTCGCTCTGTGTGTCGTAGGATGAAGGGCCCACAACACCTTATTTCCACAAGTGCAGTCAAAGACTCCTTGCTCTTCTACATATCACGACGGACAGGTGGTCCCTTAATCCCACTGGAATCCCACTGGAAGATTGGGTGACTGAGTGAAGAATCCCAATTTTTATTTTTCCTCCATTTTTTGGCAAATGCCTTTTTTTTTGTCTTATCAATCCCTGTTTCTTTTATTTATGAATTAATTTATTTTTGGCTTAGGCATCCGTTGGAAGCAGATTTTTTGCAAAGACCAACTTTTTTGCTGCTCTTTTTTAGACATGATGAGTTGAAAAGAAGAAAAAAAAACACATTCATAGACTCATTATGCTCAAAGCATGCATACCATCAACACGCATACAAACAAGATGCTATAGCTAAGGAAAATTACAACAACAAAAAAAACATTGTACATAAGTGCAAATGCCAATTCAAGTACTGAAGCAAACACACACACATACATGCAAGCAAACACGTACACACACCAGCCTGCTGCCATTTTGGTTTTTGTGCCTACACAGACGTTGTGTGCTCTGTGACAGGGCCGAGCACTGGATGGATGATGATGACAAAGAAGAGGAAGAATCCAGGATAATTTACATGCATCATTCCTTAGGAAATAGGGACCAAAGGACTAAAAAAAAAAAAAAAAACGCTTTTTAAACAAATATATAAATATATAAATATATATTTAAAAAAACTCATACCTTGTAGCTACAACTATTACTCTTAGTCAAAAAAAGTAACAAAAAAAATCATTAAATCAATATCCAGTGGCCTACTGTAATAAAAGAAAATGGACTTTATGTATTGAAGAAAAAAAAAACATGGAATTGTAGTGTAGGGGCTGTTTTTTTTTTGTTTGCTCTGGATGCGAATCGGGCACCAAGTTGTATCATAGTGAAGTGGGTATAGAAAAAAAAATGTAGATTTGCTCATTTTTCCTGTTGTTAAAAAAATACTTGAAGTTGCAATGGTAAAGGACAAGAAGAAATGAACAATGGACAGTGCTGTTTGCAACACTGGATACTGCGCTCATCACGATGTCCGAGGCACCGCAAAAAGGAGAGACTGTTTCCCGGAAAGGGCAAAAGAATGAACTAACTCGTGCCTGCGCTGGACAGAGTGCAGACACTCAAGGCTCCTCCTTAGCCTATACGTTCAAGCGACAATCCACTGTAAGAGACCAAGCAACACGGACCCCCGAGGGCGCCTTTTCGATTATTTTTTTTTCTGGCCCTTTTTGTATTGCGCAACGTGAAAAGCAAAGTGGTTCAATGAAGGGCGGCAAATATTACAAGGATTTTGAGGGAACAGGAAAGCTATTGAAACTGCCAGAAGAATGAAAACTAAAGTTTCCACCAAGTGGTATAGTTCAGTTTGCCACGGTATGGTTCTGTAAACACTGCCGGCCATGAGGCAGCCACAATTAATTAACTAATTAATAATTAAATAAATTAGGGCCCAGTTCTGAGTGCAGACAGTATCTATAAATAAATCTGATTTGCAAGCCATATTTTTTCCTGTTCGATCTTCTGTATAAACAACATGGACATGTAATGGGACGACGAATAAACATCTTTTCTAAGTTGAGCTTTGACGATGGGTGGAAATAAATTTCGGAAAGCTACGAACTTGAAATTCATGTCTCCCACTGCTGTTTGCTGAAAGAATGTTGGGTTGTGTCATAAAAACTCACACAATAATTCCCCATCCATACCAAACTGAACTGAACAATACTGCTTGGTGGAAACATAAAATAAGTTGTATAGTTGTGTCCAACGTCCCCTCAAAAAGAACCAATAATGTTATTATATGAACTACCTATAAATGTTAAGACATAATAAGACCAAGAGAATTACACATCCGAAACATTCCACTGTGAACATGCTTCTCGACCTACTTTCTTGGTAACAATCCATGTCAATTCCCCAAAAAAGCTGAAGACACAGTCCGTCATAAAATGTCAACTTGTAAATTAGCTCTGGCTCTGAACGTTCCCCAATTTGCTCGGTTGGAACGTCACAACGTTTCGATCAACAGTGGTGGATGGAAGGCAGTAAGAAGAACGGAGGTGGGGGGGGGGGGAGGGAGTAAACATCCTTCAAAGTAATGCTGCGAGGATGAAGCCCAAACACTATAAAAATAGAAAGGTGTAACCAAGCTCCTGGTGACAAGCACCATATATCTGTTCTGCGGGTCCCACAAAAAAATAAAAAATAGGATTAAAGTGTTCAGAAAGCTTGGTCCAAAACAGTCGGAGTATTAAATCCCATTGTCTCTCAAGAAAATAAGACCTAAACCAGATTTATTGCAAACAACTGACAATGTGCTACAGATTTGTAGATTCATTGTGATAAAGCACAAGTTGCCAAGATAGTGTCAAAACCCCTTTGCTCAGTTCTGCTCATATCAATTATCCCCTGCCCTCCTTATTGCACTGTAATCACCAGCTTTTATCCAGCAACAGTTTAAAAAGAGAAATATCACCAGGATATTTACAGGGACCAAATGATGAGTAGGGGCGGATATTTCCTTGGATGAGACAGGAAATATTAGCCAAAATGATGTTTGTGCCTACCCTTACATTTGAGAGTTGGCCCGAGATTAGCAACACTGCCAAAATATCCCCAAAGACAAGATAGCTGATGTGGTATCAAATATTTTCATGTCGTAGCTCAAACTGTTTTATATTATTAATGGACCAAAATTTCAGCAAAAGTTAATCCACGATTGTAGTGCATCAATAATAATTTTTGAACTGTGGAGACTCCATAATATTTTTCATTTGATATTTTATGGAGTCATACAAAGATAACATAACTATGGAGGCCAAATTTCCTTCTAATTCAAAATGATTGATGATTGATTAATAGACACCCTGACCCAATCAATGCAAAAATGTGGCATTTAATTGAAAAACTAAACCTGAAATGGACACCTCATATTATCCCAGGGCTGACACAATTTCCCCGCAACACACCTATTAAGCAGACAGCATCTGTAAATATTTATGATTGAGTTTAAAAAGAAAGTTCTTCCAGTAGCAATAGTTGTCAACACTGATACTGAGGAAATTACAGTCTAGGGGAAAAAAACAGCCTAACAAACAAAAGCCACCTCTAAAAAGAAAAAAAAAATCAATTCCTTGTACTCTCTGCAGTTGAAAGAATAAACATCCCCGGCCACAATATGAGAAAATGTGGTCCTATTTCTCCGTCTTTGATTTGCTATCATGAAGCAGGGAGTCAAACAAAGCAGTGCTCTGCAAAGTGTTTCTTGTTCATAAGAGGCAGAACTAATTGATGGCAAATCTAATGTTCCATAAGCAATGAAATTTCCCGTGCTTGCTTTGGCCTCACATCGCAGCGCATGCCGATCACGAAACCTCGCAAGACGACTCTCGCAGGATGCCGTTGTAGTTCCCAATGGCAGGTTGTGCACCCGACTGAGCTGACACCCACGCTAGCCTATCACGTTGCTGACTAACCAGTGCTGAATTTACGACATGTAATATCCTACAGCGAGGTGAAATGAAAGCGTTAGATAGGCAGCTGGAAACTTTCAACAAAGATAGTCTGTATTACTTTTTACTCCCTTGAGGACACACTTTTTAAAGTGATGGGTAATAAAAACAGAAAAAGCCGGGTAGGGGTTTTTTTTTCCCACCGAAAACTACATCTACGTACCTGTATGATGCAATATTCATACTGAGTCACTCAAAATGACAAAAGATGTGTCCACGTGTACACAGGTATAAAAAAAATAAATAAACAAACACACCAATGTAACCATTATAGATATTTTCAAACTTCAACCTAAAAGAGCATTTCATGATTATGACAAGGCAACAGAGATCATTATTCCCAATTAGAAATGAAAATGCCACACTAATAACAATGGCCAAATTGAGTAAGCAATTAGTGTAGCCTTCTAATGAGGCAGAGTAATTATTTAATTGATGGAACATGCAGCAATCTGATGTAAAGTACAGAAACTAGCACCACAGTAGAAAGCACACTTCTGCTATTTAGCATATCCAAGTAACTTTGTGGACACTCAGGAGGGTCCGGCTAAACAAAAAAAAAATGACTAACCCAAACTATTCTTCAGAAAACGCTAAAATACGGGAAATAATTTCCTGGAAAATCGGGGAATACCCAAAAGTCATTTATTTGGCCTGGTACCAGGGTGGTCCAAACAAATTTCAGTGGGGCAATGCCCCAGTAGCCCCACCTCTAGCTCCACCAGTGAATAGAACCCCTTAAGACCTATAGTTGGAACTTCTCTTATATGGATCATCACCAACATTATTCATCAGATTAATTACCCTACAAAAAATAAAAAAGCAAATAAAATAATTTTATCAAGCCCATTTAGCTCATAAAAATAAATATCCAGGTCCATGTGGACACAACCCAAAGTATTGCCTATTTTATATATCTTTTAGTTAGAAGTGCACCTTTAACCGTTGAGATCTTCTCTAACCAATGTCGGCCATATCAACCAGTCTCCAACACTCACCCTAAAATAGTTGAGATTGTCAAGGAAAGGAAGTGAAATGTAATTGACTGATAGTCTAGCGATGATTAAAGTCACCTGTTGGGACAGAAGGGAAAAATTAATGCTTCTCATTTAAGAGCTGCTTCCAGACTGATCTTTTCCGTCATCTCCTTCCAGTTGTTACTGGTGTGGAAATGAGATTTTTTAGATGGAAATAGGCACAGGGTGGTGGTCGTCGAGAGGAGGGGGGGCTGAAACCTGAAAACTCCAAATCACTCCTGATACTCAGGGCATCAGGCGCGATGATGTCATGATTAGTGGAGAGGTTCCTCGCCTCGCCTCACCGCCTCACCCTGAGATGGGAGATCGCATCCCATCACTGTGATGGCGATGAAGTATCTAATTCCTATCAAGCAGTCACGAGTTTAACAACAAACGAGATTACAGTATAGTTTAAGACAATAATGCACAACGTCACGAGGGATGTACGATCGATCATGCTTGACTCGGTACGATAACGAGCAGTTTTTGTGTTATTTCTTCATGTAAATAGCCTATAAAATACAAAATTAGAGAGATTGTACAGTAGTGTGCTCTGAAAAGCTCCACTCTCTGGTACAATGATGTCATTTGATACACCACAGCAGTGCTGGGATCTGCGGGTCATTTTTCAGTCCCTCAACTTTTGAAGTTGTCTTACTTTTCCAAATGCTGGCATAAGTAACACAAGAGGTTAAGTCCACCCTAGTTTGGATATGGTTGCAGTGAATCATGGGGACGTGTTGTACATTTGTGGAAATTGATACCAGAACTCCAGCTCATGTTCTTAATCTGCTTTGAAACATTATAAAGCAGTAATGGACCTAAGAAGAAGAAGGGGACGAGGAAGTGACAAATTATTGAAGAAATATGTCGCCTTCCATGACTCTTGACCACACTGCTGCTACATCTCTCTTGTACATACAATATAGCTTATTTTTCAATTTTGTTCAGCCTTCTTTATGGGCTTACGTACAATATCTCATGTTGAAAAGATAAAAAAAATAAAAAAATAAAAACAACTAAATAATCTATTTCAGTCAAATAAAGAGAAGGAACCTATGGAGTAATTTTAACAAAAAAATGAATAGATAATACAATAATTTTATTTCTTGTACAGTGTTTCACAAGGATTTTATACTCATGTTGGAAAATTGGTGATTTCTCCGATGTTTTCCTGAGCTAGGATGGACTCATTATCATGAAGTTTATTATGATTATGATTTTTTTATTTATTTATATTTTTCAGGCTGCATATGTATTTAGAAAAAAAAAGGAAAAAAATCTTTAAGAGATTCCGCATGCTAACAGCTCTTGGATCAATAATAAACTGGACAAAATGCACTTATGGTTACTGGTCAAGTGGAATCAAGGAGGAAACACACTCTTTCTTGTTTATGTAACTTTTGGGGACCTGCAGACTTCTCACCCCCATAAGCCGGCCTTTATTAAAAAAAAAAAGATAAGCATTTTTACCCTTGTTAGACGTTTCCATTTGTCCTCTGTGAAAAAGGAGTCCACGAAAGACAGCAAAATCAACAAAAACCCACCAACATCAAAACCTATGCTGTAACCTTGGAATTAAGCTATGGATGAATTGTCTTTGTTTGATTCTGTTTCATTTCTTAAGGGCTGGTGGTTTGTCACATCTCATCTATTCTGTGTTTACATTCTTGCTTTCTCATATGTTGTGGCGAGGGTTTTGCCTCCCAACCGCAATACACTGGAGATGTTGATTTGCCAATGTGACGAGGGAGTTCTGCCTTAAACCTAGCTTATTCCCCACCGCTCTTTCTCTCTCTCTGTCTCTCTCTCTTTCTCTCTCTCCTACCTTCTCACCCTCTTTGTCTATCTCTCCGTCGCTCGCGGTACTACCTGTGAACACTGCTTGGACACCCTGTATTGTAAAAATGGGGAGACACCAAATCCCAAAAGTCAAAGAAACCTGCTGTTTAATTTACCTCAAGCCCATCCGTTGCATGAATGAGAACATCTCCATCACCATTGGTTACCAGGACCAAAATATAGAACTCAGAAGGCTGAGCAGTTTGCGCCAACTGAGAATCCAATCAGAGCCTTCAAAGAACTCAAACTGAGACACGAGTAGTTTTTGCCTCATGGGTTTTTCTATCATGAGTCATTCCCATTTTTGCTAATCCTATTCATTCATTTTCATGCATTTATACAAATTAGCAATGAATGAAATTGTACAATTCCATGACTCGAACAAATAGCATTTTTTGATTTATTTTTGAAACAGAGATGTAATTTGAATCAATGTTGGCTCGGATCCGATTCCCCTGGTTTTGGAGTGATATCCTCCCCATAGTGCTCCTGAACGCTGTAGTTCTCTAGTTCATTATATTCTGCTTAGACTAAAATAAAGCACAGACCTGTAGAAAAATGATCACCCGCGTTGTCCTTTTTATTCCTTCATATTGCAGAGGTTGATGTCATATTTAAGAATGAAATCGGATCCACCACACATCTGCTTCGATCAAATCCACCAAAATCGCCTTACACCACCTGCGCCACAACTTAGACCTGATTTGCTGGTCTAAAGTCTAGTCTAATTATTGTCATCAAATTGTTAGGTGTGCCTTTATCTCCTTACACCACCTGCGCCACAACTTAGACCTGATCTTAGCTGGTCTAAAGTCTGATTGTCACACGCAAACACTTACACTTACGTCACTTGTCTTGCATGTCAGACATGTCATTGACTAACACGGGAGAATACTAAATCAGATGAATTAGTCAGTAGAAAGTCATTGGGGGGGAAAAAAGGGGCGAATAAAGCATAATAAATGTGAGGGAGATTGGAAGGAGAGCAGAATGAATTGATTAAAGGGAAATGGATCGTCATCTCTCGTTATTGTGGCATTACCGCAGAACTGAGAACCAGGTGCAATAGGTCCCCGCCTACATAACAAGTGGGAGGTCAATTGATTAATCATGCTGCATTTTATTGATGTAGACTGCATGGCAAAGGAGAAGAAAGGTCACATTGAAAGCTTTTGTTTAGTTTCCTTTTAATGGCCCTTTGTCTCCTCCTTACTCAATAATCCCAATATTTAACATTTAAAGTAGAGGTCATGCTAGGCCGGCAGGTTCCTGATTTTCCAGTTAGAATTGATTTTGAATCTAAATAACGGTTGACGTAAATGCTTTGTATCAAGCAAGTCAGTCAAGAACAGGAACAACCTTCCAAAAATGCCTGAGTCTTGGAGCTAATCTAATGTATCACAAGGTTGGTAGGTAGGATTTGCCGGTTCTTGGCGAAATATAAATCAACCAGTTCCTTCAGCCACAACTGCCCCATCACGGTGGAAACATCTAAACTCCCTTGGACAGTTATTGTTCCCTGAATGGGGCGTTCCACCCCAGGGGACATCAATGACCAAAGCAGGCCTGAGACACTGCTCATAATTTCTTGTTTATGGCCCTCCGTGGTGTATCTGTGCCATAGCATTGGTGTGGAAACAGATTTACGGTTGCTAAATTTGCAGGTGATAAAAAAAAGGGGAAAAAAAAGGTCAAAGACGAGGCCACTAACTCTCGGCTATTCACGTCTTGATTCCCGCGCTCCAGTCTCCGGAGAGCCTCTCCATTGTGAGGGAAGGCAATCCATGATTCCACATGACAAACTGGATTTTTCCTCGAGTGAGTCTTGCTGAATTATTTTGGTCCCTTCGATTGAATCTGCAACCCCGGGAGAATTTCCCTCCACTGTTGCTTTTGAGCCGTAAGCCTCGATGGCCAACCGATGTCGATACTCAATCTACGGCGTGGCCCCTGAAGCTGAATGAAAAATGCTAACAGGGGCGGTTTGTTTGTTTGTCTCCAGGAGGGGGCGAGGGGGGGGGGGGGGGGGGGGGGGTCAGAACAAGACCCTTTTGACAGCTCCATTTTTCCAATCTTTGGGAGTTGGGGATAATCAAGGAGTATGGATTGGAGGAACAGAGTGCTGTCTTTATCTGTGTTTGACTTGTAATAAAAAGAAGTGACGGATTTTTCCTATGGCTTATTTTGGAGAGCTGGCTTTACGTAGTCGCTTTGTGACGACTGTCATTGTGATGTCATTATCTATCGTTTTGATTCCAATGCAATTTACTGAATTTACAATCGGCCTCTTACAAATTATAATATAATACGATTCGATTCACTCCATTTATGATGCGATTTTCTTCAATTGTGGTACGATTCAATCCGATTCTGATACAGTAAGAGTCAGTGTGATTTGAAGGTGATACAGTTGACGAAATTTAATAACATCATGAATCGATGCACTCGGTTTTTACGGTGTACACTTTTTAACTTTCCACGTTTCCTTCTTTCTCGATAAATCGACAACACAGACGAAGTTGCTAGGTTTCGAAATGTAACAGAGGACGAAAAAACTCACGTGATATTTTAATTAGGACAGATGGTCTTCAATTTTAATTAGAACATCCAAGTTGTTCCACATATGAAGGAGATGAGATATTTGAAAAAGTGTCCCTTGAACCGTGCCATTTCAATTCAACCTTTGTGCTGATTCTGGGAAAGTTAGTTTTGCATCCTGTTGAAATCAAAATGAAGTTATCTAGTGTCAGATAGAACCGTCATCATTTGAATTTTTGAGCAGCATTACGAGTAAAAATGCTTTATGATACCCCAGGTGAAATCGTCATCCATTTATGATTTGTTTGAGGCCCATGCCATGTCAATATAAGCCAAATGTGCCCAAGAGCATTTCTTTGAAATTCATTCCCCCGTGTTTCATTACACCGTCGGATCGCTCGTCTCAAGGTAATCCTGAATAACGACCTTTCAACTTCTTAACCATATCCGATGCAAATATTTACCACATTGACTTATCACTTGTCACTTATGGCGCATTTAGCGCCTGACTTTTATCGTCCATTAATCTATCAGTGCATCCATTAGGGACACTCAAGCACTCGGAAGCCTGTGCACTTTCCAGAAGGCCCTCTTTACTATTCTCCGCTTTAATGGCGAAGCAGCTCGCAACAAGTGAAGCATAAACCCAGCCACGGTCAGAACGTAAATTGGAGATGATGCATAGATGAGACTCCTGCATGCATTGCGATGTGCTCCCAAGAGGCTTTTGTGCACGGCGAGGTCCCCAGGCGGAGAAAACTCTCGACAAATGGGTGACAAATTCCAATTTCATTACATGCAGATTCACAGAGTAACAAAGGATTATAACTAAATGAAAGCATGCGCAAGACGTCGGTAAGCAAAAGCAGCAGAATCCCCGGGATCCCATTATGTATTACAAAAGCTTAATCAATATCTAATCAAGGGGAATACAGAGCGCCCGTGTCTTATGGAGGTCTTTGTTGTCGGAGGTGAGGGTTGCCATGGCGATTGGACGGGTGCGGGGGACCTTAGTGCTGCAGAGGTATTGATGGAAATTAAGAAGCATTGATGAGACCTGACGAGGGCAGGATGGAAAAGGGAGATAATTAAACAGAGATGCAGGAGGGGGAGGGTGGACGCAGAAGAGACTCAGCTGGGAAAATGTGGACAGTGTACGTATTCAGATCAAGAATATTGTGCAAACGCACAAGCCCGTCTATAATTTTGTCCTCATTGGGGTCACAGGTAAAAGGAGCCTGACAATGTTGCATGTATTGTGACTATTTTACTGATCAATCACGGCAAGCTTCCCGTTACAACTCATCAGAAATGATGCAGACAATAGTTTCTATCCTTTCAGGGAGAAAAAATGCACAGAAACATTTGTCTGGACCTTTAAAGGTGAGTTTGGCTTCCAATCAGTGTTCCCAATTTTACAAGTGGTTGAGATGAAAAATCAGGTCTTAGGGATTCAAAGGATGGTTCTGGCTTGCACGGAGGGTCCTGATTAATTTGAGTAATTGGAATTCAAATGTCATAATGAAATTGAAAGTTCAAAGTTGGGTTTAAAAATAACATGACAAACATTTCACTCAGTCCATTTCTAATCATTTCAATATAATAATTATATATATATATGGTAATTTCAAATAATTTCAATATAATCATATATACATATATTTATGTATATAATTATTATATTGAAATTATTAGAATTTTGTAAACCATTGGACTGAGTCAAATGTTTGACAACTCTGAATTACCTACTAGAGTCCCCCGTTCCTATTCCCAATAAAACTCCCGAAGGGTAATATTTTTCAGGGTTAAAATGGGCTCTCTAAATTTAAGAAAGTTGCGCGCAAGCTATACAAACATACAAAATGACTCTACGTTTGTTCGTTGTTCACTCCTATGTAATTCATCGGGTGATAAAACTGGAAGAGAAGATTGAAAAGAAGCCCCCCCATTAAAAAAGAAAAACTGCAAGGCTGAGTGGGTGCTCATCCAGCAGGCCTGCATGTACTGTAAGCGCGTGTCCACTCTGTCGGCACCTGATTAACACTTGAGATAATACGGTCATTAAAGTTGCCCCTCAATCAATACGTCCGATAGAGTAATCAAGGTAGAGATTGAATGAACTCGGACCACCGTGGAACACAACGCGGACCTTTTAATCAGAGACGCTGAGGCGTTACACTAGATTGTTTCCTTTTGTTTAATTGACAATATACGGTACGCGATTTATTTACAGTCGAGTAATGAATGAAAAATAAGTAGTAATTGGACCATGAAATAACATCTTCACAAAAGAATTAATGGATAGACTGGCTTGTATTAAGGATCTCCGTCACTGCCATAGTGAACTCAGATGACCTTCTTTCCGTGTGACACAAAGTAAATAAAATATGACATTATCAGGGATGACAAAATGTCACACGACTTCTGCTCAGTATCCATTTAGAGGGTTATTGCATTTTCTTTGGCTTTGTGGCTACTTTTGTGATGCTGTAACAGAAGATCACAAGGGGATAACAAAAACCAATAAATAAGAATCATTTTTATAGACCGAATATATTAAACACACAAAGAATTGGTCTCAGATAGATTTCGCACTCCAGTCATTCATTCCACAAGAGGGCGCCAGAGACAGACATATTTTTGGCCTGAGAACAAAAACAGCATATAGATGAGTTTTTAGCCGAAAAATGTACTAAATTCCGAAAGTGAAGAAATGCAGAAGTTTCGAAAAACATCCCTTTTAATGTGCATGACCAAAACTCGAGACACGAGCAGGAACAAACTCAGTCATAAAAGGAGCACAGCTCCAAAGAGCTTCCTTTCATTGCTTACTCTGGTGTCAAGTTGGTGCACCAGAATAAAAGTTCACCGGAGAAGACGACGGCAACAACAAATAGACACCGTCATTACTTTTACCTACGGCTGTCCTTAATATCCGATTTCACGTCTCTCGGAGGAATGAATGAAGCCAGCTGTGCTATTGCATCACCTTACAAGCAACAAAGAGATCCGCAAAAGCATCTCTCCTGGCGATTTAACAGCGGTTTGCCCCTGCAGGAGCTGGCACGCACGATGCCAGTGTGGTTCATAAAAAGGCCCATCACTGCGGGGAAGTGAGGCTAATTCTTCTCCGAGAGAGCGGCTCTCGTAAAGAGACATTGCGGCGGGCCCCCACTTTAATGGAGCTGATGCAACTCGGAGGCAACACTTGGGTTGTTTCCGCCCTCGGTTTCCCCGCGCACGCGTCGAGGAAGCGGGCCGCCGCCGATTGGCCGGCGCTGCTCTCGACACGGGCCAACCCGCTCGTGAGGTCGTCGGATTTGGACAATCTGTTGTCATCCCTCTACCAGCATGGTCCGTGCGGTCGCTTGTCTTGCTTTACAACTCGTTTCACATTACTGCGTAAGTTTAAAGTTCATTTTCATCAAAAAAGGATGTTTGAGGATCGGCCCGCCGGGTGCAAGATGCTGCTGGTATCTTAGCAACCTGTGCGGCAACTGAGGTGGGGGGGAAAAAAATCTTATTAACCTGTTGCTATGACAACAGTGATAGACAATAAGTCTCCTTGAGCAGCATGATCAGAATAGCTTGTAAAGGAAATATGTTATCTGCCGTATATGACTCTGCTGGATGGCCATTGCATTATCTTTGCTCAGTAAACTGATGCAAACCGCAGCCAACCAACTCAGTGAAAACAAAAGAACGGAAAAAAACAAAAAACAACCAAGCCTTTTGTGTCCCTCCTCCGCATGGCGTGCAATTAACGCTTCACAGTGTAAATTCAGCATCCGATCAAGGTTGATTTGAATTGACGCTATTCCGAGAAAGGAGAAAAGAAAATTGATGTATTTGTTTTCTTTTTTCTTTTTTGCAATTACGCCCCTCGCGTCAATTCATCAAGAGATTTGCATGAGGTAAGTGTCGCTTCGCTGTCTACTGATGCATTTTTTATTATGTTTCAATTAAGGTTGGAATCCAATTAGGGCTGTCATTCCCATCAACCAACAAGGGGTCTCTCCTTTGTCAAGGACTCTTATGTAAAGCATATCAATGCAGTCCAATGAATAAATATATCAATTAATTAAATGGGTCTGGTATTGTTTTGAAAGTGGATAACCAAGACAGGAAGGATATTGATACATTTCAAGTGTAAAAGTTGATTCTTCAAAGACAAAAGTCTATACGTCAAGTGGGAGTTAATGCTAAAGCTTGCCATAGTTTTTATAAAGCTCAGCACATGAAAGCGCTCACCTCAAACCAACCCCGACATGTTCCATTCCCTCGCCAGATGACACAATACCAGCGAAATATGCTAACAATCAGCCAACCTGAGAGGCAAATTCACACTGGGTGTTTAGTTTTTTTTTTTTTTTTTTTTTGAGTATGTGTGTTTGTTCAAATATGAATTAACATCATAATAATAATGTCAGACGCGGGCAAAGGAAAAAAAAAATGGACGCCATTCAAAGTGAGCCTTTTGGAGGTCGGCCTCTCATCGTGTGACATTGTGTTAAAGTCTTTTTTCTTCAGAACAAAAAAAAAACTGTAGAAAGTAGTCTTGAACTAGATGGGAGATGTGTGTACTTAGAGAAGCAGTCGAAAAGATTTGGACAGGCTATGAGAACTGTCATACTGCCCCCTAGGGATGAGGTGAAGAATTACAACCCGATGCTTCAGCACCAAAACACAAGGACAGCGCATGAAGGAGCGCTCCCTTGGGTGTCTATCATCAACACACTAATTGGATCTGCCATAAGAAAGTAATGATAAGGGGGACAAAAAGAAAAGGAAAAAAAACGTTGGCAGCTTGTCTGTTTATGTGGCTAAAAGCGATGAAACGGTGGAAATCCCCAAAGGCTTTACAGTATGTTTAAAATATATTTGAGGAAAAGTTTTGGGACACTTTTATAAATGAATCTTCTCCATCCTGTGATAACATAATGGGTATATTACTCAACTCCAAGTTGCCTTTAGTTTATAGTGATTTTATCGAAGTGTAGCAATCACAGCTGTGTTCATTGAAGGGAGGACAGCAAGCCATGCAAGAAAGTTCCTTACCAACATTTAACTTTTTTTTCTTAAACCCTACTGAGGAAAACCCACAAAGGACCCCCGTGACTGAAGTCGTCCACGTCCTTTATCAAACATTATAGCGGCGTTATTTTTCATTTTTTTTAGCCATGTTCAGCTCTAGTCGGTCGAGTACAAATATTACACAATAAAATGCAGCAGTTAGCGGATTTCGCACTTTGGCCGTTGTATTATCCTTCGCTAACTCGCTCTCAAGAGCGCATTTTTGCACCACTGTCCTGCCTCTTGTCATTTTTCCACCCGTCCCCTCATCGCTCGACGCCATCGGTGAAGACCCTGCGGCCTCCTACGTAGCGCCGGCGGCAAAGTGAGGGGCCGGTAGCTCGGCAACGCACCTAGCAACCGCTCCTTGTAACTATGGATGATAACCTGTTGCCAAGGGAGACAGAGATGGAGGATTGATTTTTTTTCTTCACTAAAGCTTCAAGTTCAAAGTGAATGAGAATTTAGTAATAAACAATCCAGCAACACACCACCATTCATGAAGTTATTAGTATTGTATTAGTCATAGTAGTCAGAAAGCAAATTACATTAAATTACATTTTAATAATTCACCGTTTAGAGAGCTAAAAAATGATATACATTCTGTTGTTATTCCTATAGAAATATAGGATTTTTTTCCGTTTATAGTTAAGAAAACACATCAGATTTTTTTTTTTTAAATTAGTAATAGTAGTAACCAGCAATATTGTTTTTTTTATTTTCAATGCTAATTTTACTTGAATATTTATATTTACATTTCTATAATTTAATTTTAATTTAATTATTTTTGAGAAGGTGACATTGAGCCTTGATTCATGTGTTTAATTACTTGTGGGGGTAATTGATAAGACATACTGACTAAAAACTAAAAGTTTAATTTGTGCTTAAAAAAGCAGTATAATCTTTCTCATTTTTTTTTACTCTTCACTTGACAACTTGATTTTCAGAATTCCTTCAATAACTCATGTTCCTTGATATTTTGGGTATATTTAGCATTTTTAGTACTTTTATGACATAGATTGAAAGAAAAAATATGGGGGGCTTAAGGGATACACTGACTTCATCTGTTGGTTTTGTTGTATGGCAGCCCCCCTCACTGACACATGCTTTTGTTGTGGACACAACAACTTGTAATTTAAACTAGGCCACCATTTTCCACAACCTCGCCTGGCGTCCCACAGACTGGCTTTTGTGGACGTGAAAGCCCACAATTGCCCAAATGCTGTGGCATCTCGCAGGCCCTGGCTAATGATAGGCTGCCACTCGAGAGCAGGCTGGAACAGAGCCGGCACGTCCTTGGAAAGTGCAAGCTGGTGAAGCCACCTGCTCTGTGTCATGCTCGCTCGCTCACCATTTAAACGCTCTCTCATGTCCATATGAATAGGGATCTTCTCCCGTTAGGCTTCACTGGTTATTAGAACATGCACTTTAAAGTTTGCATATTCATTTTGCATCATGACTTGGTGGTCTACCAATGACGCTTATTAGAGAATAGAAAGGTAAAATTAGTAGGTATCTTGATTGGATGAATCTTGAATCTTCAACAAAACAATAATCTCACACTTTAAAATATGACATGTATAACCCTGTGACCCTTATGAGGACAAGCGATTCAGAGAATTTACGGATATACTGTATTTATTTATTTATTTATTGGACTGATAGAATGGATGTTGATTTGTTGTCTATGCTGTAAGAAAAAAAGTATTTTGGCACCATCTTGTGGTTTTTCGTATATGTCCACAACTAATTTTATTGTCATTCAGTATATTTTATGTCGATTAATATTTGGGAAATTAGACGATTTGAGAATGTGTAGAAAATTATGAAAATAATACAAATGTAAATAAAATATATCATGATGTGCATTATTTTTAAGAATCTACAAAATGTTTGTCAATATCGTATTACATTTGACAGATTGTGGTATGTTGTATCATATTGTATATTGTATATCAAATATATCAGATTTTTAATGTTACATTTTTATGCAATTTACAGCTGACTCATACATAGGTACACTGGCATGTAGTGCTTTTTTCTGTCACATGAGGGTAGTCTAAGTCTGTTCCAGTAGAGCTTCTGGAACAAAGGCGAGTTAGTGTATGTAAATTGTGTGGAGGGTTTATGCCAGTCTAATTTCATGGCCAGTCAATCCACTGAGAATTGGACCTTGGGCCAAGAAGGCATTGTTGGAAAGTGATTGGTGAGCATAGCATTGTAAAAACAAAGTGGAATTTTTCCGCATTGAAATTGTTTTATCTCATCATCTGTCTTTGTCACTGTTTTGTTTGTGTGCTCGTGTGTGTTTGTATGTGTGTGTGTGTGTGTGTTAATGCAAGCAGGTAAAAGTTGATGAGGCACTCTATTTTTTGGGTGTGATGGGTCGCATGAGGACATACATCTTGTGCAATGTGTTTGGAATGAATTTGGAAGAGGAGCAACGGACACATGTAAATATTGGCACTGCTAAACACATAAGGGGAGGGGCTGAGGAGGCTAATCTACACAGCTAATTGATCAATTTGGTAAACAGAGGCCTCTTCTGGATGGGGAGGGGGGGCGTGGAGGTGCGGTGGGATCAGGGGAAATTTGTGGGTGATAACGCTAAAGTGCTAATGACTCATCTGTGGCTAAATGGAGTCAGGAGATGAGAAGGCAGCAAAGGAGCAAAGCAGCTGGTGGTCAGTGTGGAAGGAGAATGTGCCAAAAGGCTTGGGTAAGGAAAAAAAATAGATTTAGCGGCACTCAATGGCATGCTTGGAATATCAAATTGGCGACCATAACATTAGGAACACCAGAGTAATACAGTGAACGCATGTTTCTGATTCAACATTTGCAGATTTGCCTAATTCCTAACCCTAATCCTAACCCTAACTGTAATTTTGACTTTTCACAATTTTAGTGGCCTAACTGGTTGAAACGAGCAACACTCAACCACTGACCTCCACGAAGGACGTCAACCCAACATTAACCAAAGGGTTAAAAAGGTCAAAATAGAAAAAACATTTTTTTAAATTGATTAATCTGGGGTCCTCATGATGCCCTAGTGGAAAAACTGGGAAAGTAATTTTCACATGTATCCAGATTTTCCAGTGGCTCAAACCCACTAACAACATTTTAATGAACTTTTTGTTAATCCTGCTGACTGTAGCTTTGCAATTATTTATAGTTTCATCATGTCAAAATGGCTGATGTAAAAGAGCTCATTAAAACGTCCGAAATGGCTTTGCGACTTACGCACGTAAGGTGTGATATTGGCTAATTCCTTCATAATGTGGTTCAGTCAATTTGGTGCATTGTCGCCTCGCAGGGGTGGGTGGGGACAATGTACGTGGGGGGGTAATTCACTGACAAGAAGCGCTGTGATGTTCTCAATGTGCCAAGTAAGTGGTGCTGAACGAGACGAGCTCGGGCGCCTGACAACCAGGTGGATTGGGTCCCCACCCTCATTCCCACCGTCTTTCATTTGAATAATGCATGCTAATTACCTACTTGCCGCCGCACAACTGTCACCCCACCAGGCCCCAGAAGACATTCTCGCACATACACACACGTTGCATGTATGGCGGACACACACTTCAGAATATGCAATCACTGGCACACACTTGCCTAAGCGTTGGCACGTTCACCACCGGAACTTTAAGAGAACCCAACAAAAGCCGCTGTCAGGTTAGCATGTAGGCTAATGATAGCGTACGTCCACCCCTTTGCTGGAAGAGCTAAACGAGCTGAACGTTAAACACCGCTAGTCTATTGTACTTAATTTACTGTATTTATATAGTGGATTTATTTCTTTACTATTAAAGTATTGTACAGTGAAACACTCCTTTAGCCATTTTCAGCAGTAAAAAAGTTCACCTTTTTTCATAAATAATAATCACAAATAATTTCATAATGATGTTTAAAAACAAATTTTTCCACTTGCTGTTAGATGGAAATGACATCACTTGAGGTGAGGGCTCAGGTAAGCAATAAAAGATGACTCAGCTTGCAAAAGTCACATGACCAAAGAGAAAAAAGGTGAGCCGTAATTGATTAGCTGAGCTCTCAGCACGTGATGTCATTTATAGTCAACAGCACATTGCTAAAAGCGATTTTAAAGATATTAAATGTACAGTACATAAAAAACAATAGCTGCTAGTCCATTGTGAGACTTCTATTGTGCCAGCTTGTTTTTGTTGTTGTTTTTTTTTTAATCCCCAAATTTGAGCTTTGCTTCCCCAGAAAAATTGTTTTGGCACAACCTGCGCTTCCACTGATTAGCTCTCTGCCTGCAATATGCTGAGGTAAAACTTGGCCAACTGCTTGCACGTGTGTATGTGTTGCTCAACTTCCAACTTCTGCAGTGGCCATGATTTGCGGATCATTTACCGCCCCCACTTTTTGTCCGCTGGTGAAAGTCCTGCCATTGGTATGCAAAGCGTGGCGTGTCCTCAACAATAATTTGAGGATAAAATCAATGACGCCGTCAGTGAACGCTCTGTGGTTTTTACGGCCGCCATCAGTGACTTTGAGGAGGGCAACTGCGCCTCTCCACCGACGCGGGGCCGAGGCTTTTTGACGGATCTTCAACAGCTGTGTTGGCGGGTGCAAGCATGTTGACAAGGCTGCCCATTAACGCAACACCTGACACATGCGAGATGCACTACGGCCCGTCTGTGCCCATTTGGGTCATTATGTCACCGTTCCGCAACTGCGGAGGGCCGCGCTCCACCATAATGGACCCCCCACCCCAACCCCACGTGATCCCATCTCACTCAGATCTCCATTAAGATGTCAAAGCAGCCGTTTGTATTTTTGAGACAGCCCGCTCACCGCCACCCCTCGGCCTGCTAAAGCGTTATTTATGACGCTTATTAGCAAGTGTAACCCAGCCATCAATTAATGTCCTGCGGGCATGCTCAGCAATCGGCTCCGTTGGCGTCGGACCAAATGTACTGGAAAGTCCATTAATACAAAAATCTACACTTAAGCACTCATTTCTAAGAACACGTTGAGAGGAACACAAATGCGCAGCTTTAGGGTGCAGGTGAGACATCCAGTAACTATCTAGTATAATTTTTTACAGTAGCTAGCTATCCATCCATCTATTCAGAGGGATGTCAAACTCGTTTTTCTTACGGGCCACATCGTAGTTATGATTTCCCTCGTGGGGCTATTATTGACTATCTCATACTAATATATAATCCTATATAATACACATTACAAATACTAATACTCATTATCACAGACATACAAAAGAATTCAGTAAAAAAAAAAAAAATTCAACAATTTTCAAAATTTGTTTGAAAGTGAGTTATTTAAAGGAAGAACATTTGCTTTTGGTATTTTAACAAGTAACATTGAGTTGACACATGATTTGCCTTTACGGGCCACATAAAATGATGTGACGGGCTGGATCTGGCCCCCGGGCCTCGAGTTTGACACCAGTGATCTATCGTTAAATATTGTCAGGGTCACATCTCCCTAAACGCAGAAGATGCATTTTCCATGGCGGGCGAGATTTGCTTTGCTTTCCTTTTAGCCTTGACATGATTGCAGGCATGTCAAACTCGTTGTTTTACATGACAGTGCTCGTGCACGATAGTGCTCCAACGTGCAATATTTTTTTTGTCATTTTAAATATGTTGAGTCTTTGCAAGACAGGAAGACAGTTTCTACAAAAATCTCAATTATTTCAACGCAATTCACTTTATTATGCTAAATGGGCTGAGCTGTTGCAAGTCTGAAAATTGCAGTCTACCTTTGTTATTATGTGACCGTTTTTCCCCGAGCAGACAACAAAACAATTATGAAATCACAAAAGGTGATGCCGCCATTGCTCATACGAGATGGCCAATTAGTCAAACGCTGTGTGCAGGGTGTTATCAGCACAATTCCATAACCTCGGAGATGAAGGACAGGAGTAAACACATCCCGTGTATTGAGCAAATTTTGTTTTCTCATTATGTGTGTGTGTGTGTGTGTGTGTGTGTGTGTGTGTGTGTGTGTGTGTGTGTGCGTGTGTGCGTGTGTGTGTAGTGTCACAAGTCTTTGTGTAGCTAAATTGGGGTGTCTACAAAGTCTGTAAATCTAAAAGAAAAAAAAACTTTCAAGTTTTGTTTGGTGTTTAAATGCAGGGACACAAGCTGGAATACAAAAGAAAGTTTCTTATAAATCTTAATGACAAAAATGTAATGTTACTTACAAAGAAACTATCAAGTATTGTTCAAGCTTTGATGTGTTGGGTTGCAAAGGTTTGAGGCAGATTTTGTGTACAACCTAATTGAAATCAAACATTTTGACAACAATTTGCATAAGTGTGCACACCCTCTTATAACTGCAGCGTTGCTGTTTTCAGATTTACGCCTAACTGGTATGATTTTTAACTGTACAGTATGATTAAGGAAGCAGAGTGTCAAAAGTCATATAGAAGGGATACAACAGATGCCGCCTTGATATTTATCACCGGAATACAACTCCCAGCAAACAGTTCCACCGATTAGGCCGGGCCATACCAATCCTGGGGCGACAAATCACATCAGGAACGGTCAAACTTAGTTTCAAAAGGACAGACTTGCGGGAGCAGGCCTGCATTTCAAATTGAAGCACCGTGGGAACCCCTGAAGGATTATTTAGGGCATGCTGGTCTGTTTGCAAAAGACAGATAGAGTAGCAGACGTCTGTAGAGGACATAACAATAACAAATGACAGACTCGTGAGTATTGCTAAATGCTTCCAGGCTCAATACCAGCCTATAAACTAGCCATTGTTACTACTGAACAAATGAAAAATAATGTCTTTTTATTTTTTAGAAATAATGCTTACTTAATTTTTAAAGTTATCTAGCATGCTCAAAATTACCATTAAATTAAATGTTATGGGTTTTTTTTCTGTGTCTTGAAATGTTTCGAGAGAAAATGAGGTGCATTACTTGGCCGGAACCAATAGAGGCGCTATTGATTCAGTCATAATGTTTTCTTTTAAACAATTGGTTTCCCATACTTGAGTCATAAGAGAGTTCCATTTTTAATTTGTTGTCACTGACCTACACTAACACAATAGTTGGTGACATACTTTCAATAAATATTTGTATGAAAATGCTTCTCGACTGAAAAATATAACTAATTAGAATATGCCGCGCGATGCATTATGATGCCATTTGTAAGATTCGAAATGTTGTATGTCGGGGCCCGGCGAAGGTCTTTTACCACTCAAGTGTAGAGTTTTGTTTTTTTCGTTTTCTAAGGCAACAGTTCACCCCTGAAAGTAATAACAGCTTGTCTTTGCTCCTTTTTTGTGAGGTGACATTTGCCGCCTATGATTACCGCCGAGCATCTGCAGCCATTTTCAAAGTCAAACTGTTGGTGCAGAATAACAACACCATTCAAAAATATAAGCCTGGTTATTTTACATTTGACATTGGGCATAGCGATGTAGGTCAATACACACCGGGAGGACGCATGTTCAATTCTTTGGAAGCAGCTGAAAAATAAGATGAATAGACCGTGTTTTTTAAATTACTTTATATTGTTGTTCCCAAGAACACAAAATGATGCTATAATAATAGAGCTTTGAAAAGTGACATGGTTTGACAATTTTCTTTTTGGGTCCAAAAATTGTTGCTGTTCTTGCTTTTGACACATTTCAACAGACCCACTTGGCATCACGGCCAACTTGGTACGATGAAGAAAGCGTATCGGAAAATGTGACCAATATGCTTGACTGTAAGATCCAACTTTTTAATTAAACAGACCACAAATTAACTGGTTTTAAATGTAGTTTTATCTACTGACCATGGCTAGCTGCAGTTTATTCCCCACGGTATCATTGTTTCACTATAAATAAACACACTCGTCTATTGCCAAGTCGCCATCTTTTGTAATTAAGCCTTTTAAAGCCGAGATAAAGACCCCTGTGTTGGAAAAGTTCTCCACTTCAGATGATAAGGCTAATTACTTTCTTTCAAATGAAGGTGGTGCCCCGACTCGCAGCTCATTTAAATTCAAATGCACACGCGTATCGCTGTTAAGCTGGATTCATTTAGGACCACACAGAGACGCTATATTAATGTAAAGTATGTTTTTAATCGACCGGGAGCTGCTCAATACAGAAGTTGGGGATAATTATTATATATTTTACTCTCTTCTATAATCTGCTTTTATAGTGTAGTGATGTAATATAAAATAAAATAATTAATATTTTTTAAATGTATTAAAAAGTCCGGGGTTTTAGTATCATAGCCATTACCCCAATATTTTGGATTTTATTGACATCCTAAAAAAAACGTCCAACTCGGAAAAGGCCATATGTCTATAAAAATAGGAGAGGGCTCAGAACAGATCGACCGTCTTCTGGAATGGATCGAGGTCAACCATTTTCCAGATGGTTTATCTCTAGCCGATGCAATTTAGTCTCTAATATTAGCCGTTTGCAGCTTTAGGTCATTTAAAATACAGCGTAAACATGTTTGACTGATAATGTATGTTTATGGCCCGTGGGAAGTTGCTTCGGTGCTAGTGTGTATATGTACGCATCTGTGTATATGTCTGTCTGTGTGTGAGTGTGTGTGTGTGTGTATACAGTGGCCTGTGGGGTAGAGGCTTCTGTCAGACACGTGTGAGTGATGATGTGTCTTGTACGAAGACCCCAGCACCAACTATCAGTGTATGTGTGTGAATGCGTAAGGCAAAAACTGAACACAATGCTAATATTAAGCAAGTATGATTAATTTAAATGTAGAGAATGGGCAACTGTATGTGAGATTGAGCAATGCTAAAAACAATAAATCCCATCCTATTTTTAATTGTGGGTCTTCAAAATGATCACCTTTAGACAACATGATGAAGAAGGTTAAACAAACAAAAAAAACCCGCAATTTAGCAAAATCCATTTGACCTGGGGACATTTATACAGTTGTGACTTTTGTTGACCGGTAGCAACAAACTAAATTTCAAACAAATTAATCTTTGTAGGACCCCTGGGAATAACCATAATAACACTAAAATAAACACAAAATTAAAATGCTGTGATTTTATTTCTTTTTTACTGGTCCTTGAGACTTTTTGTTCACTATTTGTTGAGAGACATGCATACAAAATGTTGTGTTAGTTTGGAAAACTCACCAAGACTAAGACAATTTTTAGGCTTCAGACTTGCAATTAGTTTTTTTTAACTGAAGAAAATCCCTCAAAATGGCAACTTAATTCATAAAGATGACAATCAACTAATTAATTTCAAGACAGCGCGCCGGATGCTTGGCCCCCAAATCCAAATTCAGAGGCAGTAAATCAATGTTCAAAAAGTTGCACGATAGAAACGGTACCTGAGAGGACAACCTCCCCCCCCCTGTAACGCTTAGAAGTGCATAAAAAAAACAGACGTACAAACAAGCACCCATACTCGTGCACTATTCTTACAGCGTGGCGAGATAATGCTTCTCCCCTTTCTCATCTGCCTCATCCTCGCTCATCCTGACACCCCCCACCCCCCCATGCCCTCTCCGTCACACTGCTGCTTCTCATCACAAACCTAATCGTCTCACCCCCTCGGCAAGTACGTGCTGTGCGAATTAAAGTGCCCTTGCCCTCTTTTCTGTGTTTCTTCATCCTCTTTGTCTTCTCTCGTCTCCTCCTCCTCCTCCTCCTTGTGTTCCTCTTTCTAATAATTTGCTGATTTTGTATGGAACGGGGTGTCCAACTTTTAAGTGGACACAGCATTTAAATAATGCGTTTACTTATCTCCATTTAAGCTATTGAGCTCCTGACAATTTCAATTTATGTTTACAAATTGCCAGCATTAACATGTAAATGTGGTGGCGGGGAGCCTCACGGGGCTTGGCGTGCGCGGGCGAGGAAGGGTCATAGAGTAGGACAACAAACCAGTAATGGCACAGTTTGTTGCGAAGCATTGGCACTAATGGAATCTGATGTGCACTCACAAGATCACATGAGCGCTGTGTAATTTGTTAAGTCCTGTTTTTATATGAAATGTAAACAATTTGAGGTTACATTAGATGCAGAGGAGAGCGACAATGCTTTCAGAGGGTATGCAAGGGCCACTGTTGTTGTATTATCATAATATTTATGCCTGGATGAGTTGTAGCTACAAGTGGATGTATAGCACAGCGGGTCGCATAGATGTCATGTCTTCTTCAGAACAAGCAGATGTAAACGTGAGATTTTTTTCCACAATTCATAGTTTCCAGTTTCATAACAAGTCTGTCATTATTGGGTCTAGTCGCTATTAATTATTTTTAGAATCGACTATTCAATCGATTAATGGAGTCACGGATAAAATGTTTGTGTATTTAATAAAAACATTTTGCCCACAAGTTATTGTTGTTTATTTGGATGTGTTCAAGGTTTAAAAAACAACTAAATAATTGAGATACTCCCCAACCTTTTTGAAACAGATCAATGTGTTTTTCCAGATGAAATGTGTTATTTTGACTACCGGCAAACAATAATCAGGATTTCATGAAGGACTCCAAAAATCAGAAAACAGTTACCTTTAAGAAGCTGCAATCAGAGGATTTGTACAATTTTGACTTAAGCAACAGAACTACATGTATACTGCATTATGAAAATAAATGTGATAATTGATTTTGTTCTTGATTAATTGGTTAATTTTGACACGCCTAGACATTATTTTATCAAACCTCCGACAGACCAAGAATTATCTACTGCACACTTTAGACACCCTTTTTCTTGTCTTGTTGAAATTAATTTGGCTGGCTGTCTTAAACAAGCAAATGTATGGCCTGCCCGACTTTGGTCTTGTTTCTCAACTCCTAAACAAGACTGTACGTTTATAGACACCGGAATGTTGAGTTTGAACCTAAATGAGCCACACAGCATTCAGCCCATACAACAACAGCGTATAATCCAAGGAGAATGGCTATCATGAAGCAGCAAGCAGCACTCTCTCAGAAGGCTTTTCAATCAAGCCAGACGCGCTAATTCACTTTCTCCTCCAAAGCGCAGCAGGTCGCGCTTGAAAGTTGAATTACACGGACAGACAGAACGACTAAATGTTCATGAGAGGGATAAAGCCAGGCAAGCAAAGTCTATATTCCGGGACTTCAAACTGCGCTAAGAGAGGAGGCCGCCTGGAGCTGAGGGGGGGGGAGTACAGCGGGAGTCATCTATAACTGAGAGGCTCGTAATGAGAAAGATGTGCCAGCCGTCTGCTCACTGTGATAAGATGCCCAAGTTCCCTCGAGGCCTAAAGCATCGCTGACCCCGACAACAAAAAGACAACAAACGGGTGACTGCCCAAGCCGTTCCCTCTTATTTCCATCCACCATTTACATTCTCTCTTCTTCCTCTCGTAAGCACTTTTTGTCTCCGGCTCAACGTCCTGCTGCCCAAATCCAGCTTGGCACGAAGACCCTCCGCCATTTAATCGGTTTCATCAGCGTTTTTTTTTTTTTTTTATAAGCTAAAGAAGAATACACGGTAATTAAGGGATGGGCTGCAAAGCGTGACGGTGGGGAGAGAAGCTTCATTCGGCCGCTGATGTGGAACAAGACGAGAAGAAAAGGAGGAGGTGCGGGACCAAGGGCAGGAGAGAAACAGCAAAGACAGCAGCTGAAAGGGCAAGAGCGAGCGATAAGGCTGGCTTGAATGGTAACAGGAAATGAAAGGCTCGGAGCATGAGGGTCACAATGATTTTTCGCTCTTGTGGCCAGCGCGGAGGCTGCACGTCGGCGGAATGGAAATGAGTCCTAATGTCCTGTTAATGCGGTCCGAGAAGAGTCACACCGCTGTCGTCCGCCTAATCCCCTGTGTCCACTCCAATGGCCCATTCCGGAGGAGTGCGCAGCGAGGGCGCTATCAGAGCGTTGTTTTCATGCTAGGTGCGGTTTTATGGTCTTCACACCCTCCGAGCGATACTAATGAAGTGGACAAGAGAAGCTGCCGGCAGCTGAGGAGCCATGGGGACCGATGAGATCTGACTTAGATTCTCCCTGATGTGCTTGACATCTTAAAACGCAACATCGTTGCAAGGGCCATTAAACATGCAATTAGAAAGAAACTAACCTCGCAAGGCTGCGAAATTGCAGAAAATACAGCAGGTACACTAACAGGGCAAAAAGTCTTGATCGGGAGTTGGCAGGAGTTGCTCATTCTCATTCCATGTGTGCCATCGTGACTTTTTACAATTTTGCTGTAAAACTATTGCGGTATTAATATAAGGCAAAGACCAAACTTGGAGTAAATACAGTAATCGCCAAGCTGTGCTAAAATTAATTTTCTGCTGAAACAGCCAGTGGCCAGCAAGTGCAAGTTTGCCTAGAGCTGAAATATCAATTATAGTTTTCTCCTTGGTAGAGAGTGCAACGCTTTAATCTTCGCACGGCCAATCAAAACATTGCCTCGACGGAACTGCACGGGAAATGCGTAGTATGGCGAAGTGTGTGTGTGTGTGTGTGGGGGGGGGGGGGGGGGGGGGTGGCCCTTAGGGGTCGTGGAGCTGTTGCCACCTAAAAAAAGAGTTTCAACCATTCTGTGTCTCATAATGTCACTCATGCAAATTAGCAAAAAGTACAAGTAAAAAAACGGGGAAAAAAATGGAAATTGAAAACAACGTACTTTACTGGACTATAACCAAATTACTGATATTTGCTCATGCCTTCGGGAAATTGTTGCTTTTGTAACAAGTCATTGAAGTTCAGGTTGATCCAAACTTCTCAATCCAAATGCTTGAACTTATATAGACATAGATGTATAGAAATAGTAGCTGTAAGGTTTGGACCGCGTCGATATGCATCAAAACATGGGCTTGTTCTATTTCAAACGAATTAACATTCAAGACTTAATTTCACACTAACGCCTTCAAAATGAAGAATAATGTGGCAAAAGGATGCGCACACTCCACACGTACATGATACGATAAAACCCGCGCCCGATTCCTTAGCCGGGAAGCACAGCAGGCTTCCTGGCTGGCATGTGAAGACTGTAATTTTCCGCCACGCTTCCCCAGCTCTTTCTTCCTTCTCCATGTGCTACGGGCCGGGGTGTGGAGATAGCGAGGAAAGAACAAGGTGTGGACGTCGCTAGCTACGCTCCCGCCTCTTCTTGTGATCGTTAATGCAGCGGCAGCCAACATGGCCGACAGGTTAAAGCGGCAATCTGCTGGCGCGCTAAATAAGATCATTCACGGCCTCTTTTGAAGACAGATGCAGAATCGCGTGGCACTCACACATAAACATTTTCATGAACGTGCCTGAGTGGGCGCAGTGCACACATAAGACTTAATGCCTACTATGGTAAACATAACCCGAGAGGAGGGTTATGTTTTCGTTGTAAAGACAAATGTTTCTTTCTGGGGAATAAAAATGCTTCAAAAGTCAAATTTTAGCTCTGTGAGCTTTTTTTTTTTTTTTAAACAGTATTTTGAAATGAGACATTGTGGTAAATTGTAGCATGCAAATGAGATGAGATTTGGTGAGGAAAATATTTGCAACCAAAATGCGAATAAATTTATTTCATAAAAAAATGTAAAGTCGTAGTTATAATTATATATTCAAATTAAACTACCTGTACATTTAAAGGTTTCATGAAGGTCACGGTTTGTGACCCAGATTGCATTAGTTCACATAACTTCATTTTCCTAAATTACTTTACAATGAGAACAAGTTGGACTTGAACCAAATATCAAGGTTTAGAAATCTGGTGTTGATCAAGATCGGAATTGTTCAGCCTTGAAGGGGTTTGCTCTTCAACTCTGTGCAAAACTACGCAACGAATGCATCATAAACACGCAGCAAATTATAAAAGTCCTCGAAGAAGTCGATATTTTTTTTCCATGGGGCCATTTAAATGGAAAGAGCTATCAGTGCGCCCGCAACTAATTAAATCAAGTGAAGTTAATTAGCATTAAGTGTGTGAGTTGCCAAAAGATAAACATAAAATGCTCTTTGTAAATAGTCTGCACTACGTGTTGATATGAGGAAAACAATTCAATCTTTCTTTTCCATTTACGCAAACATTGCTCAACAAATGAATTACGTCAGCAGACAATGTTAGTTTTATGTTACAGTTGCAATGCTAATGCTAATCACTAAAGGTTATCCCTCATCAACCGCTTTTCTAATATTTATTTTTAATTGTGAGGCGACTTTGTCGACACCTTGTATCGCACTAAAACAATATAACGTACATAATGCTCATATTTGTTTCGCTCCAAATGTCTCAAAACTAAGCCCGAGCTTGTGATGCACTGCGCCAAAGGAAATCAATGTGAAGTGTGGGGCTGTTGTGTAAACAGATTATTAACACGGTGTTGTGTGCCCATTCCACTGTATTAAACGCCGCTATGATTCTCGATAGACACCCCTTACCACTGAAAACACAATGGATTTTGAGGCACAGGCTCGTGAAAGAAATCCATTGGTAATTTCAGTCTGATCAATTATCCGCTCGAGCTCGTCACATTCTCCAACAGGGCTTGTACCCATGTGCGACAATGGGAAAGACACTTACTCCGGCTGAACGGAGAATTATGGAGAAATTGTATTTTCTTTTTTTCGCAACTCTACCGTCCATATATATGGATCGTATGCTCTCACCTGCGCGTTGACAAATATCGGCCGGGTTAGAATTTTTAAAGGCTAGGTAAACATGCCCAAAAAAAACATTCTTCTTTTATTCTATACAACAGATTCAGTATCTAAATATAGTCTGGCACCACATAAATAAATATATAAATTATATAAGTATATAAATAACTTCTATAAATGATATATAAATAATATAAATAATATAAATATATAATATTGACATAGAGTATCTCTACATTATGATTATATAAATAAATAGGAACTTTGGGCAACTTTTAACTTTACATTGCCCTTCACCTCAACACTAGGCCTTCAGGCAGCCTGCCTTGGCAGTGACTGATTATCATCTCTCCTCACGCCTTCGGGAGCCTTTAAAAAGTGGTCGCGATTGCCCAAGCTTAAACTCCGCCTGAGGCGAAAAGCATCGAAATGATTTTGAAGCCGATTTTTTTTTTCAAACCACAACAGATAAGAGAAAAAGCACAATGTGGCACTTAATCGGTTAATCGGGTAATTGATTGTTTGGAATATGGTGGAAAAACCTGTTGGTTAATCACATCTCAAAGCAAGTCTACTCAAATGGAGCACATTTCTTGGCTGCAACTTGCAGAGATGCTGTTTACTCATTCTCAACTAGTTTGCGGTCTAACGCAGCACAGCATGCCACATATCGCCACATGTTACCACCTGTTATCACCACAATTTGGTGACCACTGAGATAGCACCAAAGGTTTGGGCTGACCAGGAGGAAACGTACCACAATTAAGCCAGAAATTTGCCGAAGCATTCACTGTATTCACACTCATCGCGGATATTCATGACTATTCTTCATCGTTTGTGTATTTTTGACAGAAGAATTTCAGAGTAAACAACAATGGCGAACGATTTTAAATTATGAACAATGTACATGTGCAAGCAATACCTCGTGTGTATGTATTTATGACTGAGAGAGTCATGACTACGCTGGCAAGATCACTGCCTTTGGCAGCACAGGCGAGTCAAGAAAAGCAAGGGGATAGGATTGTGTATGTGTGTGCGTGCACATGCGTGTGTGTTTGCAGAATTGTCCAAGTGTAGCGGTAGTGGTCCTCAGTCACTTTATCAGTGCCACAGCAGCACTTTTTCCTTTCATCCGTCTGCCCGGCGACGACTCTCCCGCTTTAACGGAGTGTGGAGAAAAAAAAAAAAAAAACTCCCTCCCTCAGCAGAGGTGGCGCAAACACAAGCCCAAAACCACTCTTTGTCTAAACACACACACCCTTTTTCTCGCCGCTCAATCCCATATTTGTGGATTTGCCAAGAACTGGAGAATTACCACACCTGACTTGTTCTCCACATGGTCTATCTACTCGCTTAGATATAAATATCACACGACGCTTGGTTTATTTTCAGAAAAGCATTTCAACAATGTTTCTAATGTGTGATTCTTACAGTGGTGTTGTACTATATATATATGAAGAAAAAATATATTTATTTTTTCTTCATATATATATTGAAATAGAGTTCTATAAACCACTCTGATATTTCAATATATATACATATATATTGAAATATCAGAGTTCTATATACTAGTCAACTTTTTTGCACACATGAAAATATGATGGCAGCATAATAAAATGGTCGTGAGTAAACGTCAAAACACAAATTATAAAAGAGAAAACTATTGAGCCATCATGAGAGCCTTGTGCACTACGTGGGACTGTGTGAGTTTACATCCAGAATTGAGAGGTGTTATGTCAAAGTAGTTTGTCCATGTTCCCTCAGCCAAAGTCAGTATTTCATCCATTCTTCTCCCGACAATACATCACTGGTGGGCATTTACTTTGTCGATCCACTCAGAGGTGGAACGATCAATAAGACTCACTTGAATTAACAACCCTGTTTATGGATGGCTGCGATCACCAGGCCGCCCACTTGACTGTCGCGTTTGTATGCCTTCACATAAACAAGATGGATCTCATGCCACAAACAGGGACACAACTTGTAAGGAGTCATATTGGTTGTGTGTAGAATATATTCAAGCTATCTATATATACAAGCAAACTGTTATAGAAACATAATTGCCTCCCCTCCAAAAAACAATGCAATGCATCAAGAGGGTCAATAATTTGAGTCTAATAACATAATGAGTCTCATTTGCTTCATGGCGGTTTTCTCTATAAATTGCACTGACATGCACAGGACGGAGTGGCGCTCAGGCCTGAAGCTGTCCCAGGATGGAATACTCCATCTTTGGACTTAGTATCAGAACCAGACTTCCCTTCTGTTGCATTCCATCTGATACACCCACCATACGTGGAATACTATTCAATTATTTGTGAATTTGTGAATCTACTAACTCTGCTAACTTAAAACAATGTAGTGTCTAGATCGGCACATGACTGGGATGTAAAAAAAAAAAAACTAAGCACGACAAGCCCAGTCAAAGGAAGGGTGAGAGGGGAGGGTAAAAAAAAGACATTAGCACAAAAAGCTTCACAGTTGACGGCTTGCAGATTCGCTGACGCCTGTAATAAAATAAGGCCATCCGGGTGTGCAAGAGTTGACATTGCATGCAGGTGTACAGTCAGGCATCTGCATAAAGAGCCTACGCTTCTGCCAGCAGCCATCATGGCCTCGACAGATTAGAAATTGTGCGCCCGTGTGTACGGATTCGCGGCAAATAATGAGAAATGAGTTTTAAATTGTGGCTCCGGCAGCAATGGGGAAAAATGGGCCTTGTCAATACGAGATGCAGCCGGTGAGCGGGAGGATTTAAGGGCGAGTGAGATTTGGGGGGGGGGACAGACAAAGAGAGAGAGAGAGAGTGAAGGGGAGGGAATCAGGGGATGACTTTGTTTTGGTTTACTGCTTATTACCATCATAATCCTTTGTCCCATTTCCCCACTCTGCAGTCCGGGCACACCTCTCTCGCCTCGCCGTCAGTCGTTGTGATTGCCTTGTATTTAAGAAGCCTTCTGTGAGCCTCTGTTCCGACAAATGCCTTTCCAATACCAATCACAGCTGAGTGCGCCTCATTTGAATGTGTGAAAGGGGTTTTGATTCCATCAGCGGAATGCTCCTCCAAGCGCAACGTCGACCATTCAATACCGGCAAATATTCTCACCTAGTGTATATATACAGTATATAAATGCAGGTGTATTGTAAAGGCGCTTCAAATATTTTTCATTTATCCCTCTTTTATTCTCGACATACGGCTTCATTAGCTCTTCTCCTTTTATGGCATTTGGATCTTGTAACCGGCGCACCAAACGTGCGATGAAACAAGTGCCGGAGTGATCGTAAACCCAGACGAAGAGGGAAAACAGACTAATTGTGCTCAGCGTTTTGCTCTTTGGAAATGTTATCGCCACCTGGTCACCGGCTAATGCGAATACGCACTCGACTTTGCAAGATTGCTACCGAGTAGGGGGAGTGCGGGTAGCTCCGCCTAAGCAGCTGGTTGACCTTCATACTTATCGGTGCGCATCGTTCGCCTGCTTCTTGGGGGTCTGTGAGGGGTTGGGATAATGCATCCCAATTAAAATCTTACACAAATCCCATTGCTTGATTACTCGGAGCCACGGAGAGTTAGCTAACTTTAATGTTGAGGAGGTTCTTAAAACCCAAAGTAATTTCCTTCCACCGTATTGGAGACGCACAATTAATCCTACACTTGGGCATTGCAGATCTTGGTTTGGTCCTTATGGTCGATCATGTAGAATCCAATAAAACTTTCTAAGCTTGTAAATAAAAGGCACAGGTTGGTCGCATCCACCGTAAAGTGTTTTTTGTCTATGGCTGGTCAGTCAATACTGGAGTGCTTAGTTAAGAGGCCATTCTTAGTGTGGCTAATGAAAACGATCAAAAACAAACAAGCAGTTATCGGATTTTACATTGCCAATTGGAAATCAATTATACATGGTCCATTCTGTCTCTTCAGAATGTTATTTTGATACTTCAAATATCACGGCCAATAAAGGTTTTATCAGGGCGACAGTGTCGCCGTGGGATACAGCTGACCAGTGTGACGGAACAGATTGTTTGACCTCCGAGAGTGCGCTGTTGTGTAATTTCACTAGAACAATCATGACCTGTGAGCACAGTCTAAAATTCTCTTTAGACTTGATGAACTGCAGCCAAAAACATTGTTCTTTCCGCCCAGTACTTTTCTGCTGAGTAGTAAAGAAAGAATAAATGAACACTGAATCCCAGTGTTTGAGATTAGTGAATTTGTTTAATCTCCAAACGTGTGGATGTTAAACAGCATCTTTTGTTGGGATTTTGCAGAATACACATTTTGCTTAGCTTGAGGCAAAGATTAAAATATGTGGCAAACAGCTGAGACTTTGTTTTATTTCTTTGTATAATGTCCAAATGTACTAAAAGTATGAAAGTGCATTTGCTGTGCCGTTGTTTGCTTTCTTAAAGTAAATCTTTGGTTGTACACTTAAATACTGGATGAATAATATGGAGTACAACCTCATACATGACAATGAAAATCCAGTGCTAGTGAGGCATAAATGAATCCACCGTTTGCTGTTACATCAAACCCAATTTCATGGACGACGTGGTGAAAAAGGATTACCACCCAATTTATATACCTTTAAAGGGAAACACGGGGCTTCGAAGGAGCTCGTGGTTAATCCTCGGAGTACTCCGAGGTTGGATGTTTTACGAACCCGTTGGTCTGTCCCGATGACTGAAGTGACAGAAGCAGTGGGAAAGGCTAGAGTGGCTGCACCCAAAGTGATGACGATGTCAAAGGATTATGTGTGGGGCTAACAATACTAATGGCACTTCTTTTGCATTATGATAATTGCCAAGACAAAATTGCTGCCTAATTTTTCCCTGTTTCCAATTATTGGGCTCTTCAGCGCTAGCGGGCTGTGGGAGCAGAGCATTGGCAGGCAATTAAATTCCCGCAATTATGCCTCTATTGTAAAAAAAAAAAAAAAAAAAAACGGCTTTACCAAGGATTTGTAGGGCACGGGATGATTGCTTGGTGACGCAGGTGAGAAGATCCTTTAAGATGACTGCTACACCAAAGCCAGCAAGAAACAAAATCTGAAAAGGTAGCCGGCCAGCTAAAGCAGATTTCAGCTCATTCAGTATTACGCTGATTTATTTAACGTATTTTCCGGACTGTAAACCGCTACTTTTTGCACAAGCTTTGAATGCTGCAGCTTATAATTCGTTGCGGCGTATCTATGGATTTTTCGTGATTTTTATGGTATTGTACAATTTGTGCATATTCTCTAACATATGGAAATTAAACATCAAAACACCTGCGGCTTATAGTCCAGTGCGTCTTTATGAACAAAACAGGATTTCTCCCGGATTTTAGCTGGTGCGTTTTATAGTCCAGAAATTATGGTATTTCACAATTTACTTTTGGGGAATTGCAGTAATATTATCGAAGCAGAATGTACACTTGAATATATGCCGTGTTCAATATGAAGTCATTTATGTCTTTGTTTAAACTGATCAGTCCAATGTGGCTACTGTAAGTCAGTCATAGTGATCAATAATAAAAAAGAAGTAGAAGGATGACAATTACAGTTAAAATTGTATGAGTTACAACAATTTTGATCCTAGAAATGTGATACTGCTGAATTTCCCCGAATCCCCCCTCCTCCCATGGGATGAAATGGTTCTGAAACGTGAACAAATGGAAATGGTTGACCGGCTCCCTGGAATGGATTGTGATCGACCTCCCGCTGTACTTGCAAAGAGAGCATTTTCAGGGTGGCGAGCTCGGCAGGATTATAGCATTCTCGGAAGCGAGCAGTGACCTGATGCAAATGTGTGTTCTGGGAAGTTCCAAGTGAGGAACGGTGGGATGTAGAAGGGGTGAGGCCATCTGGAAAACTACAAAAACAGGAGGATGTTGATGAGAGACTAGACCCGGCATAGCAGAAAAAGAGACCACCTACTTTGTCTCTATTTGTCTTACACAAGTCACTGATCCGGCGCAGCGTAGTCGAAAGGCTTCGGGAGAGCCGGGGGTTGAAAAGCTTACACTGGGGCTTGAGTGGAAAAAAAAATCAATATCCAAGTAAATGATATGGTGTCTAAACTCAGATGAAAGACAAAAACATGGACACGGATGATTGGGCCAGCAGTCAGAATCAGTGAGGGTATAGAATGGAGTTTTTAAAAGCGTAACAGAAGGTTTGTGTTTTTGAAGGTTTTATGACATGCATAATTTTTGGGGATGATTTTCTACTAAATCAAACCGTGAGTCAGATCAAGGTCTCATATACCGCAGAGCAATCAAAAATCAGTCAGGGTTGTTTCAAAATTTAACTTCCTCCCTGAAGAAGAAGGGATTGATTGGAGAGGAAACGTCGACGTAATTACAGATAAGAAAATGTATTTCTGATGAGTTCGAAGCCACAAAATTTCAAAGCCAAATTGAGGCCAACGGATACATAAGAATGATTTGTAAGATAACATTTTCATTTTCCCAACACGTCTGGCTTCAGGCTACAAGTAGGCGGAATTTTTTTCCATTCGTCACCTCGATTGTTGATCTTTCCATTCAGGTGTAGCAATATTTGTCGGCACATGTACATTGGAGAGGCACGACGCTTCCAAATAGAAAAGTAGAGATGGTGGATTGTGGCTCCGAGGCTTTCATTATGCCTTCCAAATTTCCCGCCGTACGGTCTATTAATTCACAATATAATTGATCAACATTTTTCTATAGCGTCCATTAACTGTTAGCCTGGGGGGGCCAGTCAAAATAGACGCAGACAGAAAAGGCCATTATCAGCTGCTGCGGTTCTTGTCAATTTAAATGGGTGTCATTCATCAAACCGCCTGCAATAACAAATAAACATATCTGCAACAGGTTTCTGCTTGGAGAAAAAAAGTCCTGGCTAAATCAGATATACCATCTTTCAAAATTGAATGACGGTGAGGCCCTCGAAAGTTGTCGAAATCTTTGCCGTATCTAAATAAAGCAGATAACGATTTTATAATGGAGACAATTTTGACCCTGGACCAGATTATTGCCATTCCCATTATTACAATCAAACAAAATGGAAGGCAGACAAGCATCTATCTCTCCATCTCTTTCAAGCTGTGTCATGTTGCGTGTGTCTTCAGTGAAACTTCCAGCTCACTGTGAGACGCATCTGCAATGCAGTGCCGAGGGAATGGTTGCACCCGAGGGAACAGGAACTCGAGTGTGTCTGTGTCTGTGTGTGCGTGAACAGTAGGAGAAGACAAGCAAAGGCGAGAAGAAGAAAGAAGATGCAAGTGTTGTCAACCAACAAGATGGATGCCTGGGGGAGAGGCATAGCTCACACATCATTCAAGGATTTTATATAATACATATGGCAAAGACAGTCGCCGTTACACGGCTAGCTTCTTGAATTAAATCTTTTCAGTTACAAGCCATGAGTTGGTGTATTTTTTTTTTTGCTATGTGTTGTGGGGGGAAAGTTTGAGTTCTGAATGAGCTGCTGTTTGGAAAAAAAAAAGAGAAAGCACTAAAATCGCTGATGCATTTTCTGCCGTTAATTGAACAAACGAAAACACAAATGGAGGAGTTGCTAATAGTGAGCTAACGCTGTTTTGTGAACCAGCTTAAATTCTCTTTTATTATATTTTCTGTTTTCAAATGTATACATTACAATACAATGTTATCTTCATGTTTTGTTGGATGACATTATGATTCTTGTTAATAGTTAGAAAATATTTGCAATACAACTAAATTGAGTTAAGAGCTTGGTCATGGAATAAATTCAACCCCTAAGTCAAAATAGCACTGTTTCGTTATTTTTCTGCCATGACTGCAGAAACATGGCCCATTTGAAAATGTCCAAAAATCAAACACAGCGACCATTTGCACCTCAAAGTGCTGTCACATAGAAATGGCGGGGAGGGAGGGTCATCCACCCTGCCTCCCGCAAACGTTATTAATGGCGTCATCATTTTTCCCTCGCTCACTCTATTTCCCCTCTGATAGCGCGGCCCCGCTCGCTCGTGTTCTGCCATGTTTTTGTAATTGCTCCAACAGCCTTCCTTATGCTGAGCGTATACTTTTTTTGTGTGTGTCCCTATCCAGAGGCTGTGTGCATATACATGTGTGTGTGTGGGTGTGTGTCGTGACTCCCACAATTTTGCCAACCGGGGGGCCGGCTGTGAATTTGTGGGGCAGAACCAAGCTGCAGGGCGAGCGCCACACGAAGCAAAAATGAGCGCCTGCAGGCCACCGTTGTTTGATGACCGTGAAAACACTTGCGGTTAACGCAAAGTGAGTGACCGGCTGTCAAGGGGGAGGCCACGCGTATGTGCGTGTGTGTGTGTATGCGTAGCCCTGACTATGCACCACAACACCTCGTTCTATCGCCTTGACGAGCTTTGATGCATCCAGCGGAACTTCATATTGCTGCTTTCAAGTCTGTGAGCAGTTCTATTTAACGAAAAACAATCAACGGGTTTTTGTCGCTTCAAATTCAATCGCAATTAAAAAGCAAAGGATAACTGAAAAATATTAATGAACAAACAAGCTTTAGAATTGCTTTACTATAGGTCCTCTAACAACTAACACATGCTAAAAGTAGCTCATGATTAATACAGGTCATAAAAAATTTTTTAGGAAGTTTATGAGGAAAGAAAAACATCCTTGTTACTGCTTTCAATTGCAGCCGAGGTGAGTGAAACGGTTTGGTTTGGGTTTCCCTGAGGATTGAAAGTCACAGATATGAACCAAGGTTAGATCAAGTGAAGTGTAAGTGCAGAGAAATTGCAAAGGAGCAAGTGACCAAGCGTGAGTGCCCGTCGCCGCCGAAACAGCCGCCGTCCCCGACACGGCTGCCGCCTTTTCCCGTCATTAAATGAAGGCACTTACAATGCAGGGAGGGACGTGTGAAAGGGAAGTGAAAGGGAAAAAAAACACTCTTCTCAAAAAGGTTATTTCATACCACTTCAAAGCCCAAGATTTTAGTTTTATAAAAGTATGTGAAGAAGAATATGATGGAAATTGTAACGACAACCAAGTGAGCAAAGATGTGAACTGCTTTTCAAGTTTCTCTCATAAGTAGCCTGGTTCGCTGTCAGGTTTGTCACCGTCTTTTCTCATCAGGGTTATTTCATACCACTTTAGAGACCAAGATTGTGTTTTTACAAAATTAAGTGAAGAATATGATGGAAAATTGTAACGACGACCAAGTGAGCGACGACGTAAACTGCTTTGCTAGCTTTTATTAGCCTGGTTAGCTGTCAGGTTTGTCACCGTCTCTTCTCAAAAAGGTTATTTCATACCACTTCAGAGGCCTAGATTTTAGATTGTTCATCAAAACTAATTGACGAACAATACGATGGAAATTGTAACGACAACCAAGAGAGCAAAGGCGTAAACTGCGTTGCTAGTTTCTCTTATTAGCCGTAGCCTGGTTAGCTGTCAGGTTTGTCACACATGATCAAACGTCATCTTCATTTTGGAAGTCTCTTGGCCAATATTTTCAGAGCAAATGACATCTGTTCTGTTTTAACAAAAGAAAAACCAAGCAAAAGGTGTATCTATATTAGCTTCCCGTATGCGTTTTCCTCTTAAAAACACAGCGGGCTCTCTCTAATGCAGTGAGTTTGTTCATCAATAATGTCGACGCCAGACGCCACAAGCAGTAAACTACGCGCCGTGATGATGTGGTAAATACAGATGATTACAGAGCAGTTTTCATCATCAATTTAAAGCTCTCTGTGGTTAAATTAGACTCCTCTCACCCGCTGCCCTCCTACATTTGCACCCCCCGCCTAACCAAACCCCCTTACCCTCCCGCCACTGCTATTCTCATGCACACACACGCTTTATTACGCAGTGACATTACCACATCCCTGTAGGCAGCTGCGCATCTCCGTATGACTGATGAGCGTAATTTCTCCCAAACAACAGAATGATCACTTTGGTGGCGAGCGCTTAAAATCGCTCCCTCTCCCTCCCTTCCTCCTCCTGTCCTTGCTCTTGTGTCTTCTTTTCAGCCAGGAAAAACAAAAGGCAACAAAAGAAAGATTTTTTTTCTCCTCCAATGGAAACACATTGATGTGAAATTACTCCTCATGTTCTTATAATGCCGAGAGCCCCATTAAACACATTTGGTACGAATAACAGCATTTAAAGCCATTCAACTTTTATGTTTGTTTATGGGCAACAGTTGGATAATAATACCCATATATGAATAGTACATAGGGGTCTGAGGTACAATGGAAACATTTGAAGATGACAAGATGGAAGTTCTCGGAAGGAGGTCAAGGCCAAGGATTCCCTTATTAGCATAAATCGTGCACAACCAACAGGCCTGTATATTAGCCCCATATAGCTGTCTGGGCACCACTGTTTACCGGGAGATATACTGAATGGAAGGCTAGTTACGACTCGTCGGTCTCTCTCCCGGCCTTATAGGTTCAGCCTCAGTGGGCTGTCCTCACGCATTCTCCCATCTGTCAGTCACATGGAGAAAAAAACAAATCCACCTGTCCGCTTAGCTGATTAGGTGGACGCCACCCTGTCGGGGCCTGTCGAGGGTGTGAGAAGTGAGTCGGGCAGCGCCACCCACTGGTGATGGGAAGCTCATTAAGATTGCTCTACACCTTTCATTATTAATCCATCTAGTATCCATCCAAATAAGAGGATGAAGAAAGACTGTCACCGAAGAGTTGCTTTCGCTGCTTAATGAGTCTTTGATCACTAAAGCGAAAGACCGAATTTTTTTTGTGGCTCAGAGCTATAGCCAAAATTAGTATAGGCGGTAAAAAGTAGTGTATTAAAGTAGCAGTACAGATTCTTGTCTAAACGAGACTCTAGTAGTAAAAGTTGAAATACAGATTGAATTACTTTAAAAGTAAAAAAGTAAATACAAATGTTATTTTGTCGCCATTTTAGTTCTATTTATTTATTCAGACTATCATGTGTGCCAACCTCATAAGCGTGTATGTCCGTCTCTAGTTCTGAAAAGTCGCCATTTGGTGTGTTGGAGAAGGGAGACATCTAAAACATACACATCAGCGTCCCTCGAGGACCAGGTTTGGACCTCGCCGAGTTAAAATACGCCACAATTTTATGCAGCTGCCTTTCAGCTGACCCTTTTGCAATTACAATGCAGCTAATTTAATCCATATCGGGCAATTACTTTTTTTTTTTTTTACAATTTACAGAGCTGCTATTCAGGTGCTCAGATTTAATCAGTTGTGTATGTTCAAAAGTGCCATGTCCTCTAAAGAGATTGACAAAGTTGCTGGGGACATACGTGAAATTCCTTAAAGCGATACAGCGAGCTGATGGAGCAGAGGAGAGGACGGTGTTCTGGATGCTAGAGAAAATGCCATGTGCCTTTAAGAGGGTTACCCCCCCCACCCCCCTCGTCCAAATGCCCCCCCTCCCACCACCACCTCCCTCACTCAGCCACACAGACCTTCCTTCTGTGAGCATTGCCGAGGCAGCTCCGGTCCCTCATGTCTCTTTGCGGGGAGCATCAACATACTTCCCGCGGCATCACTGGAGACGATCCAGACCAACGCGTTGGGGAACTCCACGCAACTCCACTAACGGACTTGTGCCGGAGTAGAAATGGGCAAAAGTGTAAATTTTGACGGCGGAACTTCTAAGCGGGACTGAAATGAGAGGTCACTTCTGAGTTGAGAGCGACACCCGAATGGACCGGACTGCTTGAGGAAAGGTCACATCTTAAAGTTACAGGCAAAGTACTTGTTATATTCGGTAGCTACTTCAGGAAAAAGTGAAGTGAAAGTAACAATATAGGTTGTTTTCATTATCGTTATCTGTCCCTGAAGCGCTTTCCAAATGCTATGAAATGGAGACACTCTTTAAAGAATGTCTTGAATGGTCCCGGCAGTGCTTTTGATTCACTAGCCGGGCGTTTATCTTAATTCTCCAGCTCTTTCAGAGAGTCTGCATTAAAGACTGCGTTGATATCGCTGTCGGGGGAGAAGAGAAGAGGGTAATGTTTCTTTTATGAAGTCTGTTTGTAAAACTTTACAGCTGTCAGCAGGAGGAAGAGTCGAGTGGCTTGCCATGACGGGGAAGTAAATAAATCTGGACTTGAAGTGAGGCTTTTGAGGACGGGAGTCATGTTCACGGGGGACGGCATGGTCAGTGGCCACTTCCTGACTGGGGGTGCGTTCAAGCCCCATCAGGGACTGGAAGTAAATGCGTCGCTTCAAATGGAGAATGGACAACACTTTGGAACTTTTCCTCCATACCAGGGTCAGAACGTCATGAATGCCAGCTTGCCCAAAGTGGAGAACAACGATATTACAACCGCGCTTAAACCGACACCTCAACCGGGGCCTCCCGCTGCACTCAAACTAGGGCAGGAAGGCTTTAAGAAAGTCTGCAGGACCGAGGAGAATGGCCCAAGTCCCTTCCCCGGACTGGCCTCGGGGGTACTAGAGATGCGCGTTAAAGAAGGGAGTAAGATTCGCAACTTGATGGGCTTCGCAATGGCGCGGATGCAAGGCGACCAAGGACTCTGTGGTGCCGGAGAGGGCGGACTCAGACAGGTGGTCTTCACCGGCTCGGGCCGCGCCGTCACCAAGACCATCACGTGTGCCGAGATCATGAAGCGGAAAGTGGGCTCGCTGCACCAGCTGACCAAACTGCAGTATAAGGTGGTCAAGGAGGTGTGGGAGAACACCGAGGGGGGCACGGCAGAGATGACCGTGCACAGAACCGTGCCCTCCATCAGCATCCTGCTATCTAAAGACCCACTGGACCCTCAGGAGCCGGGATACCAACCCCCAGAGACTCTCGGCGCACTGTGGGAGGACAGTGTCGAGCGCGCCACAGCGTCGGCAATCAAGAGACCCCCGGACACTTTGCCGTTCAGAGGTTTACAGCACTGTAAGCGTGTGTGCTCGGGCGAAGGGGTCTCCGTGACCCCCCTCTTGCACTGACTGGATGTCAGAGTCCACTTGAGCACAACTCTGAGACAATCAGAAGAGCCACTGAGACGGAGCAGCGCTTTGGCACAAGACCTAACTACCAATTGCAGCCTAACTGGGATGTTCTGAGCTTGCCTTCTGTACAGACAGACGTCAAAATTGTGTCAATTATGTACCCGCTGTGAAACCTTAAACCTGACGACGATACTTTTAAGATTGAAAATAAGCCATGAACTGCAAAGACGTTTTTCTTGTTTGTTTCAAGCAAAGGTTACGAAAAAAAATAAACTGCTGAAAACTGCTGATGACAAATGCAAATCTTGACAATGACTATTTCTTTTGTATAACATGTTTTCTTTCCGCTACGCTTTTTTTTTGGCTGTGTTGAATGTCAAACTTGCCAGAGAATATTCATTAAAAAAAGGTGAAATTGCCTATTTATTTAATCATACATTTAATCAACTAATCCACCCTAAAAAAAACTTTTGTGTTAAAGTTTCATTTTAGACTTCTGGCTGAACCTAGTTACCGACTACTATTTATCCACCAGATGGCGCTACATTTCCTCATTTAAAGCATGCAGCAAAATGTGATACATCATAATGTGTGTGTGTGTGTGCGTGTGTGTGTCTGCCTGCCTGTCTGTTGACAAATGCAAATCACACCATTGTCCATTTTTAATTTGCCTCACTATTAAACACAATTTCCGCCCCTTATAGAAACGCCTATGCTGTATTTTATCTCCGCTCGGCTGAATGCGCAAAGCTGTGATTGAAAAGAAAACCGACTTGCTGATCCTTTCTGATAAGAGCGACGACGGTAAACTTTTTGGACGTGGCGTAGAAAAAGCTGATTTAATGACAAAGCTGTTGATAAGGCGCATCTCCTCACCCCGCCCCAGCCTGGCAGAGGAGCCCGGCGGCTGGTGGGGACGGGGGGCACAGAAATACAGGCAGCGATTATCATTAAGATAACAACATAACATCGCACAACACAGCAGAGGGAAGGATTAAAACTAGGGTTGACAGTAGCTCACACTGCACTCTTCCTCAAAAGTATGTAACACATTATCTCCCCCCCCCCCACTATCGTCACTTTTAGCCCCGGGGCCTGCACGCATATTTTCTGAACAAGGTGTATTCTAATTATATTTCTCAAAATGGCCTTAAACAAAAACAATTGATTCTGAAAGGGAGATTTTATCCTAATCAACGAGTTATTTTTCTACTTAATCTACCGTGCCTTTTGGGGATAATAGCCTAGACAAGTGGAAGCGTGTCTGAAGCCGTTTGCCATTGATCTTAATGAAAATCTGCAAACGCAGATGTCAGCATCCTTAAGTAAATTAATCAAAGTGACTCCGCGTAACCGCGGCGACAAATCGACTCTGCATACAGAAAGAAAGAAAGAAGTCGCTGCATTTTCCTTGGGATCGTTTTTTTGTAGCCCTTCATCACATTTCAACCGGTGATCGGCGGTCACCCGGACAGTCGAAGAGCCGAACTTAATGATTAACCTCGTGGCAAATCCCATTTGGGGAAAAAAAAAATTGTCACAAGGCTGAATAAGAAATGCTGTGACTGCAAGCGCTCAGGTGGGAAGCGAAACGGCGTGTCCTCGAAACTAGCCCGAAGGTTATCGCTCCAGGGTCGCCCGTTATCAAGCAGGTAACAGCTTTCATCCCGGAACCGATAGGACAATCGTTGCGCAATGCAGGTCAAAAAGATATTCCCTAATCGACCTGCATCTGCTATCTGGGAATTCTGGTGGGCCGAGCGTAAAATGCAGCAGCGAGGTGGGGGTAATTAGGGGTAACAGCGGAGTGAGAGAGCAGATAAAACATTGTGACAAAAGTATTATCCTGGAGCCAAATCCAATGTGGCTGTGAAGAAATAGCAGAGGAGTCAAGCAAGTAGCAATACGGACAAGGTTATTCACACAACCTGAGAGTTGATTACAGTTATATTATTTGTTTGCAAACAGTCAACATGGATTTGGGGGAGATGCAGGCCCTCACCCAAAACAAAACACGTTTATACGGGATGCACGCAGTATATTTAACCCTTATACGGGTTATTTCTATTCTTTATATGAGCCTAAGAAGGCAAACCTCCAAAAAATTACGTTTAAATGTAACTATTGAAAACCATGTAAACTAATAAAGTCCTTTATTATCACATTTTGATTGCCATATTTTTCCCATTCAAAGCATGCAGCAAATAAATCGGAATTTATATTGTTTTCTGCAAGAATGCATGATTTCAACAGATTTCAGATTTCCACCTGAAGCTGGATATTAGTGTCTGTGTATTTTATTTTACCACCAGATGGCGCTACTTTTTCCCGATTTGTACACGTGTGAAAAGCATGCAGCAAAACACCACATGTTTTTCAGTTTAATGCAAGAATGCTCTGCTTTTGAAATCTTGGGATGATGTGTTACTGATGTCGGTATGTGTGGCCTAGCTTATTTCGTTCACCAGATGGCACGACTTTTCCTATTCAAAGCATGCAGCAAAACTTCACACCTTACTGTATTATTCATAGTGTGGATGTAAAAAGTGTTTCAGGCCCCACTCTGTCTAGTGTCCACACATCGATTCAACGGGTTTGAAAATATTTTTCCCATGTTTCTTATTTGCTTAGATGTGCAATCCATCCCATTGACGGCTATTTCTTATGTAAAGCAAAATATTACCAAAAGGTAAACACGACACCCTCGTAATAAACATTAGTTTTAAGACTGACGCGTTGGCGATTTCTTATGAGGGGACGCAAGAGTAACATTGTGTTTACTAAGGGTGGGAAAAACAGCATATGCTTTGAATGTCAATGAGTTCATTTTGAAAGTTAACATAATGAAAGTGTTGGTACTCATTCGTTCGGCCGCCGCCTCGGATGAGAGTGAGGTCTCGCGGATGGCGTGGGAGTTCGCTATCTGGCAGCCTCCAGATGGCTCCGTCTTCTCTTATCTAGAAGAATGGGGTGCTGCCTCAATTTTTCAAGCCGCCTTATCTGGGAATCCTTTTAAATTTAATATTTACAGAGGCCTATGTTTTGTGCCGGAGTGGAGTCGACATTGCTCCAGTCAGTTGCGTGGCTGCTGTTGTTTTTTTTTTTTTCGTTTAACTCTTCAAGTGAGGGTGGGGGGGTGATGACTGATTACGTGACAGAGTCGAGAGAATAGGAGTGGAAGAAATGCCAAACAAAATGAAGAAGGCTACAAAAGGAAACATTTCATTTGCGACTTTGCATTGAACGCAAAAAGAGGGGGAGTATGATGACGACGCAATTACAAAAACAAGGCTCATACTTGAAGATACCGTATACAAACAAAATGGGCTTTGTTACTTTTTATGCACAAGAATACGCTTTTTACAAAATGTACTTAAAATTATGAAAACAAAAATATTACTATGAAACATCAGAATGCATATTACAAATGTCTGAGATTATATTGGAGACATGGAGACAGATCAGACACTCCACAGGCCTCATTTGTAATTTTACCACTAGATGCTGCTTTGCTATTTCAACTTTTTTGTTGTTGTCTGGGATTGAACAGACCACTCACCAGCGCCTCCAACCCTGAGGCTGGAATTACGAAGAAGAGCGTCTCATGGCCGCCACAACATCAATACCAAAAGTTCATAAACAAGGTTTTTTTTTTCGACATAGAATTGACATTTTAAATTGCATAAGGATTTAGGAAATTCGTATCCTCCAAAAACATGAATATATTCAAAGCTTAATAGTATGGTGGCTTAAGTACAGCAAGAGACTAAGAAACGTTCGTTAGTTAAACACGTCATTGTGTGAACCTCCATTACATTAAATCCCTCCTTTATTGAAGATTTTAGGAGAACACTTAAGCAGCCATTGAAATGTCTTATTGTAACATAAGGACTATGGCACAAACGAGCAGCTACTCCTTGGCAAAGTGTCCGCTTATGTTCTTTTCATTTTGAAGGAAAAATAAATAAATAAAACAATAAAGCCTCCGCGTTGGATTAATCAGTGCGTCCGAGGATGTAATTGCAGTGCTGGAGTCAAAAGCTGGAATTGCAGATAATGAACACATGGCCGTGAGGCTGCCAACATTCAGGGCAGAAGAAATGACAAGTTACAAAACTGTGACTTCAGCATTATTTAAAGCCTCACTAGGAAATGAGGGCACTTTGTAATTGCTTTTGACAACAGGCCTTTTTTTTTTTTTTTTTTTAGCAAATGTTACTTCCGTCTCACTAGTGACCACACGAAAACTCTCCAATATGTTAAAACTTCAATTAGGAGTACTGACTTCAATATTTTAATTAGTATATATATACATATATATATATATATGTATATATATATTTTTACAGTCAAAGGAGGGTGCAAAATATGAAATTATTTACTGTAATGGCTGAGTTGCTACTGTGATAAGAGTGTGTACCATCGGAAGAAGATGATTCCTTCCTGACATGTCTTTTCAATTAAGTCCCAATGTGTTGACCTAAACCTCCACCTCAATAAATAAATAAATGAATAAATAAATACTACAAAGCACTAGCTGCTGGCTGTGTAGCATTACGGAAACTGCATTATCAAATGTAAACCTTCCTTTGGAATATGCTTATTTTACAAGTACATAAAATGGATGATAGATAAACAGTTTTAACGATCACAATTATAAAAATGACAGTTGTACATTGCTGCTCTCTGGTGGTGACACTTCAAAGAATCCACAACTGAGATTTAGCGAACAGTAAGCTTGAAATGCCATTAAATCATCATACTGCAATATACAACATATTGTGATTATTATAGATCAAATCAAATAATTGACATATAATAAATTAAATGAAAATGTAAATAGGTTGTGGCGCTGTTTGAGGTTATGCTCATCCATATGCACCTCAGCCACTGGGAAATGTGTGCTATCTAAGATCTGTTATTAAGTGTGATAATTCATATTCATATATTGAGTTGTGTTTGTTTTAACTATACAAAGTACAATGCACAAGTGCAAAAAACTGTATAGTAAAATAATTTATTGAAGGGAATCAAATCATAGAAATGTATACTTTTTTGATGTAATTTGTAATTTAGTAAAAAAAATCTATCAAAGTTAGTACTGCCGACATGAATTTACAATATAAAAGTAACGACTGTACAAAGGTGGATATTCCTTGACATTGATACAAACCAGTTTGGTGTTGGGGCAGAACACGTCAACAAAGCAAAAATAAAATTACTGAACTAAATGGAATTAAATTTAACTGACTTAAAAGTAAATCTATTTCGGGATTTTTGGCATTGTTCAGTCATTGCACAACTTGTCATCCATCCTCCCTTTAAAACAAACTGCTCATGCTCACATCATCTGAGAACAAAAACTATGAACATATAAGTTAAAACAAAATAAAAAAAACTTTGCATGCAAATTGAATACTTAAGTCTTACACTAAGTAAAGTCTCTTACCTTGTAAACGTGAAAAATTAAAAGAGTCAAATAAATAAATAAATAAAGTGCACGCCCCTCCCCGTCGGAATCCCGCAAAAATCTAAATCCTCCTTGACCTTGTGTACACTACATAGGCAGTCGTCCTGCTTCTACTATACATTTCATCAGGGTGGGGAACCCATGTGTCATGTGATCCGGTCCACCATCGGAGAACTGAAATGACCCACAGTAGGAAAAAGATCCTTCCCCCCTTAACTGCTCAAAATAAATGTTCTGATAATCTACTTGACCATTATCTTAGATATAAAGACACCCTATTCTAATGTGAACAGCTAACCCTTGAGGAGGAATGTTGAAGCACCTCCGTGGTCCGTTCTGATTGGTCACGAGTAGATGGTGATGACCTCGCGTCCGCCACCTCGCACGAGCAGCACCCTCTCCAAACCTTCCGTCAAAACCTCCAAAAATTCCATATCTGAAGTGAGCGCAAAAGTGAAGGGAACAACGGCAAAAAAAAATTGCTCTGGTGGTGCGTTCCTTTCCGAGGCGATAAAAGGATACAATTCTCGTCTCCGTCCGTGTCACGGGGCGGTCCCGGCATGTTAAGGAGCACTAACCGAGCGTCGTGGGACCTGTTGACGATCACCTCGTTCAGCTTCACGGCCGTGTGCATGCGCCGCACGTTGGACTGGTCCCTGGATTTGAAAACGCATACTTGTGTATATTTTCTTAAAAAGTTCGAAAAAGCTGTTTTGTTTTGTGTCGTGTGGTTTGGCGGGCTAGTTTAGCTCATTAGCATGTAACTCTATACTATACTTCTAAAGTAAACCAACTAAATTAAAACACAATGATAAAAAATACAATTGAAATTTTAACCACTTACCATACTGTAGCTACACTTATCAGAAAATTCTTAACAAGTATCATATTTTCACACACTATAAGGCACTTTGGGTTAAAAGGCGCAGACTCAATTACGGCGGCTATTTCTGTAAATCGACGGCGCACCGCGTCATACGGCTAAAACATACGGAATACAAAAAAAGTTAGCAAACCAAATAGTTCGGTAATACTTCATTCTTCTATTTAATATACTGTACTCACATTATTGTTAATCAATCTTCATCCACAAATCCATCAAAGTCCTCATCTTCTGTTTCCCAAATAAACAGCTGGGAAAGTTCGCCATTAAATACGTCGAGTTGCCGGACGGAGTCAGTCTCGTAGTAACGTTGCTCTTCAGCAATGAGCCCAGTTTCCCAGAGAGCTCGGACAAGGGTTAAAGCCGATACTTTTGCCTAGGCATCCACAATCTTTCTTGGCGTCGTACTCTACATATTAAACCTTATTAAAAGGCGGCCCTTCGATTTTTGAGAAAATTGAAGTCTTTTAAAAGCGCATCATGGTGCAGAAAATACGGTACAGCAAATGTTTGATACTTTTCCCCAAGTAACATTCAAAAAAACTTCCGTGCCTGGTTCCGGACATACTCCAAGTGTGAACAAACTACATACAAGGACTTTGGCATCATTGCGAATATTTCAATGTTAAGAAAATGCGACTCACGGTTTGAGGCTCATGAGCTCTCTGAAGTTTTCGGGCGCATTGTTTCTGATTCTCCTCTCGGCTTCGCATTTCTCCTTCGTCCACGTCATGTGAACGTTCTCCGGCAGAGGACTGTCCAATGTGTCCTCCTCCTCGTCCGAGTACAAACTTCCCATTCGCACCAATGAGTGTCTGTCCTTAATAAGTTGGGCCTGTGAGAAGAAAGGATGTTCATCAGAATTCCAGGCGTTGCCATTTTGATGAGACTTGGGTGTTACCTCTCTCTTCCTCTCTGCGCCGGACAGTCTCATCTGCCTCAGCATCTGAGATCTCTGCTCCATCATCAGCGTGCGCTCGTAAGTGTACGCCGAGATGTCGCTATCGTGCTGAAACGCATCGGTGGATTCTTACTCAATAACGTCAATCAAAAACTTCTTGATTATCATCTCTGCTCACAGTGGGGCTTCTCATCTCACTGCATGAGATCATTTCTTACCATCTCCACCACTTCCACTTCTGCCTCGATCCTCAACTGGTAGAGGAACGTGGCTAAATCCTTCTTCATCTGGATGCTGTTGTCATCCATCTGGGCGACGGTGAAGATACGCATTCGGCATTTTCTCCACACCTGAGAAAAAACAAAGCCAGAGTTTACGAATCAAACTTTCACCCAAATAGTTTTCTCCATTTGATTTGCGTCGTCGTACTTTATGTTGCTTGAGCAGGAAAGGCAGCAGCATGAGCATCCCCCCGTCGTGGACGATCCACCACACGTCAATGCTGCCGTCGGCGAAGCGCTCGTGGTTGCTCGGGTAGAACGACACGTTTTTGGGCACCATTAGAGCCAGGTGGGCCGCAGTGGTGCAACGGACTGTGTCTGTGCGGAGATGAGAACACGAAGACCATTTAGGGCTTAATTGAATCATAGCGGCCCAGGACGTGAGGTTGCTTATCGTCTTAATGTTCCAATATACAATATGTCAAGCGGCAATTATAGCAGGATGTTCACTTGGCAGTTCACAATTCAAGCGCAGCCAATTATTCAGTTAATTATTAAGTTTAGGACTTTAAAGGTTACACAAAGGAGAGCGCAGGTTGGGCATATACAACTAGCAAAATGTACTTCAATTTAAAATAAATCAGTAAACATTTAACAACAGGCTCTGAAATGGAAGTTTTAAGTAAAAAAAAAAAAAAAAAGGCTGAAAATTTCTGCGTTTAAATCCAGTTAATTAAATATTTAATTCATAACTGAGGTCTTTAAAGGCATTTTCAAAATAAAGTTTCCACTATCTTTTTCTTGCACAGTCTGTTCTTTTAGTCATTTTACTAGGCTACTAATTTATTTATTTATTTATTTATTTTTAAATGTCTCAAGTTCTTTTGTTTTTAAATGCTCTTAAATATTATGTACTTTTAACAATGTGAAGCACATTAAGTTAGCTTGTCTATAAAATGTGCTATCTACTGTAAAACAAAAAACCTGAACTCTGACATTTGACCTAAAGGTAACCTAGGCCTCTATCTACAGCAGTAGGGCTTACTGATAAAAGTCTTCCAAGCTCGAGGATCCTCGCTTTGCCTCCAGCCGTACGGCCATCCCATCATCACCGTGTTGTGCTTCATGCCACCGAGACCGCAGGACTGGATCAGGTGGACGATGCCCTCCCGCACCTTGCTCGCCACCACCACCTGACAGAAACCCTTGACCCTCTCAATGTCCATCATGTTCTTGATGGTCTGGCGGGATAAATTAAAAAAATAATAATAATCAAGATAATGATCGTACACAATGCACAACTGTTGAAAAACACCATCATGTACCTGTTCTGCTGCTTGCAGTTCTCCGTAGCTTTCCAGGAAATTTCCCTGGATGACAGATCCCACAATGGTAAGACCCTTCCCGGCCTTCAGCTGCGAGGCAAAAGTCAGTAGTCGGGGATATTTAATGTGGAGATCCTCATCCAGCTTTGACAGAACCAACAGCTGAGGTCTGTTGGGGAACAGGGACATCATTATTTTCAAAATGATGTACGCGATGATTTGGTCTGACATAAATAATTTGCAGGAAGACTTCAGCGTACCTCCAGTTCTTGGTATGCGGGGGTCCCACTTCTAACCTTAACAGGGCATAGCGTGCAGCACTTAGGGAAAGTCCTCTGATGCCATCTCCCCACTCCTTCTCTGCTCTGTATTGGAAAAACACAATACGCTAAAACGAAAGCAGGCATAAGAGCCAAACAACATTAAAGCTATGAACATACCCCTGATACTCGATGTACTTGTAGATCATCCCAGCTATGCCCATGGCCACAATAGCGTAATACCAGGAGGAGATGAACATCAGGGCCAAGCACATGCTCATTCCGAGGAAGGATAGAGTCCTTTGTGAGATAAAACATGAAATGTTCATTCCTTCAGATCCAGGGATACAATCTAGTCTAGCAAAAAAAAAAAACTTGTCAAGCTTATCCAAGTGGAATGGAGCAGTTTAAGGTTGTTCTCACCAGTGGTAGTATCTGAACCTCGGCCTCCAGTTGGGGGTGCGAAGGAGTGTTTGCACGGCACATGCCAGGTTGACAAAGAGGTAGCACATCAGGAAAAACCTGCAAGAAAAACAAACACATGGATCTTATTTTATTGGGTTTGGTGATTGGATCTACACAAGCATACATCATTTCATTTCATATAGCTATCATGGTCAAAACAAAACTAACAACCAAACAAATAGATAAAAAAAATGTTTTAACATCAAGACATCCTAAAAAATTCAAATCATTTAAAGTGGGTCCTTATTAAAAATATCTACAATAAAAAAACTGCTAACTTTTCATTCTCAGTTAAAATAAGTTTAATTGGCTACAACAAAAGGTGCAAAGTCGAGGCAACACAAAGCAAGTCAACTTACATGGAAAGAATAGGTGCCACCATATCCAATGAGGCGATCAGGATCCCAAGCTCAGCTATGAGAACAGTCAGCAATAGGGCCCATGTTGGCTCACCATTAGCCTTCCCATGACCAAAAACCTGAAACAAAAAAATAAAAATCAGCAAAGCAAAAATCGTACATTGCTTCTCTCTTCTGATTAAACAGGGTTGGTCTTCAGGCTCTGTTCTGAAATGCATAACCCACAAAGTAATTTTTTTTCTCACTCTGAGGAACGGGATGATATTGTCCGTAGCAATAGCCTGAAGAAGTCTAGGCGCTCCAGTGAGTGTCTGCAGACCTGCCCCCACCGTGGAGAAGAAGGAACCGATGACAATAACCCAAGGGGATGGCCAGGACAGAGTTCCTACGACCAAATTGTTCCTAACGGCATCACCAAACCTGAAGGGACAAACGAGTTGAATTTAACAAAGAATATGACAGTTTGCAAAAAGATGACTTACTTGTCTCTTAGGACCACACCTTCCACACAGGCCCCAAACAAAATCACAGAAGTTAGATCTTAAAGCAAAAGGTCAAGTGATTTACAGTGGCAGCAGGTGAATTTCCAACCAAAAGATTCAACTTGATATCGTCACCCAAATAAGGATACAGACAAGAGTCGTGGTGGTAATAGCTAAGATGGTTCCAATGGGAATGGATTTCTGAGCATCCCGGAGATCTCCAGACCGGTTGGAGCCTGCCATAATGCCTACAAAGCACAACATAATGGTTCATATTAATTCATTCACCAGCAGCACAGTTAAAATAGATATTCGTCAATGGCAGTGAATGAGTTAATGATAAAATGTCTTTTCAAATTCACAAGAAATCCAAATAGCACAGCAATTTTCCTTTCCAAAGGTGGAAATGTCCTACCCAGTATATGACACAATCTCACCTGTGGCCGAGGGGAAAAAGATGCCCACCAGCAGCATAAAGGACGTGGCGATGTCTGCAGACACATACATGCCAAAGTGCTCCATGGTGCTGTGGGAGTCCACCGACGCGAGGCCATCCTTCTCCAGTATCTCGCCTTTCTGCAGGTAGTCGCCCCATAAGTTGTCTACCAGAAACAGAGAACACGAGTCAGTCCTGTTACATTCGCCGCAGCTTTTATTTTATTTTGTATGCCATTTGTGAACCTTGAAAAAAAACAAAACTCCATAAAAGGGCTCTCATCAATACCTTTAAATATTCCACTAGCCAATCCGGGAATGCCCTGGATCTCTGTGACGTTATTCTGGAGGAAGTAGTCATCACACTGAGCGTTGCTCGCGTTCCCCGGAAGGCAGAACATGTCCCACAGCTGACTGGATGCTGTGACGTTGCCAATGATGACGGTCTTTGCGCACACATCAAAACGATCTCTGACCAAGGTCCTGTTCCCAAGCA